>NC_134402.1:181646538-181961979 GCF_038048845.1 Mixophyes fleayi | reverse complement strand
TTAACAACGCTCTGTTATATTGAACAGTACGAATCTCCCAGGATGACACTAATGTGAGCCAAACAGGAGTGTACAGGTTTTGCATTGTTTGATACTATAACTGTAATGAATCATGGCCTTTATTAAACTCCTTGAATATACATGCCCATTTATTTTGGACCCAGCAGGCAAGTTGAATAGAGAAAGGGCAAGATACATGTTAATGGATGAATGGGGTGAAAGGATGAGAATCTGGGGCCTGATTCATTAAGGATCTTAAATGAAGAGGATCCTTATTTCAGTCTCCTGGACAAAACCATGTTACAATGCAAGGGGTGCAAATTAGTATTCTGTTTTGCACATAAGTTAAATACTGACTGTTTTTTCATGTAGCACACACATACTTGATAGCTTATTTGTACACTGAAATTTAAAGTTGATATGTGTGTGTTACATAAAAAAACAGTCAGTATTTAACATATGTGCAAAACAGAACACTCATTTGCACCCCTTGCATTGTAACATGGTTTTGTCCAGGAGACTGAAATAAGGATCCTCTTCATTTAAGATCCTTAATGAATCAGGCCCCTGGTTAATAGAGAGGTAGGAAACTGCACACCCGTCTATCTGGCAGCTTGTGAGATCACATTGTCCATAAGCCATGTAACAGGGCTGTGAAGAAATTATTACCATTTATACTTCTTTGATTTGCATTATCTTTCTATATGTATATAGGGAAACTATACAATCTATATCTAGATGTTTAAAATGCAGGTCATAGGAAGAAGGTACAGATTGTTCAGTCTGCCAGCTTTCATCATCAATAGATGTATCACACCTATCAAAAGACATATTATCTTATGCAAGTTTTATTGTGCAATATGAAGACAAATAATATTTGCATTTATTGAAAAAGGAAGACATTTGCATGTCAAAGCATTTCCATGGTATTATAATGACATCATTGTGTATATTTGCCAATAATTTGCAGTAAATATATTTCTTTAGTAAAATTTAATTTAGATCAATTGGCGTTGGGAATAACTGCAAAGGTTCACACTTTGCAACCCATGAAAGATATCGTAATTATAGTTTTAATATTTTCCATTCAAAACATTAATGTTAAAGATGTCCACGGGTTATTTTTTTTACAATCAATGAAATGATAATTTGTTGGTATGCAACCATTGTTGTTTATTTTTTTTCATTGTCTCATGGTTGAAAAGCAGCATAAAAATGTTCAACTTCTCTGTGGCATGACATTTTAAATGTTTTGCAAACAGCTGAAACATTGTTTCAACCAAATTAAGAAAACGTACAGTATGTTTGTCTGCTGCTTGTTCTGAATGAGGAAGGGAGGGGTACGTGAAAGCCCAAACTACTATCTTTTCAAACTGAATTGATATATGGATTCTGAAATCTTCAGTACACAAGTACTTTACAAACAGTATAAAGATTGCTTATTATCTACCCAGAATGGCTAATTAATTATTCCTTTTAAATATCTAATGATACTTTACAAAATTTGCGCCAGTTGAACTAGGAGTTATTCACATCAATTTGAGGACAATATAATCGCTTAAAAATGATTAAAACATGTGGCATGCGGCCGGCAGTTGGAGTAAGCTATACTGGAATAAGCTCAGCTCTTTGCCCAAGCTCCCACTTATTCTCCCAAATATAAAGGGTGGATGGAAAGTATTGGATGATTCTGAATACTGATGGCAAATGTCCCAGCAACGCTGAGGATCGACATCGTACCGGAAACAAGGATGTTTTATGAAATACAGAACTACCATCTCTATTTGCCTGTGGGACCCATTGAGCTCAATTGTGATTGCTGTTATCATCTCTGTTTGACTGGTCGACGCTCTGCACCCAACTGTCAGTATCCTGGACCTAGTCATGACAGAGCTGCATAAACTGCCTACTGCATTAACCCCAGCAATAGAGTGGTGTAAAGTATCCTCCACCTCATTGTAGTGCACAATTTGGAACAATTGTTTCTTCCCACTTTCTCATTACCTACCATAGCTAATCCACTTCATCCACATCTCTCCATCATGCACCTATTCGATTTACACTTTGTATTTCTCCTATTTACTTTCACCACACTTCTTTTCAATCTCCTCTTCTCTCAGCCTCCCCTACTGTTATTTCTCCTCCACGATTTCCCTCCTTACTAGTCTGCACACATGAACTGTTTTGTTTCCCATACCCACACACTAACCAGCCTAAATACACAGAAATAAACCTCACACCCACAAATCCTCAGCCTGCTTCTAATGGCTGCTGGTGACATCTCACCTAACCCTGCCCGTTACAATCCCCATTATCTGCTTACGCTCCTTGATCCACCCCAAAACATTTCATCCACCCTGTACTTCCAACCCTGCTGACCTTATCCACATATCTCCACTACCCTCTTTGCCTTTCTCCTATGCACTATAGAACGCCAGATTTGTTTGTAACAAACTAGCATCCATTCATGATCTATTCATTTCTAAATCCCTCAATCTCCTTGCCATTGCAGACACCTGGCTCACCTCCTCTGACACTACATCCCCTGCAGCTCTCTCCTATGGAGGACTCAGCCATAGTTCTAGACCTTGAAGCAGACAAGGTGGTGGAACAGGCATTCTACTATATCCAAGCTGCACTTTCCAATTCATACCCTCCGAACCCTCCCAGTCATTTGCTTTTTTTGATGTATATTTTATCCTTACTGTGAGTAAAGCAAGGATAAGGTTAATGGACTTTTATAGCCCAAGTCCAGTTCCTCCACTATCATTTCCTTTAAATGGTGCCTCTAAGCAAAGGTCCTTTGGGTCCTACCAGTGCCCTAGTTATCCAGTGGTTCAATGTGATTTAATATTGTACATGTGTTTTAAAATTGTATTATGAATGTTGCTATATATTGTGAATGCGCAGTATGCCAATATTGTGATATACAGTATGTCTAAGGTTATTATTAACACAGTTATGTACTTGACCATAGGTATTTAATACTTGGCTAGTATAAGTCACATGTTGTAGTTAAATGGTAAAATGTGCCGTTTACAATCTGTAAGTAGATATATTTAAAACTAATTGACTTTCTATGATGAATGCACCATTGTATTAAAATTGTATTCTGTGCATATTTATGTTAATTGTTCTATAAGTTAGGCTAGATACACACTAAGCCGATGATTGCATGAAAAACCTCCAATCAGCCGACATCCAACCGTTTGGTCAGATATCGTGTGAGTGTGTATAGTGACCCAATGATCTAAAGTCATCCTAAAGTGCCGATCCTTGTTTCATTTGGTTGGACATACTGTTTAATATTTTCCGACCAATCACTGACCAATCACGTAGTGTGCATGCACTCATGATCACGATCTCCATAGAGTTTACAGAGTCGTGTTCTTTTCAGCCGATGCTCGCGATGAATGTCCCAGTGAATAAATATACAGAGTGCTCTAGAAGGAATAATTCATTTGTTCGTTCTGAGACAGAATGTGTCATTTCAGAGTCACAGAAGCTAACGTAATTCGTTAGAACAAATGTATAGATATAACAAGGCGGTTATAATCAGTGTGACAATGTGACAAGAATGAATTAATGAATATTGTGCTGTCATTCTCTAAAGACTAGGGGACCAGATGAAGGACCAGATGAAGAGCACAGATCTGAAAATCATGTCAGTGTGTATGCATGAATCATCAGACTGATTGGACTTTCAGTTATAGGTACAATCGTTTGAGATAACAGGTTGGTCTGAAAATTCTTCAGTGTGTACCTAGACTTAGACAAGGTGTTCGTAAATGTGGCCAGGTGGAGTATTTAATCAGGGTTAATAGGTCTGGGTTAAACAACTAGCATATTCAGATACTATCTACCTTTTTTTGTATGTTCTCTTTTCCCTACGGAACACTGTGGCTTCTCATGGTTAGCCAACTGTCCCCAACCACCAGGGGTGTACACTCAGCGTTAAATCTTATAATTTTCCCATCTATAACAAGTCCAAAACTAGCCCCACCACTGTTTTTGACTGTTTGGAGGACTAGTGGCTTAGTGAATTGAAACTGTGCTTCTATCACATGTGTATGCTGATTGTATGCTGTGTTTGAATTAGTCACTAGGAACTGCACTTCCATAACTTCAGCTTACTTTTCTCTTGGATTAGTGACTAGGAACTGTCACATGTGTATGCTGCACTTACAAAGAATCACATCTGTCTAGTGATTGTATATCCATATGTCTGTATTGCCATCTATGGATTAAACTGAATTTTGTTTGAAACAATCTGCCTAGGATATTTCAAAGAATCCACTTGGACATGTGGTCTTCACACTCTCCATCTTTGTTTTGCTGTCATTAATTACCCCCCCAGGGTCAGTTTCCCGATCCCTTCACAACTTTGGGGTTTGGCTCACTTATTTCCTATTTTTTGAACTGCCTACACTCATACTAGGCGATTCCAACATTCCCATTGATAATCCCACTGTCTCTTCTGCCATTAAACTTCTTTCACTTACTTCCTACTTTGGTCTCTCACATTGGACTTCATCTCCCACCCACTGTGATGGGCACTCCCTTGACCTTGTCAAGTCCCCGGATCTCTAGTTTCTCCAATTCAGCCTTCTCAGTCTTCAACCACAATCTCCATTCCTTCAGCCTCAATTTACCTCATGCCCTCCCCACTGCAACCAGATCCACATGTACACAATTAAACCTAAGTACTCTTAACCCAATCCACTTCTCATTTTCATTAAAACAACTATATTCTCCAATGAGAATTCTGCAGCAAACGGCCACTTCAGCCCTAGACAATGCAACTCCAGCTACCACATATACTCTCTGGCGATCTAAATCTCAATCATAGAACACCAAACATTGCCACCACAGAAAAAGTGCTCCTGCACTTCAGAGTACCACTGGAGGAAATTTTGTTTCTATCCTGATTTCTTCCATTATAAAGTTTAATCTTAAAGCACTACCCTTTCAATTGCCAAACAAGCATAATTTAAATCTCAAACATCCACCCATTCTTCTAACCCATATTGCCTCTTTGCCAACTTCAGCTCACTTCTTTGCCAACCTGCATATCCTCCCCTTTCCTCCCTCACATGCCACCCACTCTTCCCACCTTCACTTACACTCCCCAAACCCCCTGCAATGTATTCTCTCCAGAAAATGAAGATGAAGTCTCTACAGTAATCTTATTATCTAACCCTACAACCTGTCCCCTCAACCCTAGTCACTCCCAACTTCTCTGCTCCCTCTCCCCCACTGCATACCCACCTCCAGCTCATCTTTTCAACCTGTCTCTCTCCACTTTCACATTTCCATCCTCCTTTAAGGATGCATTCATCTCACCAATTCTAAAGAAACCATTTCTCGATCCAGCTTATCTCTCCAACTAACGTCTTATTTCTCTCCTCCCTTTTGCCTCCAAACTGTTTGAGCAATTAGTGTACAACCTCCTGTCTCACTTTCTCTCCTCTCATTTCATTCTTGATTCTCTGCAATCAGGTTTCTACCCCCAATGTCCACTGAAACTGCTCTCATAAAAGTGATAAATGAACTACTTACTGCAAAGTGTAAGGGTCATATCCCCATACTCATTCTCCTGGACTTTTTTGCTGCTTTTGACACTATTGATCACCCTCTTCTCCTACACAACCTTCTCTCCATTGGCCTTCATGACACAGTTATTTCATGGTTCACTTTCAACCTATAGAAAGCTCCTTTAGTGTTTCTACCACTGGCATATCCTCTCTGCCACTCCCACTATCTGGGGTTCCACAAGGCTGTGATCTTGTCCTTTCACTTTTTTTCACTGTGCACCTCTTCTCTTCGGGAACTAATTTGCTCTTTCGGCCTCCAGTACCAGCTCTACGCTGATGTCACCAAGATCTATATCTCTTCACCTGACCTCTCCTCTTCTATATTATCTTGTGTAATCAACTGTTTTTCTGCTGTCTCCGCATGGGTCCCAATGCTACCTAAAGCTCAACATATCTAAAACAGAGCTTATCATCTTTCCTCCTCCCATGCACCCAGAGTCACCATCTGCCCTCAAATCTCCCTAACTGTCAAAAACACCACAATTTTCTCAGTCTACTAAGACCGCTGCATTGGTGTCACACTTGACTCCACCCTCAGCTTTATTCCTCACATTCAGACTCTCTCCCAGTCCTGCCAACTCCACCTTATCAGAATATGCCCTTTTCTTACCCAATATGCAATCCATTCTCTCATCATCTGTCTTGACTCCTGCAACCTCCTGCTATTTGGCATTCCTGACACCCATGTATGTCCACTGCAATTCATCCTAAATGCTGTTGTAAAGTTTATCTTCCTCTCTCATTTCTCCACATCTGCTGCAACACTTTGCCTCTGACTTGCACCTTGTCTTGTCTCTGGTAACCACCTCTCAGTCTCGCCTACAAGACTTCTCCTGTGTTGCTACATACTTATTAAATTCCATATCACACCCAATCAGTGTTTCCAACAGTCTTCGAATCTTTAGATGCTCTCTGAAAACCCATATCTATTTTAGAGCTTAACTTATCCCCGATGATATTGCTCACACTAATGCACCCTCACAGCCGTCCCAATCTCTACTCCGAGCCACAGATGCTCCTCTTTTTTCAGCTGTACCCTCTTTCTCATAGAATGTAAGCTCTCTAATGAGCAGGGCCCTCTATACCCTTTGTTTCCATTGTCTGCCTTGTAAGTCCTTGTTTTATGTATGCCCTGGATTCCCTAATGTACGACACTGCAAAGCACTGTGACACCTTGCGAACATATAATAATATTAATAATAATAATAATAATAATAATAATAAAACCATATATTAAAGCCAGGTTGTGCACAAAACGCATTTATTTATAAAAGAATTCCTTTTTAAAATAAAAACACAAATTATGTACTGCATTTGCTAATCACAATCGCACACATAAGTATTCATTAAGCAGCCTATAAATTCTATCTTAAAGGGGTTGTACACACCCTCATTTTATCTCTCTCCCCGCCCCCCTCTTGGTAAATAGGGAGGTAATTTCTACTCCGTGCCCTTTGATATAGAAAAAATTCAAACGTAAACACTGTTCTATTAGTCAATCAGAAAGTATGCATTATGTAACTTGCATCATAGACAGTTACTCTACAGTACACACAACAGTTCTCAAACCAGATTCTCATCATATTGCACTAAATTCCTAAACAGTGCCCAAAGTCAAGACCTTTGGGCCTCTAAACATGTACAGTCTGTGCCTTACAAGCTACTAAATGTGTTCCTTTATATGCCCTTTTACCATGTCACTCGGAATACACCCTCTGTGTGTGGTCTGCACTGGACAGACTGCTTACCAGGATTTCCCTGGAACAACTATATTACCACTATAGAGCAAGTTTAGTAGGAATAACATGCATATATATTATTTTGATATTACCGCTTTGCTGTGGAATAAAACTGTACTGGGCTTATTCACTTTATATGGAGTAAAAGCTTTTCAAGACAAATGAATAATGAGCACATTTAGTTTGCTTATGATGGTATTAGTAATACCAATGATATGTCTAATCCTTTCTGCTGATAAGTGTACTGAATTACTGAATCATGTCATTTACAGTATCCTGAGAGACTGTCACTATGAGTCACAGCTTACCTATACCCACTGACAATTCAGAACATGAGGCAAGCAAGTATTGAGACAGAATGCAAACTGCAGACAATCTTGCCCTTACTTGTGCTCATTAGTGTAGGATAGGGGTTTTCTGCTCAGCATGTAAAGCAGAGTTAGAGTTTCAAGCTACTATTTAGTGAACATGTGCAATTTAGTAGTTGCAGTGACTTATGGTTCTCATTCTAAACTGGGCTCATGGTGATGTTCTGTAATATATATCTGATGTACAGATGCATACCACAATGATTTCAATTTACACAACATGGCTGCTAAAGAAAAAGGGCCTGAGTCATTAAGAAACGTTTTTGGCTGTTTTGAGCGTATCATTTGCAAAACTCACTCTGCACATGCTGAGAACCGAACGATATGCAACAGAATGCAGCCACGTCCAGGTCAGCTTCAAGTGCAAATTACACTTATTACAGGCTTCAATTTAGGGAAGAGAATTAGGTGGGAAATGGGTGGATTTACGTAAGCAATATATAGTAAGGGTGTTTCCGTGCAGCCGCATCCAAGTCAAAGTGCAGGGGCACACAGAAGTATGTTGGTTTTCTGCCATATCTCTTACTCCAGCTAGCTGTCTAGTCTAAGTCCCCAATACTAGTTATGGCTGCTATGTATGCATGCTAAAACAAGTGTTTGCAATTAGGAATAACTGAAAAAATGTCTGTTGTGCACAGTAGATTAAGAAGACCCTAATACTGTGGTTCCCAAACTGTGCGCCGTGGCTCCCTGGGGTGCCGCGGCGATCTCACAATGGTGTCATGGCCAAGGCTGGTGGTAAGCAAGGTGGGAGACTATTTGGTAATTATTTTGGCTTAGGGGTGCCTTGAAAAAAATTATGGAGACCCTAAGGGTGCCTCGAACTGAGAAAGTTTGGGATCCACTGCCCTAATAAATGTTTTTCTAGAAAAAAATAAAAAAACATTTTTAAAAAAAAAAATGTCCATGTACAAGCATAAATTATTATAATATTGGCAAGCAACTTTAAATGAATTTTTTTCTGTACATTCTTTTGAGATTTTATATTTCACATAGTTATTCCATGTATCTTGCAGTATCTAGTAGAGCAGAGAAGTTCTACACCCATAGTCATCACCACACGTATCTTTAGATCCGTTCCTTGTTAACTCGGGAGTACACAGAGCCGATTTACACTTGGTTTCACGATGTGCTCAGTATGCGTGCCTTAATGATTCAGGCTCAAAGTCATCATAAAACATTCATTGAAAGCTACCATACCATATTACAGAAATTAAGACGACTCTGGATATATTGTATCTTTCTCGTGAGTTGGAATTAAATGGATTTAGTCCTGAATCCATAGTGCAGGAAAAATGCTCATATATATTTTTTTTGACATGAAGATTTGTTACAAATGTAGTTTAAATATGACTTTGAATAAATAATAATATATATATATATATATATATATATATATATACACAAGTTAACCCGTGCATGATACTCATGCATTCTAGTCAAATCAAGCTACTTAAGGTGTTAAAAAGGTTCTTGTCATGCATTTGGGCCTAGCCCAGGCCTCCTCAGGGGAAGAGCGTTACTTCCCGATGCAGGCGCCCTTTTTTAACGTGGTTTTGTCCACATATCACCACCTCATCATTTTTCTCCATCACCTCATCCTTTATCTTCATCGCCACATCCTTCATCAAGCTACTTAAGGTGTTAAAAACTCCCCACTGTCACCCCCGGCAACCACCAACCACACCAAACTGTCACTTCTCCTTCAAGAAATATATAGGTCAGTGTATAACTCTGCCCAGCAGGTGGCGCTGCAGCTTGGTTTTTTTTTCCACACACTCCACTAGGCATTTATATAGTATATATATATATATATATATATACATATATATATCTATATCTATATATATATATATATATAGATATATATATATATATATATATATGTTGAATTGAACAAATTGACAGTTTTATTTACCCTCGAAAGAACAATGGTCCTTTCAGACTTTTTTCCCCATATCATGCTAAACTCTGCTGTCTCTGGTGCTAAGTTATCCTCTCTTTGATCTTACTAAACATAGGTAGACACATTTCAGGGTTAGTAATCGCACATATCAAGCATGTTGGTCAGTTTGGAGAATACTGCCATTTCTATATGAAGGACATAAGATATTATGCAGTAATTGTTGTAACATGAGTGAATATGTAATCTTTACTATTGGAGACCTGAGCTCAAGACACACCAGGGATAAATTTATTAAGCTGCGAATTTCCGGCGCACTTGAAAAGTGAAGATGGTCCCTATAACAACCAATCAGATTGTAGCCATCATTAAGTTAATACATTCTACAAAATGATAGCTAGAATCTGATTGGTTGCTATAGGCAACATCTCCGCATTTCAAACCCACCGGAAATTCGCTGCTTGATAAATTTACCCCAAATGTTTTTGACATTTCTCTTTTTTTCTGCAAATTCAGTGCTCCCACCAGGTTGAGATTAGAAAAAAATCTTTATATACTGTATATTGCTTTCTCTCTATAATACAATAGGAATTACATGTTTTCTATACTTGTGGTATGTTCACACTGTGTTTCTGAGGCACAGATAAGTAAGTGCTTTCAAATAACACAATGTATTCATCTTTTGAATTCTACTGGAGACAGTTAATATCTTGCAAAACAAATTTACTATTTTATCATTTACGGTAAAATTTATTTTTAAATAACATAAAAAATGTTTTTAAAAACAACTCCATTAAAAATAATATAAAAACATCATTAGGTTTCCTATAAATATTGCACTTGAATATATGTGCATGGTCATGTTTTGTTTTACAATTTTACTTAAATATTTAGATTTCAATGAACATCTGTTTCTAGAGAAATGTATTATGCTCTTATTAGGCTGTCATTGCCTTATAAACCACAAAGTTAGGAAAAAATTACAGTTTCATTAAAAGTAATTCATTATAATGCCTATTTATAGGCACACACAACATTTACAGCTGTAAACATAACAGATACAATTTCCCAAAATAAAATCAGTCTTTTAAATCTTTTGTGTGTTTTAAAGACACTTTTAAAATAACATTTACTGGTTTTAGCTGTTGCTCTAAAACCATGATAACTGGTTAGTACATTCTCATGTACTAATCAGTAACATTAAAACGATCATGTTAGGAGCGCCTAAACACCTCTAGGGATTTAGGCGAAATGAAGTACAATAATACACTATACTTCTCATCAAAATTATGTATGAAATTCAGCATACTAATGTACTAAACCACACATGGTGTTTAGGCCTCCAAACCAATCAGAGATACTTTCTAACACTAAAGGGTAAATTTATCAAGCTGCGGGTTTAAAAAGTGGAGATGTTGCCTATAGCAGCCAATCAAATTCTAGTTATCATTTATTTAGTACGTTCTACAAAATGACAGCTAGAATCTGATAGGTTGCTATAGGCAACATCTCCACTTTTTCAAACTCGTAGCTGAATAAATTTACCCCTAAGAGTGAATCCATTCTGCTTGGGTAGTTACTGAGAAGCCAGGAGGCTTGTCATTTGCATTGTGGCTCCTATTTTTGCTCTGGATGCCTTTTATACAATTGTTAACCCAACACCCACAGATAGGATCACTATTTGGTGGGACTGGTTCTCCTAGGGATTTCAGCCCCATGCTGAACAGGCTAGGACTGTGTAACATTATATCAGACTGACGCATTGTGGGCTTTCATGTTATAATGTCATCAGCTCAGCCCAGCCAGTTATAGCTCAGTGCAGGTAGTGGGGTTTGCAGGAGAACCAGACACTGTTTGATCACCTGCAATTGCTGTTCCCAACCCAGGCTATGAGAGCAGGTTCTAGGAGCACTTTTGGGTCTTAGAAGGGTCAAGTTTTTTAAAACACTAGCTAGGTACGTGTACCATGCATCAGGGTTCAAGTCCCACAACAGATACTCCTCCTGGCAGGCGTATCTGCAGGTGTTTACCCCTCTCAGTATGCCACAATTATGTTAACACACCTTTACTGTACTTAGCCTTGCATACACTTTCTCCGGGCTATACCACCCATCTATGAGTAAGGAGTCACAAGAGAATGATTTGTCTGAATCTGCATAGGGATGATTGCACACACATGTTTTTTGTGCACATACAGAGTATGGAAATGCATATTTTATACAAGCAAAAGGATTTACATCCAAGTCTACATGAGCTTCTAAATGTCCTGTTAAAAATCATACAAAGATCATGTACAGTTAGTTATGTATAACGTATGTACATTAGCATTTAACCTGAAAATATCACAGAAAT
Source organism: Mixophyes fleayi (assembly GCF_038048845.1). NCBI lineage: Eukaryota > Metazoa > Chordata > Amphibia > Anura > Limnodynastidae > Mixophyes > Mixophyes fleayi. Next base: position 181,950,023 of record NC_134402.1, on the reverse strand, counting down.
TTTCATTTTTTTCTCTTAAAAAATGCAATTATGTTTAGGAATAAATCAAAGACAAGTGTAAGTCAAAATTATATTATGACATATTTCAACTTTTACAGCAAATTCCCTAAACTGTACAATCTCTTTCTGGTTCATCCACTAATGAAAGTGTTAAACATTACTATGGCCTTGTGTTTACATCCCAATGGATTTGCAAATAGTAACTCAATAAATCTGTGTTAAAAACTTTGCAAAATGCAATAAACTTGGCATTTTCATTTCTTTTATGTTTTGATTTTTACCAAAGATGTATACAGAACATTTATTTAAACACAGATTTTAGTATTTGGCTACGTTTCACATTCTTAATTTATATGTTTATGTGTGCAAATGGCTGTTTTGCTATAATCGCATGCAATGATTTCACACGCGTTTGCCAGAGCACGGTTTCCACTCATATGACAGTTTTTAAGTCTATTTTAATGTTGTTTTCATTCTCATTCTTTCATAGTATTTGTTGGGTAACAGCTGTTGTAGAGGAGTAAAGGATTACTGAAACATGTAACCTTTCACTAATGCAGTGCTACTGGGACTTTTACAGTTACCAAGAAAAAGGTTTCTCATTTGCAATTGCAAGCTTGAACAATTATAAAAGTGCTTCACTTCTTCCAGGGGCTCATATATGGCAGTTATTAGATTAATGTTATCTGGGTCTCTGCGCTGTACATGTGCCATAGGATTTCATGCACCAGTCAAATGTAAACTATGTGGCATACCACGGTCTACAGGTGCAAGGCATGCCACATAATGTATTTGGTATGTAGTTGAGACTCATGTGTTTGTGTTGCACACACTTCTCTCCTGGCCCTGAGCCACATTATGCTCCCAAGTCAGCTTGTCACACTGTATGCCCCAACTCTCCTTCACCTTGCCACATATGTCCCCACTCCCACTCTTTGCTTGCCACATTTTCCCTCAATGTCCCTCTCATTTCACATGTTATATGTGACAAGGATAATTGTGGGATGTATATATGACAATGGAGTGAGGGGGGATTTGTGTCAAAATCAGGACCGTCCAGCCATCTCCTACCTGTTTTTACAGCTTTAACTGCCTGCTGTTGCTGAGGTCTCAAGCTCAGTTACTGCGTAGTTTAATCCTGGAATGTTGGGATGCTGTTTGGAAAAGTGATAGGTACTGTTCATGTCCTGGAAACCTAGGCAGCCAGTGAACACTCTAGCCTTCCTCCACTAAAAATCTACACAAGCTTTGTTTCACAAATAAAAATGTTTCCAGTATTGAGCATATTGTTGTAGCTACATTTGATCATATGATTTTTATTGTGTGTGTATCTTTAGTTAAGCTATTTTTGCTAAATTACACAGTCTCTCCCATAGCAAATTATTTTGTTTGAAAACAATTTAAAAATAATTCCTTATTAAATAAAATTCAGTTTCCTAGTACCCTTTTCTGGCAATTTTGCCATAGGGAAAATGAATAAAGTTTTCTGTGTATAATTTATTAAACATGGGGTAGTCACTTGGTGCTACAGTTAACAATACAGATATGCAAAACATTACTTGTTACAGGCAAGAAAAAAAAACACCTTAATTCTCTGGGGCTTAACAAGTTCAGTGATGACAACTAGGTGAAAATGTCATCTTCTCTGCAGGCATCTCACTCTCAACCCTCCTCCACAATTAACTGCTCTTCTAACCTACATTCTGCTCATGCTGTGAGTTTACTGATTGGAAAGTCACTTAGTATCAGCATACAATAATGTAAATGTATGACAGAACACTGGCAGCGGGTAACACCTTTAATAAGACAGTAAGTCATACAGTATTAGACTGGGAAATGTGTTTTTTAAACACACATTATACCATAAAATTACATATTATGAAAACAATAAAACTAATTGATGACGAAACATGCCAGTGCAAATTGCTACATTTTTTCATTATTGCACCTGGTTTAGTGTCCAGCACATAACTTCATTTACATCTTCAGTATGGATAAAATAACAATTTATTCTGGTGATTTTGTGTGTCCCATTGCTCTTACATTGTAACTCCTCCAAACGCAAGGTGCAAAGGTGCAGACATGCCAGGTGACAGTATCTTTCCATATCTAGCTGCTCATTAAAAACGAAACCTTTCTAGATTTCTTGTAATTTAAATTCTCTTTGCAAAACAAAGTGACAGCAAGACTGCCTTTACTTCAAGTGTAGTATTGTAGAGGTGGTAGTATTACAAAATAAAATTAAAAGGAATCTTATTACATGCACAAATATATATGTTTAAATGTTCCCATGTGTGGACATACTTTGAATTGTGTGACATATGACTACGGTATGCTTTCCTATTAAGGCTTGATTGTTATGTATGTTAAGTATTCTGTATGTAAGTTGCCGTTTGTACTCCAATATTTAACTTAAGGTGACAGTGAAATGGAAAACCCAAGAATTGATTTACAAATCTCAAATTTCTATGTAGGTTTCTATCAATGAGATTCTTACAGACAGCGGCCTATGTCAGATACTCTGTCTGCTCTGCCTTATATTGAAAAAGAATGAATTATTAGTGAATATATTGAATTTACCTAAACCTTACATTGGTGAATGTTTTCAAATGCTTTTAACCATAACTTTTTAAACATTACTAAATAAAAACCTAGGACACAGTTGATCACATCCCAGACCTGTCCTACCACATCTCTGAGCTGTCCTGCAAAATTTCTGACCTGTCCTGCCACAACCCAAATCCACATTGGCTACCCAAAATCATAGGCAACACCTCTTTTTGCCAGTGGTAAAAACGTGACTGTTTCCCAAAGACTGGTACTTTTCTTCGGGTGGGGAGGCATGTCAAAACTTCAAGAAAGCTTTTCATGCTTACCATCCAACATACACTGCAAAAACATTTTTGCGACATCATTGCCTCTGCTTTTGTGCTTTGCTTCTGCTTCCATAAGAATTGGTGGTCCTGGCACATGCAGGATTCATCTGGACTATGGCTGGACTACAGTGGGTCAGGAATTAAGAACATTGGGACCCCTGGAGTTTCAACTTTACCACCCCAGTTGTCCCAGTCCAATGGACAGACACACAATTTTAAAATAAACTTAGACTAAACCCTTGATACTGCTTTCTTGATCAATCATTGTTCAAATTGCAGATCCCCATGCAAATTAAAACTAAATGGACATTCAAGGGGTACCAGTCTTGTTAGTTCCTTCATCCCCTCCAGTTTTTTGTACCTCTCCCCCATAAGATATAATGATACAGCAGCAGCGTTCCAGGCAGGGCCGGACTGGGACTAAAAATCAGCCCTGGCATTTAAAGTACATAGGCCCACCTCAGTACCAGCACCCGAAAAGGGCCTGGCTACATTGTGTTGTGGGTGTGGCCAACATGGGGCATTGATACATACATTATAATAAAACATTACATTTATCACGCCCTCCCCTATTATGTAACATGATTATCATTTTAGACAAATGTTAGACAAATACACAGGCAATACTGTGTGCACTACTGTTAGTTGCACGGAGCTCTACCTTCACAAGCAGTACAGTGTGAAGTGGGACATACCTCCCAACTGTCCTTGTAGTCGGATCAAATCTCACTAAACGAGACAGTCACCAAAATTCAGGACTTCCCCACCAGATTCAGGACAGTTGGCAGACTGTCCTGCTCTCTCCTACCTGTTTTTGTCACTATCACCACCTGTGGCTGCTGTTGTCTTTAGATGCTTCTTGTCTGGATCCTGGAATGTTGGTGGCACTATTTGGGGAAAAAATGGGTACATGTAATTTAGAAAACTCCAACCAGCCCTGGGGGTAAATGTATGAAGCTCCGGGTTCTTCAACACCAGCGAGTTCGGCTTCTTCAGCTCTTAAATTTAAAGCGGTGCTGCCTTGTAAAGGGAAGTTTCCCTTTACAAGGCAGCGCCACTTTAAATTTAAGCGCTGAAGACGCCGAACTCGCGGGTGTTGAAGAACCCGGAGCTTCATACATTTACCCCCTGGTGTTTAATCAATGCAACCCATGTGTTATAATTAGGCCTCCCTCCAGCCTCACAATTAAAATACTAGTATTTATGTTTAATAAATAAACGTATTTCCCTCCTTCCAAATAACCCCAGCAATAAATTATATAGCATTTACATTTAAGAAATATATCTATTTCCTGCAACCATCACTGCCATTAAGTAATTCCTATTCACATTTAATAGACGTTAATTTTTCCCAAACAGCCCCCCTTTCAATTAATAGCCCCAAATAATATTATGCCACAATAGTGCCCCCAAATCATATTATACCACAATACTGCCCCCAGTTGATATTATGCCACAATAGTGCCCTCAAATCATATTATACCATACAGTAGTGCCCCAAATCATATTAAGCTATACAGTGGCGCCCCAAATGATATTAAGCAATACAGCAGTGGCCAAAAATCACAATTTGCCACAATAGTGCCCCCAAATCATATTATGCCACAGAGTGAACATATTAACACCATTAAATTATATTTGCATAAACTGTGAGTTTATATAAATATTCAGTAGGAATAATTAGGAACTTTACAGCATCCCCCCCTGTGTGGCATCCTCTCCCGCCCCTCCCCCCGTGTGGCATCTTCTATCTTCCCCCACCCCCCTGTGTGGCCTCCTCTCTCTTCTCCCACCCCCCCTGAGTGGCATTCTCTCCCTTCTCCCCTCCCCACCCCCATTTTCTGTGTGGCATCCTTCCCCGTTTTCTCTATGGCATCCACGCGCATGCGGCACGTGATCTGGTAGCTAGTTCCTGGGGAGGAGCCAGCCACCAGGAAGCCTGTCACTGACAGGCTGTCAGTGCATGGTGCACGCACCGTGCACTGACTGTCCGGGACTGGCCCATCTGACCATCGGCCCTTCTGGCATTTGCCAGAAGTGCCAGATGGCCAGTCCGGTTCCAGGGATAGATCTCTGGTCACCGCTGCTTTATAAAAATATTGAAGGTTGCCTGATTCCCCAGTGGGAATTATTTGTTCGCTGAATTGTTGGCAAATCAGATGCAATTCTTTAAAATTAGTCAGCAACTGCATGGAGAATAAGGAGGACTCTGCAGTTACATGCCATTATGGTTAGCAAGGAAGAACACGCAGCACATGGCGTTTTCATTTGTTTCAACATTGATGTTTAGCAAACAAATTATCTAGGGTGCAATGTGCAATGAGCAGGAGTATGAGTGGGTAGCAGTTGGTGATAGCTGCACACACTTCTCATTAGTAAGACACCATAAGTTGCTGCTGTGTATCACAGCAAGCCAACTGCTACAGTGAAATGAACAATCCTGCATGTGACTTGGTACTGTCAAGCCTGTATACCTAGAAAACACACCATAAACTGCAAGATATCGGATAGAAAGGCTATATTAGCTTACTAACACAATTAAATAACATAGATAAGTCATAATATTAAATATAAAAGATTCTTTACCGCAATGTGAACACAGTCTAAGTGCAACCTAGTAATCACTGCCAGGAATACATTATCTGCAATCTCTGCATACTGGATAGAGCAAAACATTGACCACAATGGACCCCATGAACAGCTGGACCTACATCTGTTTTATTCACCCAAAATATTCAGTTCCATATTGCGTTTGCGCTCCAAAAGAGATATATTAATAAATCCCTATGCAGAGTTGGTCACACCTTGCACTTATAACTCTTTACGACTGGAGAGCCAGAACAGAGGATGGAAGAGGTGGGCAGTGTAGGGCAAGTGTAGGTCAAGTACAGTAAGAGCGTGTTAGTATAAGTATGACTGAGGTATACCTGTATGCAGACACATATACACCTGCCAGGAGGTGTATCTGTTGCAGGTGCTGGAGGTCTTTCCAATGAGATGCAATGATGATACTAAGCAGCATTAATTGGATGTTTGTGGATTTCATTTAATGTAATTGAATTTTATATTGCATAGAAATAGGGTAATGTGACATTTTCAACTAATACTGTCAAGCCACATCTCTTTGCTTTCTCTACGTTACACTTCTAGCTCCTGATGTAAACCTGACATATAGGTTAGAGTGCTAGAGCTGGACGCGTTTGGAAATGTGCCTGAATGAGCATATGCATGTAAATAGGTTTTATCCTACATCCGTATTCCCTGTCAATACACAACACCCACCATGCTAGTGTGGCCTTCACCTATAGAAGCCCACTTTCCATTTAAGTGGGCTTAACAGTACTCAGTTACTCCAGGAATTATGCATGAGTCAGATATGTTTATTTGCCCAAAAATCAGAGTAGACCTAGAAAGACACAAGAATAAAATGGGATTCAAATACATAAAATGTAAGGCCCATGTCAGAGCCAGCTCAGTAGTAGTTAGTCATGTGCAGCACCAAATCAGTATACAAAAGCAAGGTCAGGGTCCACAACAGCTAGATAGACACAGTGCCAAAATAGTGTCCAGGAGAATAGTCCAAAGCCAAAGAAAGATCAGGAGTCAGGTAGGATAAACACCACCATAACCACAATAGGATTGTTACAATTCTAGCAGATATAGTGGATTCTCTGTGGCCAACTGGCAGTAACAGAGGAGTGGAGTCGAAAAAAAAAAAGCACTGTATAACAATGACCCATGCAAGGAGGTTTGGGCTTTGCTGCAGGTAAGTTTTCAGGTCTCAGTCCTCTGCGTTGCCTTCAGGCGAGATGAGCTGGTATCTAAGTGCAAGAGACTGGTCAACGTAGCCGGGACTGGTACACAAATGGACTGCAGAATGCCAAAGCAGGAAACCAAAGATTTGTCAGAACAAGCCAGGTCAGCAACAATTAGCAATATACAGTACCAAAGTAAAGGCAGAAGAGAAGTCAGAAACAGTCTGGGTCAGACTACACAGGAATTAGACACAATATCCACAGGACCACTGGAGGTATGGAGCCTAATTCTCTGGTACATGCCTGTGCACTGGGCAGGTGTAAATAGCTGAGCTGAAGAGCAGGGCAGCTCTCAGGGCAGAATACACGATCACAGGTTCAGAGCTCTTAAAATGCCATGCTCCTTCTGTTGTACAATGTATTATTATTATTATTATTATTATTATAGCACAAGGTTCTGCTTCCGGTGTGGAGGGACAAATAGAGGGAGCATACTGGACAGCGGGTGTTAAAAGTAACTGCTGGACTTCGATGTGTGACAAGGATCTAATAGAAAATATCTGGGACACCGCACAGCATTTGCCCTGAACATATATAGGCTCATAATGTCTATCGTGTCTATAATGTTATAATCAGGAGTCCACCCACACCAGCACATCTCAGCAATGCCACCATGAGCGTGGCACTACTGAGCACCCTTAGTGAAAATCTGAATCCAAGGATTCCTGAACCTCATATTCTGGTTGTCCCTTTACTGGAACTGTTGGTGGTTTCGAGTCTCTGGCTTTAGTACAAATATTTTTGGCTGGTTTTAAAATAGAGGCATGAAATGTATTTGGAGTTAATGTACATTCATACTGTGACTGGATTAATGTTACCAAGGAACTTATAGGGTCAAAAAAATGTGGGGAAAAAACGTGGAAGATATTTGAAGCTCAATGTTGGTTTGGTAAATGCCCCAGTCTTTTCCCAGTTTGATGTTCATGAGCCATGGATATTTATTTATTGGTTTTTCTGTTTGCAGAGTTTTCATGGCCTTCTATCCAGAGATTAGTCAATTGAATTGTCGTAAAATGTGCTTTGGGTACATTTAATGTAAAAGAAAGTAACAAAGGCTTTGGACGCTTGATATAATCAAAAAAGAACGGTGAAGTTCCAATAAAGAAAGGTAGCCTAAAGCAGGAAATTTAACCGGTCTGACTGGTGTTCTGAGGCATAGCATCTAATGTACTGTTCTAAGACTCTTTGCTTGCCCAAAATTTATTTATTGTGAGGTCATCAGTGCCATACAATAATAAGGTTTTCGAATAAACAAATGAGGATCTTTTGTGAAAGCATTTGGTACTTTAAGTTCAGTGTATATTGTGAATATTAGACCTCTGGAGGAGGTGCATTGGACTGCAGAGTTTTAAAAGTTGTGAGGTGCCTAGTGGACATTTTGAAGCTTATTTAGTGTTGGATGTATATCTGTTGTTTTGTATTTAGTAGGGCTATAGCAATTACCACAATACATTGGATTTCAACTGAGTTTTGGGATAACAACTATATTAGATCTGGTTGTGACCAAGTAAAAGGCTGCTTCCCCTCTACCCCATCTAATATATATCTTTAATCAGGCATTAAACAGGTCAGTTAACTTTGTAGGGTAGATGTTAGAATTTTTTTTTATTGACCCATAAGTCCATCTGGGCCTGTGCCAGGGAAGAGTTTAACATCTTCATTGCTTGCAATGTTCCCAGAATTTGAGGTGATTAGGCTCTCACAAGAAGAACATTTGGGAAAAGGTAAAAGTCTATGGTGTTTAAAGCAAATCTTATAAAGGTAATAACTCTGGAACTTCTTAAATACATTAAAGGGATTGTCAGTGATGGGGCCACATTGGGTTTAACTCACTTTTATTCGTTTCTGAGACATTTTCTTTTGAAGTTTTTTTTGGCTAATATGGTGTTGACTTTATTATAGTATTGTTGAAGTTTTTCAAGGGTAGTGGCTAGTCTCTTAAAAAGTAGTGCCCATAATGGCATTAATTTGTGTTTAGAAGAACAGTGGAGGATTACTGCTTACCCTGGAAGAACAGATACAAAAGATACCCTATATGGCAATATGCCCCATAGATACAACAAACTTTTATATTACCACATGCATATCACAAACTACAGTACTACCACATTGTATATATATATATATATATATATATATATATATATATATATATATATATATTTATTAAGGATGAGAGGGCTCATATTTATTAAGGATGAGAGGGCTCGGATTCCGCTAATCCGAGCCCATCCGAACAGTGCGGATCAGACGGGATCCGAGCACTGTTCTGGAATTTCCGGCGCCAAAAAAATGAAACTGAGGCTCTGACGTCCAAGTCTCGCGTCGGATCTCGTGAGACTTGGATTGCATAAATTCCCCGCTAGCGGCCGCCATTTTCATTTGGGCTGTGATCAGGGTAGAGGGAGGTTGTAGGGTAGTGGTACTCCTGCATGATCAGTCCAGTTGTGCTTTATGCTTGTGTCCAGTGCTCTGTCCTTGCTGAGTCCAGTGGTCTTTTTGTCCTGTGCTCTGTCCTGCTGAGTCCAGTGGTGCTTTGGCCAGTGTCTGTCCTGCTGAGTCCAGTGGTGCTTTAGTCCTGTGCATTTTGTGCTAAGTCCATAGTAATTGTCTTATTATTAAAAACTCCCAAAAAAAAAAAAAATTATACAAAAAAAAGTAAAAAAAAATATTAAAAAATAATTTAAAAAGTATAAAAAAATTCTAGAGCAATATATTATTGCAGTCCTGAAATATTAGTACTGCAATACCTACATTCACTGTTTCTGCAGTCCAAAAAAATAGGAACTATAATCTATATTACATTTACTGCGTTCATTCTTTAAGCAGTTCCAGAGAATAGGTACTGCAATCTATATTACATTAAATACGTTCAATTTTTAAGCAGTGCAAGAGAATAGGTACTGCAATCTATATTACATTTACTACGTTCATTCTTTAAGCAGTTCCAGAGAATAGGTACTGCAATCTATATTACATTTACTACGTTCAATTTTTAAGCAGTGCAAGAGAATAGGTACTGCAATCTATATTACATTTACTACGTTCAATTTTTAAGCAGTGCAAGAGAATAGGTACTGCAATTTATATTACATTTAATACGTTCAATTTTTAAGCAGTGCAAGAGAATAGGTACTGCAATCTATATTACATTTACTACGTTCATTCTTTAAGCAGTTCCAGAGAATAGGTACTGCAATCTATATTACATTTACTACGTTCAATTTTTAAGCAGTGCAAGAGAATAGGTACTGCAATCTATATTACATTTACTACGTTCAATTTTTAAGCAGTGCAAGAGAATAGGTACTGCAATCTATATTACATTTAATACGTTCAATTTTTAAGCAGTGCAAGAGAATAGGTACTGCAATCTATATTACATTTACTACGTTCATTCTTTAAGCAGTTCCAGAGAATAGGTACTGCAATCTATATTACATTTACTACGTTCAATTTTTAAGCATTTCCAAAGGGTGTGTGGTTTAGGGGTACACTCATATAATGGAGTACAAAAATTTTGAGGATAAAGTAGGGAAAGAGCAAGACCTACTTCCTCCTAATGCTGAAGCTGCTGCCACTAGTCATGACATAGATGATGAAATGCCATCAACGTCGTCTGCCAAGGCCGATGCCCAATCTCCTAGCATGTAAAATCCAAAAACCCAAAGTTGACTAAAATTACCAAAATAAGAAAATTAAAAACATCTGAGGAGAAACGAAAACTTGCCAATATGCCATGTACGACACGTAGTGGCAAGGAACGGCTTAGGCCCTGGCCCGTGTTCAGGACTAGTGGTTCAGCTTCACCTAAGGATCTAGGCCCTCCTCCTCCTCCCCCCGCTAAAAGATTTAAGAGACTTAAGCTGTCATCAATAACACAGCAAACAACTCTGCCTTCTAAACAGATGACATCACAAATCCCCAAGGCGAGTCCAAGGGTGTTGGTGGTTGCGAAGCCTGACCTTCCCATCTCTGTACGGGAAGAGGTGGCTCCTTCCACCATTTGCAGCACACCCTCTGCATATGCTGGAAGGATCACCCACATTCCAGTTACAAATTTGGCCAATGAAGGTGTGAATGTTGTACACCGGGAGGAGGATATTGATGTAGCTGGCACTGAGGAGGAACTTGACGAGGAGGATGCTGATGTGGTTATCATAAATGAGCCACCAGGGGGGAAAACAGTTGTTGTCCATGGGATGAAAAAGCCCATCGTCATGCCTGGTAAGAAGACCAAAAAATCCACCTCTTCTGTCTGGAGTTATTTTTATCCGAATCCGGACAACAAATGTATGGCCATATGTAGCTTATGTAAAGCTCAAATAAGCAGGGGTAAGGATCTTGGCCACCTAGGGACATCCTCACTTATACGTCACCTGAAGAACCTTCATAATTCAGTGTTTAGTTCAGGACCTGTGGCTAGGACCGTCAGCAGTCCAGGGACACCTAAATCCCTTGGTCCCGTTGGATACATACCACCAACACCCTCCTCGTCAACTTCCTCCACGATCTCCATCAGATTTAGTCCTGCAGGCCATGTCACCAGCCAGACAGAGTCCTCTTCAATACGGGATTCATCCTGCAGCAATACGCCTACTACTGCCACTGCTGCTGTTGCTGCTGGTAGTCGGTCATCTTCCCAGAGGGGAAGTCGTAAGACCGCTACGTCTTTCACCAAACAATTGAACGTCCAACAGTCATTTGCCATGAGCACCAAGTACGACACTAGTCATCCTATGGCAAAGCGGATAACTGCGTCAATAATAGCAATGTTGGTGTTAGATGTGCGTCCGGTGTCCGCCATCAGTGGAGTGGGATTTAGACGGTTGATGGAGGTATTGTGTACCCGGTACCAAATACCGTCGAGATTCCACTTCACTAGGCAGGCGATACCAAAGATGTACAGAGAAGTAAGAACAAGTGTCCTCAATGCTCTGAAAAATGCGGTTGTACCCACTGTCCACTTAACCACGGACATGTGGACAAGTGGTTCAGGGCAAACTAAGGACTATATGACTGTGCCAGCCCACTGGGTAGATGCATCGCCTTCCGCAGCAACAGCAGCAGCTGCATCAGTAGCAGCATCTCCACACCGGCTGCTCGTGCCAAGGCAGGTTTTAGTAAGAGGCACAACGCTGACAACCTCTTAGAAAAACTAAAGGGAAATAATCTCAGAGTGGCTTACCCCACTTAGACTCTCCAGGAAATTTGTGGTGTCAGACAACGCCAGTAACATTGTGCGGGCATTACATATGTGCAATTTCCAGCATGTCCCATGTTTTGCCCACACCGTTAATTTGGTGGTGCAGCATTACCTCAAGAGTGACACTACACAGCCACCTACAACATAGGAAAAGGAGTGGGGATGCGCCTGAGTCAAGCGCAGTGGAGACTGATTTCCGTGTTGTGTAAGGTTCTCGAGCCATTTGAACTTGCCACACGAGAAGTCAGTTCCGACACTGCCAGCTTGAGTCAGGTGATTCCCCTGATCAGGCTGTTGCAGAAGCAGCTGGAGAAAGTGAGGGAGGAGCTGGTAAACCATTGCGATTCCACCAAGCATGTAGCTCTTGTGGATGAAGCCCTTCGTACGCTTTGCCAAGATCCGAGGGTGGTCACTCTTTTAAAGTCAGAGGAATACATTCTGGCCACCGTGCTCGATCCTCAGTTTAAAGCGTATGTTGTGTCTCTGTTTCCGGCGGACACAAGTCTACAGAGGTGCAAAGACCTGCTGGTCAGGAAATTGTCCTCTGAAGAGGACCGTGACATGCTAATAGCTCCAGCTTCATATTCTTTCACACCTGTGGCAGCGAGGAAAAAACTCAGTTTTCCTAAAAGACCCGCTAGCGGGGATGCAGACAACATCTGGTCCGGACTGAAGGACCTGCCAACCATTGCAGACATGTCTACTGTTGCTGCATTGGATGCTGTCACAATAGAAAAAATGGTGGAGGATTATTTTTCTGACACCATCCAAATAGACATGTCAGACAGTCCATATTGTTACTGGCAGGAAAAAAAGGCAGTTTGGAAGCCCCTGTACAAACTAGCTCTATTTTACCTGAGTTGTCCCCCCTCCAGTGTGTACTCGGAAAGAGTTTTTAGTGCAGCGGGGAACCTGGTCAGTGAGCAGCGAAGGAGGTTGCTTCCGCAGAACGTTGAAAAAATGATGTTCATAAAAATGAATTATCAATTCCTCAATCAAGTACAGCACTGGCCTCCAGATACTACAGAGGGACCTGTGGTTGTGGAGTCCAGCGGGGACGAATTGATAATGTGTGAGGATGAGGAAGTACACACTGATGGGGGAGAGGAATCAGAGGATGAGGATGAGGACGACATCTTGCCTCAGTAGAGCCAGTTTAGTTTGTACAGGGAGAGATGAATAGCTTTTTTGGTGTGGGGGCCCAAACAAACCAATCATTTTAGCCACAGTTGTTTGGTAGGCCCTGTCGCTGAAATGATTGGTTTGTTAAAGTGCGCATGTCCTATTTCAACAACATCAGGGTGGGTGGGAGGGCCCAAGGACAATTCCATCTTGCAACTCTTTTTTTGGCATTATGTGACCGTTCAACAGTCGTTTGCCATGAGCACAAAGTAAAACAAAATTAAAACAAATGAAATAAATTAAACCAAAAGTATAATATAACTTATAAACACTACACTTGAAAGCTTGAGCCTTTAAATGAAAAAGTCACTCTTCATTGCTCGAAGATTTGCAAAAGGGACAGTTTTTTGGTTCCCAAAGTCAACAAATAACACTTCAACCCTGTCTGTCTTTGACATACTTGATGGGATCTCAATGATGAATGCTCTGTACCATGGTTGGAGGAGGTATTGTGGCCCCGGTACCAAATTGGGTAGCGGGCCCACTCCAATACGCAGTCCAGAAAGCTACCTCGGTGCAACGTTTTGGACTAAAAACAATATTGTGAGGTGTGAGGTGTTCAGAATAGACTGGAAATTAGTGGAAATGATTGTTATTGAATTATATTGAGGTTAATAATAGCGTAGGAGTGGAAAAAACAAAAAAACTGGATTTTAGTGCTTTTTATGCTTTTTTAAATATAAATCAGAACCCAAAACCCGAAATCAGAACCAAAACCTTTCGTCAGGTGTTTTGGCAAAACAAATCAGAACCCAAAACCTCAAGCTAATCAGAACCCAAAACACAAAACACAAAACACAAAACACTAAAAGTGCCCAGTGCACACCCTTAATATTTATATTAAACTATTTATGCCACCATGTTGACACCTTATCATGCTCCCACTGTCCCCATCAGCAAATGAGAGGAGAAGGGGAGTGGAGTAGTGGGAAGGTGAGAATCTTTGTGTGCCCCCATCTGAGAACAAGAGAGAGCTCTCGAGAACAGTCTGACTCCCAGTATCCTCACACACACATGGACACACTGCGGTTTGTCCAGGTGTGACTGCACATGCACCATCTTGTTGCAGAGCCACCTCAATAGGGCTGACCATGTAATGTCATCACATAAGTATAACATTGGAAGGCTTGCAATGTTTCACAAGTAACCTAATAAACGACCATTGTCTATCAGGCAATGAGTCGCCAGTTGGAAATTCAAGTGGGATATCCACTAAACTCAAGGTGGCCAAGCATGGTCAACCATTAGCAGTATTTACAGAATACAAACCATCGAGAAGTTTCCTGGATGCTTTTTGCAAGTGTGTCCTTTCTCCGCACAGTTCAACTATGATTGGTATAGATGGTAGAGTTGAGAATTGCATTTAGCAATCTGAAAAGCCAGAGGAATTTATTCTACTCATCTACTGATTGCCAACAAAATTCTGAGAATATCTCTGCCAACAGTCACTGTATAGGAAGTTCAATAAACTTACTTAGGACTATAATGCTTATCCATCCATCACGAATAAACTCATATCAGTTGCAGATAATTGCAAAGGGGCATGAGCTACTGAGTCAAGAAACAGGCAAGTTGTCAGCAGCGGGTTCAGTGGTTTGACGCAAGTAATATTTGAGCTGCATCCAACCCTGCTATGCCCTTTTGAGCCAGGTATGTCCAGCAGCTGCTAGTGCCTCTGGCAAGCACAATAAATATAATTATGTACAAGTTCCCTAGTACTCCAGAGGTTAACTAACATCACTTAACTTCCTATCAGTGGGCCAAATTCATCAAGGCACGTACACTGAGCGCAGCTTGCGTTTGGTTTTAGATGCACGTATTATTTCAACATATGTGTACTGTTGAAATCAGTTGTAGAAGGCAAAGAATATAGTTTAATTATAGTACTCCTTCCAAGCTGCCCCGCACTTATAAATTGGATTCCATTTAATCCACAAAATTGTTTGGAAAGAATATTATACGTACAAGGATATACACATGGAGATTTGTTTGGAATCCTCTCTTGTGCTTTCACAGATGGAATAATGCACATGTAAAACAAAATAAATAATATAGTGCAATACATTCAATGTTATATATACGACGATATAGTGGAAGTCCCAGAATTGTCCCAAAAGTTGGTTGAAGACTTTCCAAAACT
This sequence comes from Mixophyes fleayi, assembly GCF_038048845.1. Taxonomy (NCBI): domain Eukaryota; kingdom Metazoa; phylum Chordata; class Amphibia; order Anura; family Limnodynastidae; genus Mixophyes; species Mixophyes fleayi. The sequence goes on along the minus strand of NC_134402.1, from coordinate 181,934,804 downwards.
AGCAGTGAAAAAGAGAGAATGATTTCCTCAATCATGTGTTTCACACCACCATCTCCCTTTCACTCTATATGTGTACAAGAAGTCTTCCTTCATATTGTCAGTGTACAAGTACCATGTATTATCCTCCCAATGGATATCCTGACCAATATCAGCTCCCATTAAATGCCATAAAAGGGATAAGAGAAAAAACTCTCTAGTGTATTATCATGTTTATTGAAATACTTTTAAATAAAACAATGTGCTTAAAAAGTCCATAAGTCAGGATGGATAGCTCCTACCAGAGGTCCGGATTGTAACAGCTGTAAGAGAGGGCTGCAGCAACCACAGATGGAAAGAGGGTCTCCATTCTCCTACAGGTATGGAGGCAGAGGTTACAATAGATTTACAAACGCGTTTCAACTCCTCCTGGAGTCTTTCAAAGCAAAGTGATGTTGAGTAGCTGCCCTCCCTCCTGTCTTTATGCGGTTTTTTTGTACCGCCGAAATCACATGATGGCAGACCCGGAAGTGACACTGACAAACCATACTGATTCTTTTCATACAGAGTCTTGGTTTTTAGAGTGAATATCCGAGATGGGGTTTGAGTCTGTTTTCATTCAACTCACACAATATGAGCTCATCTCTATTACAATACTATTACCAAACATATGGCTATACAGTAAACATGTTTGACAACCATAGATAATAAATACAGACATAAACAAATTCTATTCCCATTTTATACATCACATAATGATATAGCTAAACATACATTACATAAAAATAAGGTTGAATAATTAAAAGCTAAAAATACATATTTCATTCTTTAAATTCGGGATAGTGGAGGTATCTGTGTATTAATGTCATATTCCATATATATATCTTCCAAGTACCTAGATTGAGTCACAGACTCATGAAATACAGAAATGATCATTGTCAAACAGTGGCATCAACCTGAATAATGTCATTAAAGGAACCATTTAAGTTCAAAATCAGAATTTAAACCCCCTGGAATAATAGTAATCAATATATAGATCAATTGCATCTCAGCCTTAGCTAATCTGACATCTATGTTTCTATTACGCCACTGATCATTTATTTTTTGGACAGCCCAAATTTTTTTTAAGTGGCTAATATTACAGGCATGCACATTTTTAAAATGAAGTGACAACGAATGAGTCATAAAACCGTCTTAATATTGGCAAGATGTTCTCTAATACGGACTTTCAACGGACGTGATGTCCGTCCAATATATATTTAACCACAATCACATTCAACTGCATAAACCACATAATTTGTGTGACACGTAATAAATGACTCAATTTTATACGTTTTCTCTTTAACTATAAATTCACTAATTTTACTTTCTTTTGATGGACATGCCCTACATGCCATGCACATTCCACAATGATGAAAGCCTTTGGTTCTAATGGGTCTATTAATATTTTCAAATGTCACACTCCTAACTAATTTATCTTTCAATATATTCGTTTTTTTTATAAATGAACACAGGTTTTTCAGGCAAAATTGGGCCAATAACCTCATCTTTTCCCATAATTTCCAATATTTATAAAAGACACTTTCCATCTTTTTATGATTTATATTGAATTGTGTTACAAAGGCCCATTCAAATTGTTTTCCACATATGTATTAGGCATAAGGAGAGTGTATCTACTAATATTCCTCACATTTTCCTCTGCTCTTGCCAATTGAAACTTATTGTACCCTTTGTCTGTGAAACACTTCTTAATATCTTGGATTTGATCTTATAATACTTCTTGTTCTGTACAATTCTTCTTGATCCTTTTCATCTGACCCATAGGGATTCCCTTCAGCCAGTTATGATGATGATTACTATTAAATTGGATGTAACTGTTGATATCTGTGGGTTTTCTATAGGTTTTAGTATGTATAGAATGATCCCTAACATATATAGTGATATCCAAGAAATTGATCGATATATTACTAGAGTCAAAAACCAATTGAATATTATACTCATTATGGTTAAGGTAGAAACAAAAATCAATCAATTCACCTTTATTCACTTGCCATATGAAAAATATGTCATCTGTGTTTATGTCTGTATTTATTATCTATGGTTGTCAAACATGTTTACTGTATACCCATATGTTTGGTAATAGTATTGTAATAGAGATGAGCTCATCTTGTGTGAGTTGAATGAAAACGGACTCAAATCTCATTTAGGATATTCACTCTAAAAACCAAGCCTCAGTATCAAAAGAATCAGTGTGGTTTGTCAGTATCCCGTCCTGGTCTGCCGTCATGTGATTTCAGCGTTACATCGAAACAGCATAAAGACAGGAGGGAGGGCAGCTATTTAACATCACTTTGCTTTGAAAGACTCCAGGAGGAGTGGAAACGCGTTGGTAAATCTATTGTAACCTCTGCCTCCATACCTGTAGGAGAATGGAGACCCTCTTTCCATCTGTGGTTGCTGCAGCCCTCTCTTACAGCTGTTACAATCCGGACCTCTGGTAGGAGCTATCCATCCTGACTTATGGACTTTTTAAGCACATTGTTTTATTTAAAAGTATTTCAATAAACATGATAATACACTAGAGAGTTTTTCTCTTATCCCTTTTATGGCATTTAATTGGAGCTGATATTGTCCAGTATATTCCTTGGGAGGATAATACATGGTACTTGTACACTGACAATATGAAGGAAGACTTCTTGTACACATATAGAGTGAAAGGGAGATGGTGGTGTGAAACACATGATTGAGGAAATCCCTCTTTTTCACTGCTGGTTTTGGAAAGTCTTCAACCAACTTTTGGGACAATTCTGGGACTTCCTCTATATTGTCATATATATAACATTGAATGTATTGCACTATATTATTTATTTTGTTTTATATGTGCATTATTCCATCTGTGAAATTAGTTGTAGGTCTGCTGTGATCTATGGAAAAACGCCCTTTCCCCGACCTGTTCAGCAATTTTGCTTACGATACACTCAAAATTGGCAGATGCGTGCCTTGATGAATCAGGCCCAGAGTTGGGCACTAGATAAAATTAAACTTTGATAAAATCACTGTACAGCATACATCATGTGATCAACCACAAGAAAGAAAAACACGCTCCTCATTAAATAATAGTTGGTTTGGAAATCTGCACAGGAACTGCTATGTACACTAACTGTAAGCTTAACCTCTTCACTACCATCCTCCCCACATCATGCAGCGATACAGCCTTTCATTACGTTTTCTGGTAGAAGGGCCTCTTACCTATCCTCACAGCCAAAAGAATTAAGAAAATCCTGCAAATTTTTAATGAAAACTTACTAGTCGGGAATCCTTAATTGCTTCTCATTTAATGCAAAATGTGCTCATTCTTCAGAATAATTGGTTTTAATAGACCTTTTTGTAGGCAGTTCAGTATTTTTGTAAGCAGTTCCGTTATTGCCTCTATATATACTAACTCAAAAGCAATAGAAATTTTTAAATATTGGGCAATCTTGTTAAATATTTTCTTATAAAGAGGTAACAATGCAAATTGTATTCTTAAATCTCCCTCTGCTGACTGATTAAATCAGTTTGCATCATATATAGACAGTGTCAAATGGAAATGTTTGAATTTCTTTAAAGTTGGAAGGCCCTGAAGTACATCTAATTTACTTCAAATGTAAACACATCATAAAGTGCTGTTAATCTGAGCCTTAAGCATACCCAGCATTAAAATGTTCTTTTTGAATGACACCTGTACGATTAATTTGCAGTGTTTCCTTATTGAAAAGTCTCAACATGTCTGATGACATTTTTTGCAATAAAAACCAGTTATTCAAACTAGTTTGCCAAGCAAACTCATTGAATTGATATCCACATATGGTCTACGAAATTTAGTATATTTTTTAAGTATCAAATCTGATCTATTGCAGCGGTCGAAGTTGGGGTATACATGGTGGTATGGCATACTGCCACTTCTCCTACTGCCTTCATTGTAAAACTATTACATTTCATTCACATACATTACCATTATGTTTTTATACTGCCACTTCTAAATATCCATGGTATATCAGCGATCAGCAAAGACTGCATATACTAAAACAAGATGAATGCTGAAATACAACTACTTACCTCATCACATGGGGATTACAGGTACAAAGCACAAACTCACACTCACACTATCTCTATATATTAATATATCTATATATCTATATATATAAAAAATTTATATGTGATCTTATTCTTTTTATTCTTACCCATAACTATTTTACATTTTTAGACTTTTTATTTCCAGCGATGAGGGACAGCAATGGGGACAATTTTCGCGCCAAGTTTCACAAACCTAGTGATGGGAAGCTGGGAACAAAAGTTCATTTTTAACCCAAATCCTTTCTCTAAACACATAAAAGTATACAAAAGGTACATAGATGACATACTGATTGTATGGAATGGTGATACAGATTCAATCCAAGAATTCATATCATACATAAGCAATAATGACTACAATCTTAAATTTACGGCCAACCATAACGCTCATAGTATAGAATACTTGGACTTGGTTTTGTCAGGCATGGATGGCAAGGTTGTAACTAACAATTCATCAAATCCGTTGACACTAACAGCTATCTCCACTATGAAAGTGGACATGTTAAAAAATGGAAAACCAACATCTCCTATTCACAGTTCCATAGGATCAAAAGAAACTGTAGCACTGAACACCTATGTAAGGAACAAATTTATATGTATGCACAACGGCGAAATAGAGGATATCCTGACAGCGTAATTTCGGACGCTATAGTCAAAATTGAGGAGGTCAATAGAGCTGACCTTTTGAAGTGTAAAGAAAAAGAAATGGCAGATCCTTAAAATGGACCCCGTTTTGGCGAAAATTTTACCAGACAAACCAGATATTATGTTTAGAAAGACTAAGAACTATTCTGGTCCCTAGTATGCTGCCTGAAATACGTAATGACACCAATAAGACATTTCTGGATTTTAATGGATTTATTAAATGTAATCATTGCAACATTTGTAAATATGCAAGCCCAGATAAAAAAAGACTTTTACATTAAACAGTGTATGAATTGCCAAACTTCATTAGTGATTACCTGTTAGAATGTCCTTGTGGACTTAAATATATAGGAAAAACTAAAAGACCCCTCAAATTACGATTTCAGGAACATGTTCGTAACATTAAGAACAAAGTGGAAAGCCACTTGGTCTCGAAACACTTCATGAATACATATAATGCAGATCCTAGTCAAATTACGTTTAAAGGAATTGAGCATGTGGCTTTGGGACAATTCCCGACCATATATCCGTTTATGAGTAAACTTTAAATAGTTTACTCACCTTTCACAGCCCTAACTTAGTGGACAGATGACACTCCTGCCTTGGCTTTAAAAAGGAGTTCTCTGCAGATGCTCTGTTTGATTGCAGAAAACCCCTGTCAGCTGGCTGTTAGCTGTTTAAAGAGATGGATTTAAACCACTTCAAAATATGTAAGTTAACTTAGACTCGTTACTATTATTTTGTCACAATATGTTCACCACCTGTATCTCTTTAACTTGGGTGCATTACCGTACAAATGTATAACTCTGCTTGCAGCCTTTCTCTGCAGATTGCCCATTAAATGCCTAACTCATCTTTTAGAAGCATGTGACAAACCACTCCCTTTGTCACATTATGTATTTTTTTATGAATGAAAATATTTGGTGATGGAACTAGATATGGTTGTGTGGAAGCTTAACAGCCCAATTCTCTGTGTTTTTTAATGAATAAAAGATATTACACACAACTAAGACTGGGGAGGGAGATGCAGGTAAAGGGAACAGGATACCAAACAGGAAAAAGGCTAGGCAAAAATAGTCCAGGAAGTCAAGTATCCAAACAGACAAGAGACTGGGGTGAAGTCTAATTAGCATATGAACAGGATCCAGGGCAGTCACACAAGGAGACATTATCTGAAATCTAAGATTCAGGATACTTAAGATGCTCAAGATATGGCTAAGTGTTCTAAGCAAATGTAGACAATGTAAGGCACTAACTTCCAAAAGGGAGGGGTATACACCAAAAGACAGGTGCAAGGAATCAGTGTCATTAACTTGATATACAAGATACTATCTCCCCTACTGTTGATTAGATAGAATATGGCAGACTGCAGGAACTCTATAGTAGAGTATTGCTATCTATGGTTCCCAAAAACAGACAATTGCCACATAAAATAACTGAAGCACTGAAATGTGTAGAAGTTATATTGGCTTTGATTGTTAAAAGTTAATGAAGCCATTAAATGTGGCAATTATACAACTTTCAATTGCCTCTGTGTAACATCAGGCCTCATTTAATCATAGCATAGATTTTTGGCTAGCGTAATGAATTGAAATACATATATGGTGTTAAGACCTGAACTGGCTGCCAACAGTTTGTGGACATCTGGAACATTTGAGTCCCCTAATCAAAGTGACCATACCTAGGCTGTTCACAGCTGGGCTCATGGTTTCTACTGGACAAGACCAATAAAAGTTATATCCTTCTACAAATTGCAACCAATACCCAACATTTAAAGTACAGGTGCTCTTCCGAGCCATTTTGTTATTAGTGGTGGCTAAAGGATACCTCCTCCAAATGGAAGAATCTATTCCACTTCTAAAGGATCCCTGTATTCTAGACAAAGCTTCCACATTAGTGAATTGTCTATCCATTACTCAGCAGCCCCTGTGCTAGCCAACCAAGGCTGTGTACCATGATGTTGGGATAATTCACTAGATTTGGTTCCCCAATCACATCGGCTAGTACAGCTTCAGGGCTTCTCTGTGATGGAAAGGTTGATTTTAGTAGTCCAAAGGGTCTAAAGGTTAGCTCCTCCTCTGATAACTGCAACCAAACGTATCATTGAAAATTTAAGTCGCTATTACTAGCTATCTTGATTGGGTGGCGGGTAGGGAAACAAGTGATACTTCCAAGAGGCAGCAACTATTCCACATCAATAAGGTCCCTCTGACCCTCAAATACAGCGGCCACATAATCCCAAATCTATTATATAGCACCCTGTGTGCTGGCCAACCAGGGATGCCTACCATAATTTGATGGAGATCAGTGTCATGGGATCTCCATTTAACATTGGCCTTTTATAAGGCTAATCAATGTTGGGCTGTTTGATGGTTTTTGGGGCAAACATAGAGGGTACACCACCTCTACTAATTACAACCAGCAAATGCAATCATTCTAGTGACCCTGGTTTCATGATTGTTATAGAAACAAGTGAGAACACCAAGAGATAGCAACCATGCCACCTTTATAGGGTCCCAGTGTAAAAGACATGTGGTCCACGGAATCTCATGACCATTACACAGCAGACCATGCACAACATAGGGGTCCCCACATCATAGTTACGAGCCATTGGGCTACTCTACCGTAATCTAATTATTTAGTTCCGGTATAATTTTAAAAAACATAAAAAGCAAAGACCCACAAATATTTGTTAGTTAGTCATAATAAATAACTTGATGAGTGACTATTAGAGTACCTTTCAAATGGCATTAAAACAAAATTGAATTTTTCTAATTAATGCAATAATGCATGCTTTATAAATTTATTGTTCACACAATTCCAGCTATATGTACAATTGAAATAAAGCTATTCATATTTTAAAGTACATTAATATTTTCTCAATTATTTACAGTGACTATGCCTTGCCCTGCATAAATTTCAAATACAGTATTTGACTCTCAACTCAACTATCCTCATATTTTCTAAATCTGCTAATGTCAGGATCCATTTGGCTCATTGAATTATTGGCACTGCTGTTTCTTAGGTTTACAATACCTTTTCCTATGTATGGCTTCCGGTATCAAATTACTAAAATGTATAATCCTTAACCACAACATTCTTGAATATCACCATGTGATAAACATTATAGCCTGATTCACCTAAGCGTTAGGCGTTCCTGTCAGCACTAACGTCATTCATAGATTAGGAATTAGTACTGGCTTGTAAATGTATTGCATTCCTTTATGTCTATACATCAAAGAAATATAAATATTAATAATAAGAAAAATTACCAAAAGCTATGCTAACATGCCCCACTTATACCTTTTGCAATAAATTTTAATTTTATTTTTTATTTTAATTACAATATTTATAAATCAATTTCTGAAACCTAAATTATTGTTTGCCTTGTTATTGTGCATATTTTATGTCTTCGTAGATCATATTTAATTAGTTGTATTACTGTAATAGCTCCTTGACTGCTACATTTTCTGAAGACAAACTGCTTAAGGTAATTTCTGTCACATGCGTTTGCACCTAGTTTTTGTGAATTTTTCATCTACTAAGCACTTTTATTTTACTGTAGTCATGTAAAAGAAATGTCATAGATGTTAGCTTGACATTTCTCTTACTACTGTATTATGACAGTAGTTGGACTTTTGAACAATACAGTTAGGGAAATTGTCATGAGCACGTGCTTCATATTCTTCTCTCTAGCTGATATTTTTTTTCAGAATGTACATATAGCTAAATAAGAAAATAGCAAATTGTGAAAATCAATAATATATATTTCTGCTTACATTTGTTGTATCTAAATGTAGTATTATAGTATATTTGTCAGTAGGATTTATGTATATTTTATTAAGAAGAAAACATAACTCACTTTGTACAAAACTTACTTCTTCAAGTAAAAATAAATTTTTAAGTCTACCTCTGCCACCAATTTTGCTGGTAATAACTTTTTTTTATACATTGTCTTTTTTTGGGACAGATGGAGCTTCCCTTGGTATCATATTTAAGTAGATTTTTTAAAATATGTGGACATTATATTAAATTAAATCAATTTTTTATTCATATAAACCTGAAATACTAGCTTTTTTTAGATTTAAGTTCTATTCCCAAGCATGTATAAAATCCCCTTTCTTTAAAATAAAATTACCATGAAACCCCACTACTCTTTGCTAATTAATTTGGTAAAGGTTACTATTAATTATTCCAGGAATAAAATAGTTGAAATATGTATTTGCTGTTTTAACCATAAGACAGGAGTTGTTGTTTTTTTTACAAAGATTGAGAATGCAATTTTTTCCATTTGACACATGTATTTTTCCTCTAAGAATACAATTAATGAATAAAACTATAATTAATTTATCTTGGTATACATTAAGTAGACATCATTTTAAATTAATATTTCTTCTGACAGATGTCAATAAATAATTTTCATATTCCTGTTTTTATTTCGGATGATGGTCATTTTACTACATGGTTATTTAAAATATAATAATTGATTCTTTTGTACAGATATATTTATCCATTTGTATATATGCTATATATGCATTCATTAAAGGAACACTGATTGAAATAATACATTTTATGAAATGTGTCATTTGCCTTTTGCAGTTCGACATTTAAAAAAATTATTTAAGCTGTTATCATGCTGTTGTGACTTATCACTGTTTTAGATTTTAGACAGTCTGCAGATTTCACTATTGCTAGAGTCATCAACAGGGGCGGATTGGGAACTTAAAGTGGTCCTGGAAACAATTCTGAAAGCGGCCTCATGTGGGAAGGGCTAAATCAACTGTAGGTGGGATAACCCAAAAGTAGGTGGGGTTAGAATACTATTAGCCCTAACAACTTTTGTGGCAAAATATTGCATTGCGGTGGATGCAAACACAAGTAGGCAGCACACCAGTCAATTGAGTATGCGCATCAGTTATGTGAGCGGTGCAGCAGCAGAGAGTTCCCAAGTCCTTGTTATTGCATGAAGCCTGGCCACCATCAGATTGTTTTTACTGGGGTCTCGTCTACTGTCACTCTCCCACTGGTTCTAAATTCTTACTGGCACTATAAAAAAAACAAAAACAAAAAGCAAACAATAAATTATATTGCCTCTGCCTATCTGTATGCAAAACTTTAGTGTGTCCCAACCATGGTGGTGAATATGTCCTTACAACCAAGAAGAGCTTCCACCCTAGCATTTCCATCTTTACCTCTTAGGGTACATTTAAAGGTAAAAACACAAACTTTTAAATATAACAGTGATTATGTGTTTACAAATATTCACTGTTATATTTAAAAGTGTGTGTTTTTACCTTTGAATGTACCCTAAGAGGTAAAGATGGCAACGATACACTAACATCAGCAATTCAAAACAAGATTTTCTGTTTGAATGAAACTAAATTACTCCCATGAATATAGATTGCACAATGTATTGCTAGAGAAAGCAGCTATTATAACGTTTTGCATGATCATTTAGTAAGTATTATAATATATATTGTATACAACACAGATTCCATCCTAGTAACCACCATACAATACAGAGAGCATCCTGGTGACCACCATACAATACAAACAGCATTCTAAATCAGAAAGCCTCCTAGTGTCTAATATACAATACAGAGAGTATTCTTATGCCTGACATATAATAAAAATATAAAATATAATGCAATATAATAAAAAAGAACATGTTTGTGACTGCCACACAATGTTAACTCCCTCATCATAAATTAGCCCCTCCTCAAAATCATTAACTCCTTCAACCTCATTATAACAGCCCCTTCAACATCATTAACTAATTTATAATCATCAACTCCCTCATCCTCATTATTAATTAGCCTACACATAATCAATTAATTCCATTCATATTCATAATTCCTTCAATAACCTCCCTCTGTGTCATCAAAAGAACCCAATCACCCTCATTATCAAACCTAGTCATCATAATAAACCTTATGCTAAAATTAACTTCCCTCAATTGCATTAATTCCTCCCACCACCCCACTCACCCGTTAGTGAACCACATGGAGCCTGAATAACAAAAAAATCTCTGATTTGCCACCATATAGCACGGTTATAGTGTGTAGAAAGGAGTTTCCCACCACAACATGTCAGTGCAGAAGGAGGTAGGGGTCTGTGTGCTGAAGCATTAGGCTATGTGGCACCTTCCTTGAAAACGAGACAACACTCTGCTTGCAAGAGCTCACAATCTAGAGGACAATATATGCTCCGTCTGCACTAAACTATATATAATTATCAGCAATATTAGTAGACAACACATCTGCCATTGCCGAGGCCAGTGTATTTTAGAAAAAATACACTAACCTCGAGTTGCAGCCACTACACACTGCCAAGTAGATTGTTCACACCAGCCCTCTTAAAGAAAGTGTTGTTCAGGGGAGATAACATAATCTTTATGGTAGCTTGAGGGGTTTGATGTGCCAGAATTTCCTTCTGTCTGTTATAAATTTAATGTTCTTAAATGTCCCATGTCACAATTGCACAGCCGTAGTGCGTAGGGAAGTGATTCCAATGCGCCGTTAGAGGAGAGGGCCCACCAGAGAGGAAGTAAGAGACAGTGTGCACAGTCCTACCTTGAAAACAAGATAATGGGAGCAATTAAGCCCTGGTGAATCTGTACAGAACCCACCCAATCCTTTGCAGGGTGTAAAAAAAAAAATTACTTGTTTGTTTGTTTTTAAATCGGAAAGAGAAATAAAATGTAAAAAAATCCCAGCCGGTCAGTGGGCCTCCAGACGTTCCCATGAGGCCAATGGCCTACCAGAAAAAACCCCGGTAACGTCTATGGCCAATTCACCCCTGGTCATCAATGAAGATGTTTAACAGGTAATTAAAATCTCTACATTTAAACTATCAGAAGTCCCATGGTTCATATAGCTGAACTATTTATAGGTTGATATTAAGTGTATTAAGTTATAGGTTGATATTAGTAATAATAAGCAAGTTATGATCATCCTCCTACTAAAGGGCCAGCTGCAAGAAAGCCTGCTGGGCCATGTCTCCTCAAATCAGCTACCCAGGGTTGCATGAAAATCCCATCCAATAAGGTATTCCGCAAGTTTCAATTTTGGACATTTTTACTTGTAGTACACTTTTGCCCCAGCATTAAGGCTGGCTGAGAATATATTCTACACATTATAGTTTTTGCCATAGGGCTGGGACTATTTTAGCATTTTTTTTCCTTCATTTGTTTTTGTCACTTTGGATAGAAGTGGTGCAGTGGACCTTTATAGGTCATGTCCATAAAGGGAAAGTGAGAAGGTGTGTCCTCTAGCTCAATTTGTTCCATTGAGAAAGCTTAAAAGGATCCCTGAGTAAAGGAAACTGCTTAGCCTTGCAGTGAATGGGTGTCTGGAGATCAATACCCCTTATGGTGGCTTCCAGTTCCAAGTGTTAGAGATAAAGGGGATCTTCCCTTTTTGGAGAGGGCCCAAAGGCTGCCCCCCTGTGCACATTTTCCACCTTGTACAACAAGTACTTAGTTTTCATTTTGTGAATTGGTTTGCGGCCTAAAAATGGTCAAAGACGACACATTATGAAACCGTTCTCCAAACTCTATTTTTCTATGAAAGAATTATAAAACAGCAGACATCACTATAAAGTAATACAAATATACAGTTTAAGTGAAAAAACATATTCAATTATTAATTTTACAAGACATTGAAATTATCTGTATATTTGATCATACATTTCCTTAAAGGTGAGTGGGAGCATCCATACTTCTTGCCAAGGTAAAATGAATTATCAGGCATAGACTCTGTGGGTTTCCTCTGGGTGCTCCGGTTTCCTCCCACACTCCAAAAACATACTAGTAGGTTAATTAGCTGCTATCAAAATTGACCCTAGTCTGTCTGTGTGTGTGTGTGTATGTTAGGGAATTTAGACTGTAAGCTCCAATGGGGCAGGGACTAATGTGAATGAGTTCTCTGTACAGCGCTGCGGAATCAGTGGCGCTATATAAATAAATAGTGATGATGATGATGATGATGATGATGATGATGATGATAGACTCTAGCAGAAGTATGATCACATTAGCAGAATTGGCATACCAAATAGTAATTGCTTTACTAGGCAATTTGTCTTGAACAAAGTACTGTATATGATAGACATATGATTACTGCTGTTTTGTTTAATATCTGTAATTGCAATTTAACACAGAAACCAATGTACCTCAAGTACTGCCCACTTTAGTTACCTGAACCACCTAAAAGAAATTACAAGTTATGGGCATTGTGGCAAGTGCAGGTATTTGTGTACATTTTTCTAATACACAGAATATCAAATTAATTTATCATCCAACCTAATGGTAAATCAGTCTGGATAAATTATTTTAATAAATAAGGGTTAGTTTATATATTGATCTGTCCATACATAAATATATGTTGAATGTTCAGGCAGAGTAGTACCCATAAAAAGATTGACAAGGACAGGCCCTGGTACTGATCCTGTGATAAAATACTAATAACTTTAACTCAGTCTGAATCTGTTCTTTTTATAACTACTAAAGGAAATTATTTTGCATTAGGAGAGATAGGACTATCCTCATAAACTAATATCGGCTATTATACCATATTTTACATTGAGGGGTGCTCATCTGACATATTCAACAATAAGCAATGAAGAACCAGAGTTGAAGAAAGAAAAAGAGAGCACTCCAGTCCACTAATAAATAAACTTTTATTAATTCATTAAAAAATTTGTTACCCTGTCAGACAAGAGAATGGTGAAATATTAAAAATAGGTACTATAACATAATAAAAGGATATACTGAAAATACAGTATATTTAGACGATGGTTGGGTTCTTTAAAACATATATGTTTCAAATAATATTTTTGTTTCAGCATACTGTACAATGTCTACCCCACTCTGATCATATTCCATGCATAAATGAGAGAACCCCATACAGTTGTTTCCATTTTAAAGAATAAAGCATAAAATACATATTGTGTGTGTCGTGTACTTTTCCCGTTCTGACAGATTTATCATCATCGCCGATAAACCACATCTTTCAACCCAGTACAAGATGAAGACAAATATTCACTTTAATTTCTTTAATATCTCGCTCACTGGAGCTGTGACAGACAGGTTAGCATGATTCTGACTGACACTTTCTGCCATGGTCAGCAAATGCCCTCTGGCTACAGATTACATATCTGATTTCTAAAAGAGATACCTGAAGATGAATGACGAATGTCATCACTTCATGGCTCTTCTTAAGGGTGAAGGCAAAATAGATACTAAAAAGTGCTATGAGTACAGAAGGTGAAACAAATGCATAGACGTCAGGCCATATAAATAAAAAGAGAAACGGGTCACAAAGTTAAACAAACTATGCTGTATATTGGACACAGATTGTACCTTTTGTGGAAGGCAAGTACATTTGTGTTGTGACAGATGTTCTGTTGGATTGTATTAGGGTGGATGGGAGGGGATCTAAATATTGGAAGAGTTTGACATCCTGGTTATACATGACTAAAACGTCTACATTCTAAAATGCAGTTTGTGTATGTGTTGCTTTTTTATGTATATATAGTCATATATTTCCACAATGGTGTGCTATGTTTTTTTATTCTTTTTTTCAATGTTTTTACATTGAGCAGTGGTGGGTGCACGAGAGTCATATGCATAGTGTTACAAATATAAAAATCTTTCACATTATTAAGGAGGTTATATTGTTGTTACTGATGCCAGTCATCTTGTGTATTGCACTGTTCCTTAAATTCCTGGTTATCCAGATATACAGCAATATTATTTATTTGTCCAGCAGAGGATGGTTAATTCATAAGGTATATGTTCTTAGGATGCCTAATAGAATTAAAACCTACAATCTCTGCTATATTGGTTTCACCTATTGTAATCAGTGCCGTAGCCATAGTAGTGCCATTGCCTTCAACCCCTATTGCTTACTGTATTTAGGGGATCCTATTTGCCATCTGCTTCAATGGTGACAGTATGGCTGCCAAGTGCTTCTGCCAGCTAACCAACCAGGAGCAGTTGTGAATCGGGAATTAACATGCAGCCCGGGCTGGTCCCATAATGGGCCTTCTTGGGTTGGGTCACTGGGCCACCTGCATTTTTTTCCCTTTACAATGGGTTGCTGTGTCGATTTTTGCCCCATGGGAAAAAACATGCCAGTCCACACCTGCATGCAGCACCCTCTCTTCTGTACCTGCGATGTCAACACAGGAGATTATTTAAAGAGCAGCACAGAAAGAGAAAATAGGTGGAAGTGTATTTGATGGCTGATTGATGTGTATTTCTTATGTGTGTTATTTGTGTTTGGTCTGTATTTGATGTGATTGATGTGGATGGCATTAACTAGTGATTTACATGTATGAGATTAGTTATAATATGATGTTGGTGGTTGGTGAGAATAGTGTGAGGCATCTGTTGTTGCCCAGAATTTCCTCACACACACACTCAAATCACAACAGTTCTGTGGGTTAGAAAGAGAAAAAAGCTTTGAAGAACCTCCCAGTTAATGCCTGCATTAAATAAAATATAACAATTTGCAGTCTAAGGGGGGAATTCAATTCCCCCCAGATTAACGCAGCATTAATCCTACTACCGTTATTATGGTAAATTTACCCGACTTTCGTTGAAATTACCGTAATAACAGTATTTATGCGCACTATTACCGTAATAAAGGTAATAGTGTGCAGGCCGCAAGACTCAGTTTTGTGGGAAACTGCTTATGTTTTAATGAACTTTAGTTTCAAGAAAATTATTGCTATTATTGTTCTTACTTATTTTTTGGTTGCAGTGTATTGTTCATTTATAAAATCAAGGTTGTACCAATCCAAGTGAATTTCATTTGAAAGACTCGTAAAAAGGTCAATCACTAAAATGAAAACTGATTAAAGCAATAACAAGGGCTAAGCTGAACGATAGAGTCATAGATAGTCAAAGAGCGCCAATACAAGAGGTAACTATTTAAAAATATTTGGAGCCCATAAAGAATCTACTTCAGATATATATTATAGGTTAAACCAGTGATACCTCTTTTTATTTTAAAAAAAATCTTAATCTCAGTACAAGAAAAACACAGATTATTGTCAGTCTACCCCTCACAACTTTTACCCCAAAGAAAAAACTTCAAACTAAAAAAACATTATTTCCATTGTATATATGCTGGCCTGCTAAATGCTGTTTCACTTAGACTCTCCAACACCTCCCCTTTAACACATCTCTGATCTTGTCACACGATACCTTCTCTCATGCCCTTATAGAGTTGCCTCTGACTTGTGCCTCTTTTACTCTCTGATTACCACCTCTCTCTCCTACCTCCAAGACTTCTCCAATGCTGCTCCCACTTAAAAAGCTCCTACCCAGCCTAACTAGACTCTCCCCCACCCTTCAATTTTTCTCTCTCAAAACCCATCTCTTTAGTACAGCCTATACTATCCCCACTTGATACTACTCTATCTAAGACCTATAAGCTCCACAAGCTCCTATTGTCTCAGCCTTGCCCTCTCATGAGCAGTGCCCTTTCTGTCCTGAGTTTCATGTCTGCACTTTGTATGTCAACCTTGTATGTCCTTGTCCTGTTTCTGTGTATGATATTTTTCGTATGATTTTTTATACTGACTGTCAGGAGAGGGGAATTCTGTGGCACCTTATAAATAAACAATGATGATGATAATGGTGATAGACTATTTGACCATAGTTTGCCCATTGAAAGGTTTTCTTTAGTAACTGTTCTTCCCTTTCTTTTAGGGTTGTCAATCAATTTTTATTTTTAATCCAAAGAATAACATATATAGCAATATGAGATAAATTGTCCTTCCCAAATGGGAAGGAATTGAAAAAAATATTGAAAATAATCCTGTGTCAAGCACACAGTACATGAGACAAATCCTTACTCTTTTAGATATGCCAGTGTAGTTGTAACAATAGATCGACTTAAAATGGCACTTATTATCTTCTATAACTTTATGCAATGCTAGAAGTTAGGAAAAATATCTGTTTCTCAAGAGTTATTGTCCCAAACATACTAAGAAATTAAAAGGAACAAAGATGTAATAACATTTATGACCACCAGATGGTAGCAATGGAGACTGCTTGCATTCAAGTCATTTATATTTATTGTACAATGCAATTTGTATACTGCACTAAGGCAGTAATTATATGTATTATACAACTGTTATATGCAGTTGGTATTTATATACTTGTGTGTATATTATATGGATATCATGCATATATGAAAAGTGTAATTGTGCATTTGACAAAAAGTGAGAAAAATTCTGTCCACATAAATCCTACACTTGTGATTGTTCCCATTTAATGTATGTATTCTATTATAGTGTCAGAGCAGCAGAAGCTGCCTACTCCATTAACCCCAGCCAGGGGACAGTAAAGTATCCTTGACTTCTTCAATTACACTGCACAATTTGGATCAATTGTTCCTTTCCACTCTCTCATTACCTACTCTAATACACATTCATTCACATCTCTCCATCATGCACCTACTCAATTTACAGTCTCTCTTATTTGCTGTCACCATACATCTCTCCAAACTCCTCTTCTTTTTCCATCATCCTATTCTTCCCTCCCCGATTATAACTTCCCCTTCACTACTTCCCTCCTCGCTAGTCTGTACACGTGAACTGTTTTGTCTCCTGCACCCACAACACTCACCAGCCTACATAAACAGAAATAAACCTCATACCCACAAATCCTCCTCGCATGTCCTCTTTCTCAATCTGCTCCTTCACATGGCTGCTGGTGACATCTCACCTAACCTTGGACCCCGTACAATCCTCATTATCTGCTCACACTCCTCGCTCCTCACCAAAAGATTCCATCTATCCCGCACTTCCAATCCTTATCCACATATCTCCACTACTCTCTCTTTCCATTCTCTTGTGCACTATGGAACGCCAGATCTGTTTGTAATAAATTTGCATCCATTCATGATCTATTAATTTCTAAATCCCTCAACCTCCTTGCCATTACAGAAACTTGACTCACCTCCTCTGACACTACTTCCCCTGCAGCTCTCTCTCCCTCTCTCTTTCTCTATGGGGGAATGTCCCTCATCCCCACTCCCAGACCCGGAAACAGACAAGGTGCTTGAGTAGGCATTTTACTTTCTCTACGCTGCACCTTCCAAGTTATAGCCTCTGGATCCTCCCTCTCATTCTACTCCTTTGAAGTCCACATTTTATCCTCTCCACCTTAGTGTTGCTGTTGCTTTATCACCCCGAGGTCCAGTTTTAAAATTCATTGAAAACTTTGTGGCCTCTCTCACTTTTGTCCTATCCTTGGACCTGTCTAGACTCATACTAGGCAATTTCAACATTCCCATTGATAATCCCACTGTCTCTTCTGCCACTAACTTCTTTCACTTACTTCCTCCTTTGGTCTCTCCCAATGGACCTCATCTCCCACCCACTGTAAAGGGTACTCCTTTAACCTTGTCTTCTCCTGCTACTGCTCCATCTCTGGTTTCTCCAATTTAGCCTTCCCACTCTCCAACCACAACCTCCTTTCCTTCAGGCTTATCTTAACTCATGCCCTCCCCCCTGCACCCAAATCCACACGTACACAACAAAACATAAGTACTCTTAACCCAATTGACTTCTCATTTTCACTAAAACAACTGTTTTCTCCAGTAACTGCATTGTCCTGTCCTAATCAAGCTGCATTTTTCTATAACAAACACTCACTTCAGCCCTAGACAATGCAGCTCCTGCTACTACATATAGTGATATTTCCTCCTGCTAAATTCCACTCACTCCACCCACTCTACCCACCTTTACCTACACTCCCCGATCCACCCTTAATTCATTCTTTGCAGTAACTGAAGACGAGGTCTCTGCACTCATCTCATCATCTCACCCTACAACTTGTCCCCTCGACCCTATTCCCTCCCAACTTCTCTGCTCCCTCTTCACCACTGCATGCCCTCCTCTATCTCACCCCTTCAACCTGTCTTTCTCCATTGGCACATTTCCATCATCCTTTAAGTATGCGCTCATCTAACCAATTCTAAAGAAACCATCTCTCGATCCAGCCTCTCTCCCCAACTACTGCCCTATTTCTCTCCTCCCCTTTGCCTCCAAACTACGTTGCAATTAGTGTACAACCTCCTGTCTGAATTTTCTCATTCCATTCTCGACTCTCTGCAATCAGGCTTCTGCCCCCAACATTACACTGAAACTGTTTTCACAAAAGTGATTAATGATCTACTTACTGTCTAAGGGTCATTTATCCATACTCATTCTCCTGGACTTCTCTAATGCTTTTGACACTGTTGATCACCCTCTTTTTCAACACATCCTTCACTCCATTGGCATTTGTGACACAGTTCTTTCCTGGTTCACTTCCTACCTATCGAACTACCTCTTTAGTGTTTCTACCTCTGGCACATCCTCCCCTCCAGTCCCACTATCTGTTGGGGTCCTGCCAGGCTCTGTTTTTGGCCCTATACTTTTTTCATTATATACCTCTTCTCTTGGAGCACTAATTCACTCATTCGACCTCCAATACCACCTCTATGCTGATGACACATAAATCTATATCTCTTCCCCTGACCTCTCTCCTTCTGTACTATCTTGTGGAACCAACCGTCTTTCTGCTATCTCACATTTATGTCCCAACGCTACCTAAAGCTCAACATGTCCAAAGTAGAGCTTATTATCTTCCCTCCTGCCAGAGTCACCACCTGCCCTCAAATCTCCCTCTCTATCAATAAGACCACACTTTCCTTAGTTTCCCAAGCCTGCTGCCTTGATGTCACACTTTACTCCACCCTCTGCTTTATTTCTAACATCATCATCATCATCTAATTCTGCAGTGCTGTTCAGAGAACACACTCACATCAGTCCCTGCCGCATTGAAGCTTACATTCTAAATTCCCTAGCATACATACATACACACACACACACACACACACACACACACACACACACACACAGATTAAGGTCAATTTGATAGCAGCCAATTAACCTACAAGTATGTATTTGGAGTGTGGGAGGAAACCGGAGCACCCGGAGGAAGCCCACACAAATACAGGGTGAACATACAAACTCCACACTGGCTAAGGCAATGGTCCGGAATTGATCTTATGACGCTAGTGCTGTGAGGCAGAAGTGCTAACCACTAAGCTACCGTGCTATAAGCCTCATAAAAAATGTAACATTTGCCCTTGCTCAAGGCAAACTTTTATTCTCTTTTATATGAAGAATTTTCTGGCATTTATACTGAGTGGCATTAGCTGGTGCATAACACTCCTATTGAACGTTTCTTGAAAATGACAATTCAAACAAACCATGACAACGTAATTAGAAAAGGAAGCTCTGGATAAGAGAGATTATAGTTTGTCTGCATTTAAGCTGTGAGTAGCTACAGACAACAATGACAGAAATGTTAAGTTGGTGGATGCTCCCAACCAATAAGAATATGGATCAGATGTAGCAATAATTAACATATAATGCGTCATGGTAAACTAGGTCATATAACGTTGTCATATAAGTGCTCTTATTTGGTTTAAACAAAAAATAACAAAACACAGTTGATGTATCTGTATTTTGGTTACAATTAATTTGATGTCATGGTATATTAAAAAAAGTAATAATCAAATATTAAAAGTAATAATAAATATTAAAAGTAATAATCAAGTATTGCTTTATTAGTTAACTAAAAGGCTCATTCTTTTTGACAGCTATTTTGAAAAACAGGTGCAGGTTTTAATATTATCATTTATTTCCCACATCGAATCTATATCTAAATCATGTTACATACATCTAAAGAACATTTCCAGAATACGCACATATCTCACACAAGACACTGCAAAAACCTTAATTCATGCACTCATCATCTCCCGCATTGACTATTGCAATTCCCTCTATAATGGTCTTCCCAAAGTCAGACTTGAACCCCTACAATCTATTTTGCACGCAGCGGCTAGATTGATTTTCCTTGCAAACCGTGCTTCCTCTGCTGAGCTACTCTGTCAGTCTCTACATTGGTTGCCTGTATTTCAATGAATCCAATAAAAAAATTCTTCTACTAACATACAAGGCCATCAACAAAAATGCACCAACATCTCCTCTCTTGTCTCAAAATATCTCCCAACTCGACACCTCCGTTCTGCACAAGATATGCGTCTCTCTTCCACTCTCATCACATCCTCCCATTCCCGGTTACAGGAATGGGAGGATGTGATGAATGGGAGTGTTCAAACCTTCAAGCGTTCTCTGAAAATCCCCCTCTTCAGGCAAGCTTATGATATTCCTCAACCACCATCTTAATCTCCCTAGGTTACCCTTTTATCACCCACTACAGAGCTAACACAAGACAACAACCCTCTGACCAACATTGCTGTGTGACTGATCACACAGCCCACTCAGTACTTTTACCTTTGCATTCTAGCTGGTCCAGTGCGCAATATGAGGTAGCACATGCCCTTTTGTTTCAAACTCCCATTGTCCCATAGGTTGTAAGCTTGCGAACAGGATTCTCTTACCCTCTCTGTCTATATGTATTACCCAGTATTGCTTTATTAATGTTTGTTCACAATTGTAAAGCGCTACGGAACTTTCTGGCGCTATATAAATAAATAAATATTGATGATGATGATGATGATGATACTCTACTTATATACCAGATTTCTGTCCACTGTGGGCACTGTACGTAAAGCCCCTGGTCTATTTTTGGAGCAGAACCCTAGTTGCCGGTCTCCTCATCCCTCCCTCAAATTTCCTCTATCACTGCTTTATTATTATTATTATTATTATTATCCTTTATTTATTATGCGCAAGAAGATTTCCGCAGCCAAGGGAGCTGTAGGGAGTGTGAATGGAGAGGAGGTTAGAGATATAGGGGGGCTTGTACATTGTAAGAAGCAAGTGGGAGTGGGGAGGGTCAGGCATTGAAGTATGATGTCAATGTTGTTGCTGGCTGCTGCTACTCCTAATCACTGATAGGCTGTGAGTGTGGTGCCTGGCTATGATGTAACTGATATGGTGGAGCCACATCACTGCAGGTAAGAAGTACATGACATGCTCAGTTTAACTAAAATTATTAATCACACTCGCTCTTCCTCATTGTTAGATAATAAGAAAGGGGATGTTTTTTTTTTAAATCACCACACTAAGTAAAAAGGTAAAACTACTAAATGTGTGGTATCGTGTCACCCTTTCAGTGTTTAGGCATGGCCAAAATGATGGTATTCAAGGTGACCACCTTAAGTCAAGTAATGCAACTTTAATCCAAAAACAGAGCAGAGCTGACCTTCGCCACCTCTGATGTGTCAGAGGGGAGGGAATGACCTACAAACTGCATGGTAATGATAAATCTAATTACCTTGCATGCACTCTGCAGCTCCACCTTCAGCCACTGCCCCCATCAAACAGCCAATGAGAATGAGGTGGAAAATGCACCCCTTCCCACTCCATATTTGCCTCAGCACACTTTATTTTTTCCATAGTTGTCTGATAAAACATTTGGGCAAGCCTTATGAACCTAATTTGTTATTGGGAACATTAAATGTTAAATGTTACCCAACAAAAGTACAGTTCCCCAGAGGTTGAATTATACTTGCATTACCTATAGTAGCAAAATGTATCAATTACAAATTCCAGTGTATCAAGAAGAAGGACCATCAAAAATAGAATAAAGCCTTTATCTTATCTCTATTTATTGTAATGTACCTTTTAACGGCCATATTCTCATGATCATCACCCTGTGTTTTAGTATGAGGTATATATTTGCATTTTTGTTGCAATCGTTTACATGCTGAGTACTCACTATAACAACAAACATGCTAGGTGTCAGTACCATTCTAATGTTTCTGGTCATGAGAATAGAGCAGAGAAGGTTATGTGTTGACACAAGGAGACACCTTTGTTGTGTGGATGTTTGGGCGTCCAGAGGAAGTACCCAATAACAAAAGACATTTGTGTCTGTTCAAAGCAAGCGAAAAGAAAGAATCAAAAACTGCTACAACATTGCCTACTTGTCATGCTTCACAAGAGCTATACAAGAGACAAAGGAATGTCTAACAGGCATTTTCCATAGGTGCACTGGAACCAACCCTTGAAAATGTTCTGTTTATTAAAAATATTAACTATAGATGTCTAGTTACAGCAATCATTTGAACATATCTGCCATTAATCTATACAGCAGCCAAACTATAGTGGGGGCAGTGTAATCATTCAAATCTTGTTATGCTTTTATTTATTTTGTTATGCCCCTCATCTTTAGTATTTTGGTTAGTTTGATTTTATAGTTTGTAGTTAGCCATGTTTTCAAAACTTTTCTGTGAAATATTCGTTCTACATCTCATGTCCATAGCATAACTGGAGTGCATTTGGGAAGTTAGGCATTTCATATATTAAAGATTAATACTTTATATTTTGTATTCTCAGTAATGCTTTATACTCAGTCATTAAGATGGAATGGTTAATTATTGTTAATATTGCTACTCCTGATTCTTTACCATGTCAAGCTCGTTTTGAAGATTTTAAATAAATTTAAACCTATCTACTATTAAAACCAGATTTCTGATGATATTTTTCTAAGTGAGTACACTGAACGTGTGGCTAGATGTTTTCCTAATTAAATGAATTGCAAGCTTTAATTATATTTGATTATTGTCAAACATGCTCAGCTGCTCTTAAGATGCTGTCAGTGGGTACAGACAAGGCCACGTTTACACATTTGACTCTCTTTGGGCATTTTAAGTGCTTAGGCCAGGGGTAGGCAACCTGCGGCTCTCCAGTTGTTGTGAAAATACAAGTCCCAGCATGCTTTGCCAGTAGATAACCAGCAGATAGGGGCCAAGGCATTCTGGGATTTGTAGTTTCACAACACCTGGAGAGCCGCAGGTTGCCCACCCCTGGACTAGGCCCTAAATTAGTAAGGTACACCCCACTGCCTCTTTATCCAAATATGTTTACACTATTACTTTTGAAAGAAAAAAATGGGGTTGGTAAAGAGAAAATATTAGAAAGAATCATAAGGATAAAGTATATAAATTGATCATGAATCATTTTTATGCTGCCCTTAGAGCAGTACATCTACAGGAGGACACCCAGCTTTCCCAAATGTTATATAGGTGCAGCTTTTGTACAATAGCCAGAATAGCTGAAGCTGTTGAAAAGTTCTATGTGCGTGTTTCAGTGGAGGGATCAATTGATTTCACATGTTAGATTCTTTATCCAGGTTGCTCTAAAACAAATAAGCTGAAGATGGTCTGGCACTGACAGCTTTGCCATTGCACAACACAATCTTGTAACTATGACTGTGAGGTAACTAGGGAAAAACATTTGTTTATACTGCCACAGGCAAATAGTTATATCTTTTCAAGGTGTGTAAGAGCTCTGTGTATTCACATCCTGTTGTCTTTATTTACACATGACAGAATCTGTTAGCCAATGAAAAATAATTGGGTGAATTACAATCAAACACAACATAGTACTTTATGTTACTTTAAAACCATAAAGAAGAAAAAAATTCCATTAATCAGTTTTCTTTAATTAGTTTACTTCTGTATATTAGCTGGGTGTTCAGCATCTATATAATGTATGTTCCTACCCTCTCCAGGATATGAAGCATATATCACATGATTACAATGGAATGTAATGCTTCATAATTATAGCTTTGTTTAATGCTAAGTAAGAGTACTTTTCCCTATAATATATATATCACACAAACACAGGTATGAGATTTATTATCCAGCATGCTTACATATACTGTACATAGGGGTAAATCAATGCAGGGTGCGCATTATTACCGTTACTATGTTAATTTTAACATATTTTTGCTTGCAGCTCACAGAGCTGCAAGCAAAAATCTGCGTTGAAATTACTGTAGTAACGGTAATGATGCGCAGCTATTACTGTAGTAACGGTAATGATGCGCAGCTATTACTGTAGTAACGGTAATGATGCGCAGCTATTACTGTAGTAACGGTAATAGTGCACGGCCCGCGTTGTTCTAAAGAATAACGCAAGGAGGAATTCAACTGGTATTACAGTAATAGCACGATTAAATACAGTTGTTACGGTAGATTCAAAACCAGCTTTTTTGCTCGTAGTTCCCTAGCAGAAAGCTGGGTTAAATTTACCGTAATAACGGTAATAGATTTAACTCTGCACTAAATCGGGGGGGAATTGAATTCCCCCCATAGTGTTTTAAAATACAGTTTTGTTCCCGTTATTAAGAGCAGCATGCCTAAATCAGTTAAATTACATTCAAAGTGGTCCCTATCTTTCTCCCTCGCTGTCCCTAGTATTCTCCTCATACGTTTTATTGAAATGTGTATTGCAAGTGTGTTTTCTGTATGTAAATATAGTATGTGGATGCTTGCAACACTCCAATGTAAATGAACAGTAGTATTTTTCTTCTGTTAATACCACAGTGACCATGCAATGGAATGACCTTCCTGGTGTTGCACTGCTCTCACAAAAAGGAGTGAATGATAACTAGGGTCAGGGTGCTTGACTTTATCTTTCTCCTTCCCTCAGCTAATCATTGCTGCCTGTATTTGGCATTTTTACAATGACAGAGACAGGTATTTATCACAACAAGACATCAGACTTCTAAAAAGTATCAAACTTCGTCGATGGAAACCACTGATTGTCCAGAAGTGACATTAATGCAGGACAGGGGGGAGCTGTCAGGTATGTTATGAGAAACAGCGATTGGCTGGTACTCACTTTCTTTAATACAGCACAAAGACATGGAGGCAGGATGGCTATAGTATCCTGTCTCTTGTTTCATTGGAAAAGACAGGAGGTGACTTTAGTAAGCAGGTATTCATTTACAGAGCAGCTCCAGGATGTCAGAAACACCGCTAAGCATGTGCTTTCTTAAACTGTGAAAGATATCATTATCTACAGTTGTTTATACAGATGTTATTCTTACCGCTATTAAGAGGTAATATACAGTCTCTCTTCAATAGATTATAAGATTGCATGGATAGTATACAATTATTTGACCTAGTTTTATCTGCATTATTGTTAGCTTATGTGCTTAATATAAAGTGTTGGGGTTGAGATAAGGAATTTGATGAGTTAAGAAATATAAATATAAAAAAATAATACTATTCTTATTAAATTACTTATAACAGACATTATGTTTTGTGTTTTTAAAAGACCAGTTATGCCAAACAAATCTGATCAGATTCAATAAGGAAATTGATACTGTTCCATGTAACAGACATTTTGTACCTCATGTGGCCCAGACATTTTTCTAGAATTTGATATACATTGGATTAGGCTTCATTCCTCTGAACAATAAGGGAGTGGTTTAAAGTTGCACGTAAGTGCATTTGGCTGCTGTAATATTGCGATTCACATAGAAATAGTCACACACTGCATGCATATAACTTGCACTGGTTTTTTGTGCTGCATGTGTCTAACACTTGTGGCTCCTTGCGCTTGGAGAGGCTGATCAGGGCTGTTCACGTGTAAGAGCAATACATTAAAGGTGTACAGATGCAAATTAAGCATGCACATTTCAGATTATTTTGTTACTTATTTTGGGCTACGCACAGGGCCAGATTAAGGGCCACATGGGACTGGGGCTGAAAACTATAAAGGGCCTTTTGTGAGAAGTGCCGTCCCATCAGAGGTGTGGCCAGTGATGTGTGGGTGAGGCCAGCTGTGTGTGGGTGTGGCCAGTGATGTGTGGGTGAGGCCAGCTGTGTGTGGGTGTGGCTAGCACCATGGAGGGCATAGCTTGCACTTCCCTCCAATCACCTACATCTCCCTCCCATCTTCCCTTATATAAAGAGTGCACCACTAATTGGTTCACTTAGCATGTGTGTAAAGTGAAGAGTGGAAATATGTCCCAGCTGTCCCTGCTGATCAGGATAATCCCCTATAATCAGGACTATCCTGATGGAATCGGGACAGTTGAGAGGTAAATATATGTTATTTTATTGACCATTGAAGACAAAAATACAAACACTGGGTTTTATTAATACAAACAAACTATGCAGTTAATGTGTGAGAATATGATTATTAGCTGTTTTCTGTCATTTTCACACCTCCTAACACCTCAAATGGCCAATAGGGAATGTATAAGATTTGTTATATATAACTATTCTTTTTTCAAGTGTTCATATACCTGAGCAGACCTTAAAATACAAATAGTTTCATGAATTGGAAGGGAACCTATTGGGTTCCCTCCCTCATGTGTTCAATATGGTTTAACAGCAGAATTGTTTAATGTGTTCCCCCCCACTATGTACCCCTTCAGCCCTTTCCCTTTTTATTTTTGTGTCCTTTACTTACCCCCCCATCCCTTTTTACTTTCTGTACCCCATAATTTCTGAAAAAATAATAATAAAAATACTATTGAAGTTAAAAAATACAGAGTCAAACACAGTTAACTGTCAGTTACATCAGTGTATTATCTCCATGAAAAAGATTGCAATTTTGTTGTAAGAAAAGGAACTGATCTCTATGCTAATATACATGGGCCATTCACACATGCATATTATTTTTTCACATGTCCCATGTTGGGCCTTTTGTCACATATACCTTGTTGTGTGTGTTGCCACATATCCCTTGATGTCACATATCCCTTGTTAAAAATAAATTGTTCCTACCTGTTGTGTTGAATGCTGCTGACCTCCATCTGGGACTGGGTGGAAATTGGTACAGCACGAGTCACACAGCAAGAGTCACACACAGCCTCTGTAGATGCAGCCCTCACCCCATTCAGCAACACACAATTGGCTGCCTGTTGCTCTCCAACAATGGGACCGCCCACAGTGAAAATAAATTGAGATGCATTGAGAGTTTTTTCACATAATGTAAGCATTTCGGTACTGCTTATATGCAAAAAAAGCAAAAATCATATGTAGATTTTTGCATATCATAAATTTGCATCTCCTTACACAAGGGGATGGGCAAGTGCAGGTAAGCATAAGACAAGTACATTAAGGTCATAGTCACATACTGTAAGTGCGATATAACTGTATATGGATATACCTATTGTGGGTACAGGGTGTGGGTGCTGGATGGCTGTTAATAAAAAAATATTTCTTTGTAATTTTCATTTGGACTAATGCAGAAAAATAGGCTCCCATTTGATTTTTAAAGGAGCAAACAACAGATTTGAAGTTGTTTTTATTCAATTTAAATGTAAATTTTAAATTCCATTTTAAATGGAAAATAAAGTCAAGACTCGATTCTCTCTTGTGTATATTATTATATTGTGTACAAATAGGGTAATGTGTATTTACTATTAACACTGTCTAGTAGTAAAGCAGGCATCATCTGACATACGTCTAGGACAAATAATAGTGTTTATGAGGCAAAAGCATCTTGAGATAGGTCTGACTCAACATACACATGCTTTTATGTGCATGTCTTTTTCTACTTATATTTGGTGTGCAAATATGTCCGTCTTCTATTTGTACCTCACTTGAACTCAATTTTTTTATCCTGACTAAAGGTAGGATGTAATAAACAAAGAGAAATAAAAATAAATATTGGGATTTCTCTTTAATTTTATGCTCAGTGTGTGGAAAACATAAATGATATAGTTTAAGCTGGATCAATCTGAGAATAAGTCATTGAAGAGATCAAGGCTTAATATAAGTAACTTTGCACTTTGGCAAAACCATGTTGCATTGGAGGGGGGGGGTAAATTCAAAAGGTGGGGGACATGTTTATAGTTGTTATAGGGCATGTCCTACATCATTTTTTTATTTCAGTGTAACAATAGAGCTATGAAGTATTTGTGTGCTATATGTAAAAGCAGCCAGAATTCTCCTTACATGCAAAATAATAAACTAATTTTCACCCCTTGCAGTGTAACATGGTTTGCCCAGAATCAAATTGACTCATTCTTTTTGCCTTGCTCTCCTTAGTGACACAGGCCCAATATGTGCAACCCTCAACATAACGTTTCTTGCATTAATTTTGCCTCACTCCCACCCTCTTCCTCTCATGTTGGAAATGGAACTTTGGTTGTGCACTAATTCACACTCTTGTTCTGAAAATGGTACCACATGGAGGGCTTTTTTGTAGCCCCTTTTACACTGGTATGACATGGAGAAGCTGCTTTTTTTTCCTGTATTCACCTAGCTCTTTCTCTGGTTCCACTTGGCCTAGCTCAGTTCCATCTACTCCTCTCTCAGACTCAGTGATTGTTAAAATGTGAAAGGGCTCCTGCACATGAAAGATTAATTATTAGTTCAGTTTTTGAAATGATACAGGTGTAGGGTGCAGTACAAATACAGATGTTAGAACAATTTGAGCCAGGCAATGTCTCAATTACATCGCACTCCTTTATGTACTCTTCCGGATCTTCACTTGCAGGTAATAAATAATATAAACAGTGGTATACAGGTTGACATGAGAGCTGACACTCATTCACTTAAGGAATTTTATCTTTGCTTTTCAAACTTTACACTGTTTCTATCCTTGACTGTCACCTGGTCTCTCAATTCAGGTGGGCAGCACTATTCACAGGTGCCTGGCTTATGTCACTTTACAAGGGAAACCTGTTAATGCACTCTCCCAGCAAGTCAGTGTCAGTCTTGGCATACTATCAGCATGCCAATAGTGCTCTTAATCTCCACTCAACTCTGCACAACACTCTCTGAAATCCAGAGCCTCCCTCTTGGATCTCGGGCTAGCTGGTCTCTTGAATAACACTCACTACTCTCAACATTCACTATGTAGGCCAATACTCTGTCTCCACTTAACTGCTGACATCAGTGGATGAAATTTGAACATGTCACTCAAATCAATGGGAACTCGATTTCCAGCACATGACTTCCTGTGACCAACCAACCCTTCCCCAGGCATCAGAACAGATATGTAAATTCTCAGAACCCACCAAACAAATAAACAGTATTAGTTAGAAAAAATACTTAAATAAGTCCCCTTTACCTGTTTCACATCACAGGATTATCCCAATGATCAAAAGATCAGTTTAATATGGGATGCAGAGGCGTTTGCCTTAGTTTTCTAATTGTCTGTTTTATTTATTTATTTATAAATTTCTTTATTTACATCATAATAACCTCTTTATCAACATTAAACTCCCCATTATTAAATTAACCCCCACAATACAAATGAACCCCCTTATAATCATTACTACTCACAACATCCCCTTCATAATTAATGATACCCTCCTTAAAATCATTAAATCCTTTAGCCTCTTCATAAGAACATCTTCAATAACACACCACCCACATGATTGCATGAGGCCACTTCTCGAATGAGGTGGCTTCAACGGCAACGTTCCTGCTCTCTGAGGCACTCGCCTCTCTTTCTAAACAATCCTCCAAGTGACCTCACATGATGTAATGGGGAAGGGGATGGCATATAGCGCTAGCGGCATTACACAGTGTCAACATGGAGGAAGTTTGTACTACACAAGGCAGATCAAGGTAATCTGAATAGACCAAGATCACAATTATTTGTCCATAGAGTACAAACTTTTTTTCGATTTTGCAGATTACTACAGCAGCAACCAGCATAATTACTTTCAACTCAAAACAGAAATGAATGCAGTTTCAGTTGTAAAGCTGCTTTGCCAACTAAGTATGCCAACTAACTACAATTTCTTTGTAATGAGCTTGTAAAATTAGTTTCACTTGCTGTGATTTTTCATCAGCAGTGCTATGCAATCAACAGAGATTCACATAGATGTACAGCAAATGGAAGCTAGCTGACCACAGATTAGTACAGGGACATTTATGAAAAGTACAATAAAATATGCAGTAATTCATAGCAAACCAATCAGATTGTATCTGTCATTTTTCTTGTACAGTTTAAAATACTAAAGCAAGCATTTTGCAGGTTGGGATGGGTTACAGTATTGTACTGTCTGTACATTTTAAATGAGTTGTAATGCATTAGACATGTTTATACATTCACAAATGTAAATGTTATTATTTCTATATTCATTGAAATGCTTATATGTTTATAGGCCAGGTTACACTAGACCTAGTTATTTCACATTAAGGAGTAAATTTATCAAGCTGTGGGTTTGAAAAAGAGATGTTGCCTATAGCAACCATTCAGATTCTAGCTGTCATTCTGTAGAATGTACTAAATAAATGATTATTAGAATCTGATTGGTTGCTATAGGCAACATCTCCACTTTTTCAAACCTGATGCTTAATAAATTTACCCTCAAGAGGGCAACCTTTCATATATATTGTCTGTTTATATAGAAAAATTGTAGTTTAGCACTGTAATAATTACTAACTTACAATAACAGCATTTCAATTTTAAGACAATATGACTGCTACAAAGGTGTGAGGCTCTTCTTTAGTAACACATACAACAGAACAGGTGTTGTAGAGAAACACTGATGTAAAATACTATGGTGGGCGAGGTGTCTAGTTAGGTACACTCATATGATTGGATGGGTGCTGCAGGCCAGCCATTAATAGATGATGCTACTTGCCCAACATAGATTCCACAAATTACATTATTGCAAAATTTTTAAATTACAGTGGGGTCCTGCACAAAAAGTCTCATATGGAGAAAATAAATCTTTTTGTTCACCTTAAGTCTCCTGAATATTTCTACTGTGAATAGGATAATAATAATATAATATAATAATATAATATAGGATAGCCTATAGTACAGGTCAATGGAAATTAACCTGCTTGCATTGGAAAAGCTGGTAACTTCTGTATAAAATTGAAGATGATTTACAACTGGAGTAGATAAGACATTTGCAACATGTTTTACTTAATTTACATTTATTTAAAAAAAAAATAATATTAACTTTATGGAGTCTAAGGGCTAGATTTACTAAGCTGCGGGTTTGAAAAAGTGGGGATGTTGCCTATAGCAACCAATCAGATTCTAGCTTTCATTTATTTAGTACTTTCTACAAAATGAGAGCTAGAATCTGATTGGTTGCTGTAGGCAACATCCCCACTTTTTCAAACCCGCAGCTTAGTAAATCTAGCCCTAAGTATCAATAGGTTCCTGATCACAGTGATAAGTAGGATTTTTTTTATCACCGCTCAACACTCACTTATTCAGCTGTCTCTCTGATACTGGCCTGGAGTGGTAATGAATAAATCACCTTTTCATCAGGCCAATCCTTGTAGATGTGTGCTTGCGAAATTTGGCTTTCAGTTCCACTAATGTGGAAATTTTTTTTTTTTTTTTTAAAAAGTTTAAAATTGATTTAAAAATCCTGTTCATTATATATCTCAAAATCATTCTTCCTGAACAATTATTATTCTTTATTTTGATTTATTTTATTTTTCACATTAAGTTTTTCACAAGATTCCAAAGAACAGGCTTTGGTTTAAAACTGCTGCAGTTTATTGGTTGGGCATTCTAATTGTAGCAGTCTAAAAGGACCAAGACATGTTATAACAGACAGGTCATACCTAGCTGCAGTGCTCTGCCCTAACTTGACCGAATGAGTGAGACTGCAGCACTATTGTCATACTTTTGTTCTTCCAATCAAGGTGTGTTTTTCTCGTCTGTCTGAACTTGCTTAGATGAAGGGTTTGTTGTAACACATGCAGAGTTTGTATAGTCCTTGTGTGCTCACCTTCTTTTAAAAGGGAGTATCACATGTATATAGACATACTGTATGACGAGTCTCAATGTTAACATACGTAAATTTGTACTGCATGATAAAAAAAAAAGCTAAATATAAACATTGCCAAGTTCACTTCTAGAGACAAAATGAAAGTTGCAATGCAGGAGGGAATCTCTACATGCCTAACGGCAATTGTTAGATGACTCTGTGCTACGTGAATAGCAGCGTGATCAGACTGTAAGCAATAGACGGGTTGCGCTTGCTAGCAAATTTGTTGCAGGTACAGTGAGTAGTATGAATATGAAATATTTATAAAAAACTTTTTTATAAACAGAAAGAATCAATGCAACAATTAAAAAGTATCCTAATTGTAACAGCTATAAGGGTAATGCTATAAGTGTCCTTTACAAACCTGCAAAAGCGTCTCAAGCTGGCTTAGTATGCCAGAATATTGACTAATAAGAGGACCTGGGCGGGCTGGGCTATTCCTTGCTAATTTCGATGTTCCTGCATTAGCAGCTGGATGCAAAGCCTCCCACAAAAAATAAAAGCTATCTGTTTTTTTATTTTTTATGTAGTACTAACGCTACTGTCAAAGAGACCACTTTTGCAGTAAATAGGCAAACTTAATATGAGAGTATGTTGCACATACATAGGAGTTGAAAAACAGTGCATACTAAAAGTGTATACAATTCCTTGCTTTTTGTTCTCACTATTAACTGAACTTTGAAACCGTGACTTCAAAGGCAATCTGCCGTAGAGTATGACCTGTACTTAATGAGCACTCTCTTAGTGCTCTGTTATAATTATTATACTGAGTGCAAGTTCAAAATTTAATGCAAAGAAAAGTAAAGAGAAGTGAATGCGCGTAAGGAAGAGTGTTTTTGTACATTTGTGTCATTTGCTGTAACGGTTTGAGATAATTAAATGGCTGGTACTTAAGTTATAATAGCTAGGACTTTGAAGTGTGTTTATTACTGTCACAATGCACATTTCCATCCAGACCTACAATCCCAGTAATGGTCATGGACAGTGTTTGCAGAGGGGCACTTCTATTTTTGAGAAATGGGTGAGCAGCTATACATGTGTTAGACAAACAAATAGTGTATGGTTAAATGTGCTGCTTTTGTGGGTTATATGGATAAAATATAAAGTTTTTTTTACATCTTTTGAATATTGATTTTGTTCTGTTGGAAATAGTGTCAACATCATTGTGATGCCTCCTTTAACTTATGCAGTGTCATCTACAAAACATATTTTGTGCTTTATTTTTTAGAATACTGCCCGCACTTGCTCATCTGTTCATATGTCCTCATCCTTACTCATCACTCTTTCTAAGCTCAATGTTTTCTCACCCTCTTTTTTCGTCTGTCTAAATTCAATCTGCCCACTCCTTCCCTTGATCCTTAATACCTCCTGTATGTCTGCTTAACTAGCTTTCCTCACGCATCTCAATTTAACCCTACTTTTCAACACTTTATACATCTTTCCTCCATCATTTTACCAGCATTAAGGACAAATAATACTTACAGAATTGTGCATACACATGCTTCATATGTGAGAAAATGAGTAATAGCACAGGTCTTCTCCTTGGTGTATATATATATATATATATATATATATATATATATATATATATATAGAACAGCCACAACATTTAAACCACTGACAAATGAAGTGAATAACATTGATTATCTTGTTGTAAAGGCTCCTCTCAAGGGGTGAGATATATTAGGCAGCAAGTGAACAGTGAGTTTTTGTAGTTGATGTGTTGGAAGCAGAAAAAATGGCCAAATGTAAGGATCTGAGCGAAAGGCCAAATTGTGATGGGAAGAGGACTGGGTCAGAGCATCTTCAAAACATAAGATCTTATGTGGTATTCCCAGTATGCATTGTTAGTACCTACAAAAAATGGTCCAAGTAAGGACAACCGATGAACTGGCGACAGGGTCATGGGCAGCCAAGGCTCATTGTTACACGTGGGGAGTGAAGGCTAGCCCCTCTGGTCCAATCCCACAGAAGAATTACTGTAGCACAAATTGCTGAAAAAGTTAATGCTGGTCATGATGAAAGGTGTCAGAACACAAAGTGCATCGCAGCTTGCTGCATAGCCACAGATCAGTCAGTTGTTGACACCTGTCAACCGCCGAAAGTGCCTACAATGGGCACGTGAGTGCCAGAACTGGACCATGATGCAATGGAAGAACGTGGCCTGGTCTGATGAATCACGTTTTCTTTAACATCACGTGTGCGTCATTTACCAGGGGAAGAGAAGGCCCCCATGATGCATTATGGGAAGAAGGGAAGTCAGCAGAGGCAGTGTGATGCTCTGTGTAATGTTCTGCTGGGAAACCTTGGGTCTTGAAATTCATGTAGATGTTACTTTGATAACGTTACCACCTTTATGGCAACAGTATTCCCTGATAGCTGTGGCTTCTTTTAGCAGGATAATGTCCCCTGTCACACTGCAAAAATTGTTCAGGAACAGTTAGAGGAACATGATAAAGAGTTCAAGGTGTTGATTTGGCTTCCAAATTTCGAAGATCTCAATCCCATCAAGCATCTCTAGGACGTGCTGTAAAAACAAGTCCGAGCCATGGAGGCCCCACCTTCGCAACTTACAGGACTTACAGGAAAGGCAGGTTGAAGTGAGCTGGTATACAGTGATATGCCATACCACCACTTCTCCTATTGCTTTTATTGTAAAACTATCAAATTTAATTTACTTACATTTTCCATGCATTTTAAAATTGAAACTCTATACTTTCTATCCCCCAAATCCTCCTGCCTCATTAGCATACTGTACCCCCTTTCTGTTGCTTGCTAAGAAAAGCACTGCCTCTGTCACAGATGCATGGGTATGGTGAAACCCCACTATGTAATAATTCTTGAAAGAACATGTATTTTTGCCTGAGATGCTGCCTGAGATGCTTCAAGAAAAATTACTGAATAGCTACAGTGCTTGTTGAATAATTTAATAGAAACATATCCTTTGGCAATTTGCAATGTGGTTAGTTTACAAGTACACATGCATACAGTAATGATGGTGGAAAACATTTCAATAGGAAG
The DNA here is from genome assembly GCF_038048845.1 of Mixophyes fleayi. Classification (NCBI taxonomy): domain Eukaryota; kingdom Metazoa; phylum Chordata; class Amphibia; order Anura; family Limnodynastidae; genus Mixophyes; species Mixophyes fleayi. The sequence continues at coordinate 181,899,511 of NC_134402.1, read as the reverse complement.
ATACACAGTACAATGTTTGGGTTTCTGATGTAGAGACTCTTCAATTAGATGGAAGCAATGAAAACCAAAGTAGTTTCCAGGCTAAGTTTAGAATCTACAAACATATATATGCAACACAAAAAAAAACCTCTCCAAACTCAGAACAAGTGTTTAACAAAAGTGTTTCAAAAAAGGGCCATTTTTAAGGACAAATGAGCCTAAAATACAAGTTATCATATAGATGGAGTTTTGCTCCTGCAAATACCATAATAAGGTACATTATCAATTGAATAATACATGCCAAATCGTGCTTCATCCTTTTTAGAGCAGAATACTGTCTTTGACTAAATTTGACTAGCCAGACTGGTCGAAACCACCCACCCCCCACAGGTTTAACCACGCCTCTGGCATGGTGGGTGTATGGTAATAATGATAAATTACATGTATAAATCCATTTTGTCCTTAGAGCATCCGAGGTCCCAGCATGCCTAGGAAAATTCCCTAGTGCCAGCATGCCCTGGCAGCCATGGGAATACTGGTGTTTGTAGTACTGCAAGTGCCAGCATGCCCAAACACTTAATGGCAGCCTTGGCATGCTGGAACCTGTAGTGCACCAGGGACTGAATCATTATTATTAACCTATACCCACCATTAAGGGTATGGGAAGAGCCCTAGTGCTATCAGCACCATACTGATTGACCTCCTAAGGTAAAAACTATTATCTCAATACACCAGTGTAATAGAGCAAGGTTATCATGAATATGGAAAAATGCAAATAGCAAACATTAATTTTGGAACATACTGTTTTTGAGAGATGCTTTAATCAACAAAGAAAGCGTGCACAACATATTTATTTATTAAAAGCAATTCAACTTTCATTTTAATGTACAAAATAATGTTACAATAAGTACTATGATTCATTAGATAACCATTGGAAATGAGAGTTATTTTTTTCATATCAAAATAGCTTTCAGAACATTTTAAATTTGAAAATCCAAGTATGAAACATTAAAAAAACAATCTGTATATCAGTATCATTTGTCATTACAGTCATGGTGATATACCACTAATATTACACTGGAGACTATGTGTGCAATTACACCATACTGTACGTATTGCTTTGTCATTGAGAGTGATTCAACTGTTTCTGGAGTGGACCCAAAAATAATGATTTGTCAGGAAAGACCTATATCATAAGACATGTTTTATTAGATGTGTTAGTCATATTATAATAGTTTGAACGCATGATAGTGTATATTTGTTTAAGAAGACAAACAATCTTACTTAATATTTCAACATTCTAATGTTCAAATCTTGGGGAGGAATTTTAAATGTAGAGCTGCTGACCCACTATGGTTCATCTTCCACGTGTTCTTGACCTTCTGCCGTCTTTTAGAGATTCAGTAGGTGTGAGGGCATGTCCATGAATAAGTTGGATGCACAAACAAGGTAAATAATGGAAATATGCTCTAGAATTGCTTTATTTGGTATGTTATATGATCACACAGTTTATTACTCAATAGTATTATTATTATTATTATTATTATTATTATTATTACCATAGATTTGCAAGGTGCCACAGTGCTCTGCAGCACCACGCAGATCGGATGTAGATATAAGAGAGTGAGAGGGAAAGTATTTTGAAATGAGATTTGAGATGTATGAAGGGGTGGTGTTATTGGGGGCTTTTTAGGTAAGGGTGAGTAATATGAAGTGGCGGACACAGAGAGCTAGTGTAGGTATTTGCAAAGTTGTGTGGCAGATATGGAGCAGTGAGAGAGCAAGACAAGCATAGCACTTGCATTTAAGATGGATTGAAGAGGGATGAAGGGAATGCCAGATAGCAGGAGGTTGCAGTAGTCACAGTGGGAGAGGGTGAGACTATGGATAAGAGTTTTGATAGCATCCTGGGTAACAAAGGGTGTATTCTGGCAAGATTTCTTAGGTCAAGGTGGCAGAACTGGGAGAGAGACTGGATGTGAGTAGTAAAACAGAGGGCAGAGTCAAGTGTGACACCAGGTTAGCAGGCTTGGAAAACTGAGGAAATTGTGGAGTAATTGACATTGAGGGAGATTTGAGGGGAGGTGGTGGCTCAGGGAGGATGGACGTTAATAAGTTTTATTTTGGACATGTTGAGTTTTAGCTAGCTTTGGGACAATCATGTGGAGATAGCAGAGAGACAGTTGGCTACATAAGATAGTACAGCAGGTGACAGGTTAGGGGAAGAGAGGTAGATTTCTGTGTTGTCAGTGTAGAGGTGGTATTGGAGGCCAAATAAGTAAATTAGAAGAGGTCTTCAGTGAAAAAATTAACGGGTCAAGAACAGAGGCTTTTAGGACCCCAACAGATAGTGGTAGTGGAGGGAAGAATATGCCAGAGGTAAATACACTAAAGGAATGGTTTGATAGGTAGGAAGTGAACCAGGAAAGAACTGTCACAAAGGCAGATGAAATGAAGGGTTTTTAGAACAAGAGGGGGATCACCGGTGTCAAAAGTAGAAGAGAAGTCCAGGAGGATGAGTAGGGAGAAATGACTGTTAGACTTTTTTTTAAGTAGATCATTGATCATTTTTGTGAGAGCAGTTTCAGTGAAATGTTGGGGCTAAAACCTGATTGCAGAGATTTGAGAATGGAATGAGAGGAGAGAAAGTGAGATAGGCAGTTGTGCACAAGTTGCTCAAGTAGTTTGGAGGCAAAAGGGAGGAGAGAAATATGCCAGTAGTTAGATAGAGAGGCTGAATCGGGAGTTGGTTTCTTTTAAATTGCTGTGATGAGCACATATGTAAAGGAGGATGGAAATGGGCCAGTGTAGACAGACAGGTTAAATAGGTGAGCTAGAGGTGGGCATGCAGTGGGTGATAGGGAGTGGAGAAGTTGGGAGGAAATAGGGTCAAGAGCAGAGGTTTTAGGGTGAGATGATGAGATAAGTACAGAGACTTCGTTCTCTGTCACTGGAGAAATGTATCTGAGGGTGGATTTGGTAGTGTAGGAGAAAGTCAGTGAAGTGTGTGGAATTTAAAATGATGGAAAAATCATGGGTTGTAAGTGAGGAAGGGGAGGAAGTGCAGGTGGGCACTTTTACTGGTAGCGCGTCTGTTTGCTGTGCCATGGTTGGGGTTGGTTCATCAGATGCCAGATACGGTGGCTGGAGATGCATTGTGTAGGGCTGAAGTCTGTGTATTGTAGAAAAAGTCAGCCTGATCAGAGCACAACAGTTGTTTTAGGGAAAATGAGAAGTGGGTTGTGTCAAGTGCATTTAGCTGTCACTGTGTGCATGTGGATAAGGGTGCCAGGGGGAGGGCATGAGATAAGGTGAGTCTGAAGGAAAGGAGATTGTGGTCAGATAGTGTGAATGTTAATTGGAGAAACAAAGGATACGAAAGAAGTCAGCCAGGCTGCAACATTGTCAAGGAATTGGGAAACTGAACCTGGGGGCAATAAATGAATGTTCAGCAGAACTATAAATTTCGTTCAGCTATGGAATGACATCCTTCCAATTCTGCAGTGTGTATGCAGTCACGGTTAGGATCTCCATAGTGTTTATTGATCGATGGTTATAACAATTGAAGAGCACAGATCTGACGGTAAATCTTTTAAAACATATATAGTGAGTGTGCATGCTAATGCTGTAGTGTGTACCCAGTCTGAGAAGCATGAGCAGATAACAGGGATTGCATGAGGCCCAAGGTTAGGTGAGATGTTGCCAGCAGCCTTGAGAAGGAGACTGTTGAATAATTGGAAATGTGAGGATGATTTGTTGGTGTGAGTTTTTTTTTTGTTTACGTAGTCCGATAAGTACAATGGGTGCAGGAAACAAAACAGTTCATGGTTGCAGACAAGCAAGAGAGAAGTAGTAAAGGAGAAGTAATAATAGGGGTGAGAGAAATAGGATGTTGGAGAGAGAAGAGAAGCTTGGAGAATGTGGTGAAAATGAATTGGAGAAAGAGAGAGTGTAAATTGAGTAAGTGCATAATGTAGGTTAGTGAGAGATGTAAATGAATGTGGTTTAGCTAGTAGCTAAAGAGAAGTTGGAAAGGAGTAATTGATTCAAATTCTGCAGACCAATGGAGAAGGTGAAGAGAACTTACCACCCCCTGACTGGGGTTAATAGAGTAGATAATTTCTGCAGCTCTAACACTATGAGGTCCAGGATGCTGATTGTTGGGCTCAGAGAGTCCAACAGCCAAACAGAGTTGGCAACAGCAATCAAAGTTGAGGTCAGTGAGTAGCTGAATAGATATTGAAACAGCAATGACAGTTGAGCTCTGGGATCCAGCAGTTGAACAGAGATGGCAACAGCAGTTAATCTAGGAATATTCTTTATGACACACAGGGAATAATGAAACGAGCTGGCTCTGTAGTAGTCTTATGACTTCTTCCCTTTAACCATGTAGAGCAATATATAATAAGTAACTATTTTAAAATAGATTTCCCTGAATGGAGAACCAGGATGTAATTGGTATTTACTCCCATTGAATAATTTTACTTGACAGATGTCCAAGTCATAATTTCTATGACTGTCAACATTTGATAGGCTCTTCACATCTGGCAGTACTCCTCACATGGTTATGGATATCTATCACCTCCAATTAGACGATGGTAGCAGCTACTGGTCTAATAATAATAATCAGTCATCCTTTTTTGGTAAGGGATTCACATAGTATTTATGGCCCTGATTCATTAATGAAAGTTAAGCAAACAATTGAGCAAGTTTTCTTACTTAAGTTTTCTGGACAAAACCATGGTACAATGCAAGGGGTGCATATTAGTTTTTTATTTTGAACATAAGAAAAATATTGACTGTTTTTTCATGTAGCACACAAATACTTGATAGCTTTTTTTTACAATGAAATATAAGGTTGATCTAGGGACAAAAAGCCAGTATTTTCCTTATGTGCAAAATAATAAACTAATTTGCATCCCTTGCATTGCAACATGGTTTTGTCCAGGAGAAAACTTAAGTAAAAAAAAATACTTTCCTTAATAAATCAGGCCCTATATCTCTATAACACAATGTCAAGATTGTGGTCCTCTTCCACTACTTTCTTAATATTATGTATTATCGGGGCTGCAACCCTAAATTGCGGTTGCCAGTACAAATGTAACAGGCAGGGCTCCTCTCCGTCCTTCCCTCACACCAGCCCCACTTTTAATTTTTCCTCTACCTACCATTTGCCATTCCCCCCGTTCTCTTCAGTAGACCCCTTTCTATCTAACATCTGCAGTAGTTTACTTACCCCTCTGCTTCTTCTTGCTGTCTCCTTTCGACTCTCTCCATTGACAGCGTTGGGCCTTTATTAATTATATATTGTCAATGATGCTGCAGGGAGCCTCACTGCCTTCTTGTGGCTCTCGGTTCGGGAGACAGGCACCTTGGGGGCTGGGACTGAAGCACATAGTGGCAGCCATGAGACCCTGACATCTTATGCCACCTACAAGGGGGCATGCTACTGCATTTTAGAAAGGAGGCCTCTCCCTGCCACTCACATTTCAGGAGCAGCTGATGCCTAGAAATGAAGCCTGCTACCTCCTTTAATTCACTGCAGAGACCCCCCTTCCCATAATATATTTTTGGGGCTCAGGGTTGGTGTAAACCTTTTTATTACTATTTTTTCATGCCAAGTTGTGGCAACAAATCTTACCTGCCAATAAGTTAAGTAAACATAGATGGTCTGATTACTAGCACATGCAATTCTGTGAAGGTAACTATGACCTTTGACATAATGGTTAAAGTTTTGTCCCTATAACCCAGACTTGTTCTGCACCTTAAAACCCACATTTTCAGTCTTCCCCACTAATATTTAATTGAAGAAATGCAAAAATTACAATAAAATAGTTTCTATATATAAGCAGGTATGTTTTCCTTTAATAGCTGAGTTTGTGTATTACATATATTCAGTTTACCCTTTATTCTTGATAAAGGGCTTTAAAACTTTTATTAGTCATGCCTTCTGTCCAACCTAGCAGTACCTATATATGTAATACAAGTTAACCCGTGCATGATACTCATGCATTCTACGCAAATCAAGCTACTTAAGGTGTTAAAAAGGTTCTTGTCATGCATTTGGAGCTAGGCCAGGCCTCCTCAGGGGAAGAGCGTTACTTCCCGACGTAAGTGCCCTTTTTTAACGTGGTTTTCTCCACATGTCACCACCTCATCATTTTACTCCATCACCTCATCCTTCAAGAAATATATATATATTTTTTTAAATCTTTTGTAAACACTTTTAACAATTAACAAATTAAATTAACAAATTAAAAACATCTTAGTATACCAAATTTCAGCCCTTTCTGAGGTTTTTTTTCCCACACACACTAAGAATTTAGTAGGTCAGTGTATAACTCCGCCCAGCAGGTGGCGCTGCAGCAAATTTCAGCCCTTTCTGAGTTTTTTCCCCCACACACACTAAGAATTTAGTAGGTTAGTGCAGTGGTTCCCAAACTTTTGCAGTTCGCGGCACCCTTAGAGTCTCCAAATTTTTTCAAGGCACCCCTCCAAAATAATTATTGAGCAGTCCTGTTTTAGAAGTAGTTGGGTCAAAAAATTGTAATAAGTATTTAGGTCAGGACAGAAATGCTTATTTAGTTGTATGCAAAAATGCCCCCTCTGCATCCAGACACTCTGCCCTCAGGCACTCTGTCCCCTCTGCATCCAGACACACTGCCTCCTCTGCATCCAGACACACTGCCCCCTCTGCATCCAGACACACTGCCCTCTCTCACACTGCCCCCTCTTCCCTCTGTCACGCTGTCCCCCTCCTCTGCCCTCTCTCACGATGTCCCCCCTCCTCTGCCCTCTCTCACGATGTCCCCCCTCCTCTGCCCTCTCTCACGATGTCCCCCCTCCTCTGCCCTCTGTCACGCTGTCACACTCCTCTGCCCCTGTTACACTCCTCTGCCCCCTGTTACACTCCTCTGCCCCGTTGTGCCCCAGCTGTCACCCTCCTCTTCACCCTGTTACTCTCCTCTGCCCCCTGTTACTCTCCTGTGCCCCTGTGACACTCCTCTGCCCTGTTGTGCCCCAGCTGTCACCCTCTCTGCCCCTGTTACACTCCGCTGCCCCGTTGTGCCCCAGCTGTCCCCCTCTCTGCCCCTGTTACACTCCTCTGCCCCGTTGTGCCCCAGCTGTCACCTTCTCTGCCCGTTACACTCCTCTGCCCCGTTGTGCCCCAGCTGTCACCCTCTCTGCCCCTGTTACACTCCTCTGCCCCGTTGTGCCCCAGCTGTCATCCTCTCTGCCCCGCTGTCACACTCTCTGCCCCAGCTGTCACCCTCTCTGCCCCAGCTGTCACCCTCTCTGCCCCAGCTGTCACCCTCTCTTCCCCGCTGTCACGCTCTCTGCCCCAGCTGTCACCCTCTCTTCCCCGCTGTCACGCTCTCTGCCCCAGCTGTCACCCTCTCTTCCCCGCTGTCACGCTCTCTGCCCCAGCTGTCACCCTCTCTTCCCCGCTGTCACGCTCTCTGCCCCAGCTGTCACCCTCTCTGCCCCCGCTGTCACCCTCTCTGCCCCAGCTGTCACCCTCTCTGCCCCCGCTGTCACCCTCTCTTCCCCACTGTCACGCTCTCTGCCCCAGCTGTCACCCTCTCTTCCCCGCTGTCACGCTCCCTCTCTCCTCTGCCTCGCGCCAGCCATAGAAAAAATAAAAAAAGCACATAAACTTACCAATCCTCCGGGCGCCGGGACCCAGCAGCCTCCTCTCTCCCGCAGCAGCTTGTTACTGACGTCGATATTCAGTGACAGCTGCGGGAGAGAGGAGTCTTCTGGGTCCCGGCGCCCGGCGGATTGGTAAGTTTCTGTGCTTTTTCTTTTTTTCAATGCTTGGCCCGCGGCACCCCAGTGACAGCGCCGCGGCACCCCTGGGAGCCGCGGCGCACAGTTTGGGAACCGCCGGGTTAGTGTATAACTTTACCCAGCAGGTGGCGCTGCAGCTTGGTTTTTTTTTTCCTCACACAGACACACGCCACTAGGCTTTTATATAGTAGATAAAGCATGAGAAAGTTATGTGGCATTTTGATTGGAACCTTTGCATACATTGTTTCTTCATGTACATATTGTTATGGAAAGCAATGTGAGAGCGCACATGATATTGTTGTTGGGTATGTTTTGTGGCTTGATTTTTTTTTCTACAATAATTTTAATTATACTTAACTAATGTCATTTTAGCCAATTATATCCATGTGATAACAAATCTGCTAACATTTATTGTGCTTCCCATTGAGTTCAATGGGTATATTTACTAAACTGTGGGTTTAAAAAAGTGGAGATGTTGCCTATAGCAGCCAATCAGATTCTAGCTGTCATTTTGTAGAATGTACAAAATAAATGATCACAGTTGCTCATTGCAATATAGGTATGAGACCTATTTATACTAAATTCCAATTAAAAATCACATCTGTATTACATCTGCGTGTCCTTCCTTATTAAATTATTTGACAGACCCTATCACAGTGATAGAAAGTGTTTTTCACATTAGGACAATCCGCCCCTGCACAAATGTGTGCTATGAACTCACCCCATAACAGAAGTCAAATGGCTTCCAATAATGTGTTGCTCATCTTCAGCAAGACTCACCTCAACTGTGAAGGTATACCCCCTTTAATATGTTACTATGATGTTAAACTAACAAAAATACAGTTTAATTTGCCAACCTGTAACATCTAAATGTTATGGTGTGGGAATAAATGTAAGATCTCTTACATCTTGTAGAGTCAGATATTTTATTGCCAGTTACACGTCTTTGTTGTCTGTCAGGTGAATCAAACACAAGTATTACCTGTCAGGACCTGTAATAATGGGAATCAGAGGAAATAATTCTGTTTTGTGTGTACATTTATTTCCTAATAGATGACACACTGTCTTACAAGTGTAGAAATTTGTATTATTTACCTGGCTAACTAATAGGAACATTTATGGAATGTATATCCATGTTTTGACTAAACTTATTTTTCAGTTGTATGATAAACAGTTGACATTTGTTAAATAATCTTATTGGTAAAGATATCATGAAATAATAAATAAGAATATGTTTTCTTCTCACAATATGCTTTGTTTATGTTAATAAACCTAATTAAAACCTGTACAGTATAATGTTTTCAGCAAGAAAACATAAGTGATTTTAGAGGCATGGTGATTTACTAAGGAGTACACACCTAGGGCAAATGAAGAGGGCAAACAGTCACATTGATGTACTTTCTCTAGGTTTAAAAAACCTGAACCCTGCTGCACAGTCCAAATACTTTTCTCAAAACGTAACACTTCTCTCTGTATTCATTCAAAGTCCTCCAGTTTGTCGATCCCAGAGGACAGATTGTTATCAGACTGTTATCCATCTGAGACAGGGGTGAGTACAACGGTCATGGGACATAGCGTTATATACTTGTTGGGATAAAGGGGGTCTGTTTTATTAAAAACACAATATCTGGAGTTCCCATTTAAGCATCTTAAGCCTTCATCATGGTAAAAAATGCCATGTTGAGTATGGTAGGCTTGCTCTGTTGACTCTCAAAGATGGCATGCCAGTAGTTTCTGAATTACATTCCAAATACTGCCAAATAAACATGTGACAAATCAACTATACCACTAGTCTCTGGCCATAGACAATTATATGTAAAAGTATCCAATTACATTATCATAATGCTTCATAGGATGTTATACCCAAGAAGATAATTTCACATCTGGGGGTAAATGTATGAATCTCCGGATTCTTCATCTCCGGCGTGTTCAGCCTCTTCAGCGCTTAAATTTAAAGCGGCGCTGCATTGTAAAGGGAAATTTCCCTTTACAATGCAGCGCCGCTTTAAATTTAAGCGCTGAAGAGGCTGAACACGCCGGAGATGAAGAATCCGGAGATTCATACATTTACCCCCTGGTGGTCATTATTGCACATGAGGATTTTATTTCAGCTATGTCAGTGTATCTCGTAGGAAAGGTGTCAGTCCTACCATCTATGTAACCTATTGGCTCTAATTGTGTGCTTGAACAGCGATATAAGGGCTTCAGAACCCATCCACACTAGTAAAAACTTCCTACCCAGAAAATTTGGCAGAGTATTATGTTTGCTGATTGGAACCAAGATCAACATCAGAGCAATTAAAAATGCCCATAGTAGGGCCAGGACTTATTGTGACTGGTTGCAAAAAATTTGGTGCCTGGCACAATAATCCCTGTTCTCCACAATGTGCTTTTAATTAGCTTTATGTTAATTCCTGCCTCTGTTCAGTAAGTTCTGGAATGTTTAAGTGAGAAGCTTGTGGGAATGAAAGGAAGGGTACATATAGCCAGCCAACCAAGGGCAGGCTGGGCTGTGGGGCAGTGGGGCATTTGCCCCCTGGGCCAGTCCTATAGTGGGCTACCTTGGGTTGGGTCACTGGGCCACCTGCATTTTTTCCCTTTAAAATAGGATGCTGAGTCAAGTCTTGCTCCCCAGGCTGACGTTTGCCAGCCCTCCCCTGCAGCCAAGAGAGAGCAAGAAGGTATGTGGTATCACTTATTAGAACACAACTTTCAAGACTCATTATGTATTATTGTACAATGATTATACATTATTAACCAATATGTTGATTTTACAATAAAGTACAACCATTTAACTTACTGTATGCAATGCTAGTCCCTTATTTGAAGACTGCTTACTTCAGTGACCTTCATAGTTTTAATGGCAGCTTTTCCTATAATTTCACTTAAAGGAGTACATTTATCAAGCTGTGTGTTTGAAAAAGTGGAGATGTTGCCTATAGCAACCAAATCAGATTCTAGTTATCATTTATTTTGTACATTCTACAAAATGACAGCTAGAATCCGATTGGTTGCTATAGGCAACATCTCCACTTTTTCAAACCTGCAGCTTGATAAATTTACCCCTAGATATCCCTCTAGTTTAAAATAATATGCCTATATTAGTGATAAAAATCCAAACTAGGTTTACTCTTGATAAGCTAAAATGCAAACTGATTTAATAAGCATAAATCTGTTATTTGATGTAAAAGATTACCTCCAGTTTATTTACAAATGTTAATATAGTAAACATATCCCCTAACCTAAGCAATGATTTCCCTATTAGAAAACCCTCTCTTTACTTCTATACAAATAGCTATCTGTAACAGCCCTAAACTATGTTAAAATTACTAATTAGTTACCCCAAAAGAATACCACCCCAAACCATGGCATTGTTCTCTGATGTCAAGGGATTCAAACTACCAATGTTGTAGAGAGGAGAGCTCAAACTGTCAATCCTCTTATGTGGGCAGATGATGCAGCAGTAGATGGATGCAGAGACTAATATAAAAAAGGTTTAGTGTTAAAATAACTTATAATAAGTCTAAAGTTTAACTTTACCCTGTAGGGCTAAATTGTTATTGCTTTTAAAAAAAAAAATTAAATAAAAGCACATCTATCCCACCACGAAGCAGCTAGAAAACATAGGGCATGATTCATGTTCAGATGTATGTCCATTTCCATAGCATATCTTGCGTGAAATAGCTCTGCGCATGCTCAGATATGGACCTTACAACAATGAATGCAATTCCATGCAATTCATGATCGAATGCAAATGACACTTACAAAATGCTACAACTTGAGAGGGGGAGGGAAAGGGCAGACTACAGTATGGGATGTACTGTAAGGGCATGATGAGGGCATTTAAACACAAATGTGCTGATTCAAACCCTGGGTTTCTCGGAAGTGAGCTTGGATTCAGCTGTATCATTTTCATCAGCTACAGGACAGGTGTAAGTGCCGACTGATAGATGACTGACAAAGCATAGTCTTGGTTTTAAAAACTACACATATATACAAGTCCTGATCAGCCAATAGGCTGATCAGGCTGTAGCCTGGGTTGCTGGGCCCAGGGGGGCGCAGCGCCGGACACATTAATATTTCTTTTTATATTTTTTTAAATACTGGCGATCGGCGTCTTTCTGGGCGGCCCCAACTTTCATTGGATCCAATTAGGCTCAGGCAGGCAGCTAACAGCAAATCCGATGTTGTTAGCTGCCCTGCCAGTGCGGGTGCTGTAAAATGCTTAGTGTGGTCACTTGAGATAATCACATCTCACGTCACCACACTAAGCAGTGAGATCGCGCCCGCACTGACAGGGCAGCTAACAGCATCGGATTAGCTGTTAGCTGCCAGTCAAGAAAACAGAAGTTCCAGCATCTGAAGAGAGGAGAAACAGAAGACAGCAAGATAACTTCTGTCTTTGAATATAAAGGAGGAGGAGATGATACATTGACTGCGGAAGGGGGAATAACTGGTGTGGGGAGGGGGTTAATGGGTTACTGAATGCGGCAGCAATGGTTTTGAAGAATTGGCTGGGGGGGGGGGGTTGGGTAATGAATTGCCTGCAAATGGTTGATGATTTTGTGGAGGTGGGAGTTAATGAACTGCCTGCAGTAGGATGATGATGTGGGGGGTTTAGTGCATTGGCTGCAATGGGTTTATCAATTTGCCTGGGAGGGGGGGGTTAATGAATTGCCTGCAGTGGTTGAAGAATTGAGGGGGGGGGGGTTAATTTATTGGCTGGTTGATGAATTTGCCTAGGGGGGGTGGGTTACTGAATTGCCCTAGCTAATTGATGAATTAGCTAGGGGAGGAATGATGTTAATGGATTGGCTAAGGAGGGTTAATGATTTGGTTAAGGTGGGGTGATTAATTGGCTGGGGGGGTGAGCAAATGAGTGGTTGCGGGGGTGATGAAATGGATAGGGTGTCAAACTTTAAATGGCTGGGGTAGGTGATGAAATAGCTTGTGGGGGCCATGATTACTGTATTGTGTGGTGGTGACGTGGATGCTCTCTGTGGTTTCAGCGGACACTATAATGCTAAATACTAGACAGACAGGACTGGTATATGTTAGTATATGATTATAAATAATTTTCATATATTTTAATGTATGCCTGTACTAGGGGGTTGTTTTATTTGGTAATAATGGAGTGTTGTGTTTGCATCATTCAGGGTTTGTTAACATTTTGCACTATAATAAAAGTTTTGCATATTTTCAATACAGGACTCCAAGTTTCCAGAATCCAGCCAACTAGCAACAACGCTCAAAAGACAAGCAAGAGAGAGCATCAGGTTGTCTACGCTGCAAGATTAGGAAAGAGGGAACGGCCCAATTTGCCTATCTTTCACTGCAGAATCTTACTGTAATAACATTTTAATATGTATAATAATTCTGTATATGTGTGTGTGTGTGTGTATATATATATATATATATATATATATATATATATATATATATTTATATTGTAAAAAAAGGAGGCATTTAGCTGGCAATATGCAGAGAAAGCAGGGAAGTACAGTAAAACATTTATGCAGTAATGCACCTAGATTGAATGTAAAGACCTATGTATGAAAAGCAATAGTTTAAATTTGGTTTAACTTACATGACTTGAAATCCTTCCTCTCAGCAAACAGACAGGGGTTACGGCGCTTCACACCTCTGTATACCATCCACAAACAGATGGCTTGGTTGAACACTTTAACCGCACATTTTAGCATATGCTCAGGAAAGCAGTGGCTCAAGAGAAAAAAGATTGGGACACTCTTATTTCCTATTTGATGTTTGCCATCCGTGAGGTACCTCAAGCTTCAACAGTGTTTAGTCCCTTTGAGCTATTGTTTGGGAGACAGCCCAGGGGTATCTTGGATATGTTAAAAGAAGGGTGGGAGCAGCAAGGTCCCAGGGAGCCAAATCTGGTACAATTTGTGTCCCAAATGTATGAGAGGCTAGGAAAGATAGGGCCCATTGTACAGCAACACGTAATAGAGGCTCAGGAACGACAGAGAAAAAGTTATGATAAAAGTGCTGTTGTTCGATCTTTCAAGCCTGGGGACCAGGTCCTAGTCCTGGTTCCCACCCAGGAAAGCAAACTTTTCGTCCATTGGCAGGGTCCATATGAAGTTCTAGAGGCTGTCGGTCCTGTCGATTACAGAGTCCGCCAGTTAGGTAGGAGAAGGGAGGAGCAAATATATCATGTTGACCTCCTTAAACCTTGGCATGATGAGGAAACCTCTCCTCAGGTCGTGAGTACTGCCATTGAAAAGTCTGAAGTGCCCATAGAGCCAGCTTTGTCCATTCAGCAGAGACAACAGACTGAAGAAATGATTGGCCGGTACAGGGATGTCTTCTCTTCCATTCCTGGGCGCACTACCTTAATTGAACATGACATTGTCACTGCGCCAGGAGTCATTGTAAAGCAGAAGCCGTATCGTATTCCAGAAGCCAGACGGGTGGACGTGAGAAAGGAGGTCGAGAAGATGCTCCAGTTAGGTGTGATTGAAGAGTCCACTAGTGAGTGGAATAGTCCCATTGTGCTTGTCCTGAAACCCAATGGGACAATTAGGTTCTGCATTGACTTTAGGCGCCTAAACAGTATGTCGCAGTTTGATGCCTATCCAATGCCACGTGTGGATGAACTAGTGGAAAATCTTGCTGGTAACAATTATTTGACAACCCTCGATCTAACAAAGGGTTATTGGCAAGTTCCCCTGACTTCCACGGCCAAGCCAAAGACTGCATTTTCCACCCCTGATGGTCTCTATCAATATAAAGTCCTACCCTTTGGATTGCATGGGGCACCTGCCACCTTCCAAAGGGCCATGAATAAATTGCTACGACCTCACACAGCTTATGCAGCCGCTTACCTGGACGATATAGTGATTTATACCCCAGACTGGGGATCACATTTAGCCAAAGTTGAGGCGGTCTTAGCTTCATTAAGGTCAGCAGGGTTAACAGCTAACCCAGAGAAATGTGCCATAGCCATGAGAGAAGCCAAATATTTGGGGTACGTTGTTGGTCGAGGGCATGTAAAACCCCACCTAGACAAAGTGGAGGCAGTCAAAAATTGGGCAAGACCAGAGAAAAAGTCACAGTTAAGAACCTTTTTAGGCTTAGTAGGTTACTACAGGCGGCTTGTAAGCCACTTCACCACTAGAGCTGCTCCACTAACGGACATGTTAAAAAAAAGTTGTCCAGATAGATTAACCTGGTCTGACTCTGCAGAAACCGCCTGGTCTGATCTTCGGTTAGCTCTTTGTTCCTCCACAGTTCTACAAGCACCGGATTTTACCCGGAGGTTCTTGGCACTGCAACCTTTCAAGTTCTCAGTAGAACATAGACCCGGGATTCTACACAAAAATGCAGATGCGTTGTCACGAAAATATGCGCTCCTCGCGAAGTCCGCGTCCCACTACTTGGAGACGCTAGGGGGAGGGATATGTAACAAAAGGAGGCATTTAGCTGGCAATATGCAGAAAAAGCAGGGAAGTAGAGTAAAACATTTGTGCAGTAATGCACCTAGATTGAATGTAAAGACCTATGTATGAAAAGCAATAGTTTAAATTTGGTTTAACTTACATGACTTGAAATCCTTCCTCTCAGCAAACAGACAGGGTGTGTCTGTTTGAATTACAGAGCCAGTGATGGGCGTTTCCTTTTAAAGAGAAGGTGGGTGTGTCACCTGTCCATCAAGCTAAGGCTGGGGGAGGAGTATCAGGTATAAAAGCTTGTTTATATCATTTGTGCATGGAGACCAATGCTGGGTGAGCTGGCTGGTCCTGAGAGAGAGCTGGACTATGTATAGCTAGTGTTTAGGGTCTCCATGATTGCTGTGCAAGTATGCGGTGTCAAAACATTTACCATCCTGACAATAAAGCACCATAAAAAGGAAGAAGTTGTTCGCGTGTGCTTCTGCAGTAGCGGGCTCTTGCCACAAGATATATATATATATATATATATATATATATATATATATGCAGATATATATGTATATATATATATATATATATATATATATATATATATATATATGCAGATATATATATATATATATATATATATATATATATAATTATATATACAGATAGATATATATATATATATATATATATATATATATAGGTGTGTGTGTATAAATATATATATATATATATATATATATATATGTATATATATAGATATATATACACGGTGGTGGAAGTGGGCTGGCAAAAGGTTGTATACCACTTCTACTGTCTCCCACATGTAAAACGTTTCTGAATTTCCACTTTAGCCACTGTTTATACATTGGTGATGGGTGGCGGAGGGTCAGCAATAGGTGTATTAGCCTAGGGCGGGTGGAACCCTTAATCAGGCCCTGCATATATATGTCCCATAGATGGTAAGCCTGTGAACGGGGCCTTCTCATCTCTTTGTCTGTTTTACCCAGCATTGTATATTACTGTACATGTCCCCAATTATAAAGCGCTATGGAATTTGCTGGCGTTTTATAAATAAATGTTGACGATGATGTTGATGATATCTGCCACTAGCTAGCACAGAACATGTGTATGCAAGTAAGAAAAACTATAAAAAAGGAATGTATGTGCAGTATGTATTAAAAGCATCTTGATTTATGTATTTAATGTAAAAAAAAAATACAAAATTCTTTGAAGATCAATATTTATACTGTCAATAGTTGTTAATTTATTTTATAATATAATATTTTTTGTACGTGTTCTGATTTGGCCTTAACTAGCACAATATATGCAGTTTATGTTTGTGTATATACTGCAGTCCTTTTTACCTGTATAAGTAAGGCAAGTACCGTTTAGGCAGAGTATACACCCAGATTCAAATCGAAACCCATCTTAAGATCTGCTTTGATTTGAATACAGTCGAAATTAAGCTCAAGTTCTCTGCTCTTTTTTAAAACGCAACTTGCGTGTGCGTTGCGTCCAAACATGTATCAGGCCCATAGTTCTTGATATCTGTAGTTAGCACTGACTTAATAAATAACTATATATCATGCAGTCATTTACTCTATGTTCAACTAAGTGCATTTGCTGAATTGTTGGAGAAGCTGCTACTATATGATTAGATTCTTGTATATGCTTATGCAGCAGCATACATCCAATCTGTTCCATTTTTAGGCCACATGCCTACTGGCATTTTTACATATGTTTTACTAGCATTTTAGAGCATTTAGAGCAGGGGTCAGGGAACTTTTTTACCTTTTACTCCAAAATATATTTAGATATGTCGATGTTACCCCCTTGATTTGAAAGGAAGGAAATCATATATTATTAATTATTGGAATTCAAAATTTTATTGAATCTTTTGAAAATTTCTTTGAAAGCTTCAACTTCAAAACTTCAGGTTTTGGAGAAATGATATTGCTTCATTTTTGATGTCAGAGCAATGTGGATACAGTCTTCAGCGTCCAATCGATTTCTATGCCTTGTTTTTATGTTCGTTAGAGTGGAAAATCCTTGTTCGTAAAGGTAGGTTGTTGCAAAAGGCAGCAACTTTTTGACTGCCTCCTCATGTGCAATTTTGAATGCCTTTGCAGCTGTTGACATCCAAAAATATGACACATCTTCTTTGTTTTTAAATGCAATATGTGCTTCATTATTGCATCGAAGCTCAAGAAGTGCCTCTGCCAACCCTTGAGGCTTTTCTGGTACAACAGCAATTTCACATTTAAAGGGGTCTACAATCCAACTGACAGCATGTGACTCGGCAGCATTACCCCCAAGAATTTCCTTTTTACCCCATTTGGGGTAATTTACCCCTGTTCCCTGACCACTGATTTAGAGGTTTCCCTGATGCATTTACATACAGTAAACACAAAAAATGGAACAAGTAATATTCCAAAAACCATTACCACAGTGCAAGTAAATACGCCAATGGTTATGGTAATACTAGAAACAATGCTTTCCTGTCTCAGACACGTTTACATGCGTGATAAACACATGTAATGCTCATTTAAGAAATGCCTATGGGTATGAGCCTTTATTTTGGATCCAAATATTCCTGTCTCTCTTTCATTTTTAATTGTCTCTATTTTCATCTAATATTTAATATAAACCTTTCCCTTTACTAAATTGTCTGCTTGGCTACTGTATTAAAAAATAGCATGGTAGAAACAATAGTTTCTATGTTGCTGAAATGTGCAAGATTTTGTGGAACAGTGTGAAGAATGTCACTCCTCCTTACTGTCTGAGATGTGGAGTGTAAAATGTATCCGATCCTAAAACTGCGCCCTCTCCATCCATTTACCCCATAATTTCAGTGCACCAAACTCCCTCCTTTCTGCTCCTCCACGAATGCTGTCACCTTGCATTGCAAAACCATGCACTTTGGTTGAAATCTAGGCGCAGCTGTGTAAATCGAGGTGCAATGAACTGAACCTTGGCCAATTGGTGCCTCATAAAGGAGGCCCAGTGGTGCTGAATTTCAGCCAGTGGAAGCAAAGTTATGAGGCGGTGATGGTTCTACATGCTCCGGTCTTCTCTGCAGATGATTTCATCTGGAGTCCCTGCAACACAGGTCAAGGGGGTTTCAAGTGGGATCCCACATCATACTTCTGCTATAGATGAAGATGAATAAGTCCATTTTGTAAAAGGTATAGTAAAAGTGGCAATGTCCCTTAAGGTGAATATATTTTTCTTCTTTCACTACCCCCATGTAATTATAGGTTGATTTGCAATTCATTGTTATACTTTTTTCCTGCTGTATCATGTGTGAAAGATGTTTGTTTTAAAAACCAGTTAATTTCAGAAAGTCATCAGTAGCCAGCTAATGGTCCATTCATCATTTTCACACTTAGAAAAATGGATTGACATGATAAGAGGAAAGAATGTATTATGATTATATAGCTACTTGATAGTCTGAATGAATGATATGTGATTAAACACACATCAAATGCTTAACTGGCAATAATTTTAAACATATTCTTGCAATGTAGAGCCAAAGATAATGTACTTCATTTGCAGCCCTGTCAAATTGCAAATTCTATGTTATATACAATGTACTCAGCAAAAAATCTGTGAAAATATGCTTTTGTAACTCACTTTAATAAGCTAATTCATTAACCACCTGGCTAGCATAAACACCTACCATTTCTGTGATGAACTGCAAACTAATTCTGCTCATTTATGTCCATATGTTCATTTATGTTGAAACATGTGGTCCTTTTACATGGTTTATATGGGAATGGGTCATGCTGTAAAAACACTGCATATGGACAGGTTGTATTCTCATACTTTGGAGTCTTTATAACTTTGTGCTCTTATTCACTACTTGTTCATAAATACTTGATCGTATGAATTAGATGCAAATAGAACAAATGGGCTGGGCTTGGTTGGGCTACACTAACATTTTTTTTTTTATTATTATTTTTTTTAAAGACTTTATAAGTTTTCGTCACATAAAATACAAACAACAGATATGTTTAAAAGGTACTACACTAACAATTTTGATCTTGCGACAAATTGATATTTGACAAGGTACATCTCCTGTCAACAATGGGATGCATAGTTATGGATTTGTCCATTTTCCAATGGTCCATGTTGTATCACTGTCATAGTAACATAGTAGCATAGTTGAGGTTGAAAAAAGACACCAGTCCATCAAGTTCAACCTATTTTGGATCTCTTGCGATCCTGCACTTATATTTGAAATTGATCCAGAGTAAGCAACTGCCATCTGTTTCAATTGTGAAAATCCACCCAGACCCAATATTGCAGTCCTATTTTTACCCTATATCCACTACTATCCTTCATTTTAATTAACGGTCGTATCCCTGGATACACTTTTCCACTAACAATTTGTCTAACCCGTTCTTAAACATATCTATTGAATCTGCCATCACAACCTTCCCTGGCAATGAATTCCATATCTTGACTGCCCTTACTGTTAAGAACCCCTTCCTTTGCTGGCTGTGAAATTTCCTCTCCTCTAACCTTAGGGGGTGACCGCATGTCCTGTGTATAGTCCTTGGGGTAAAAAGTTCCATTGAAATTCCTCTGTATTGACCCTTAATGTATTTGTATATAGCAATCATATCTCCTCTTAGACGCCTCTTTTCTAAAGTAAACATGCCTAAACTGGCTAACCTTCCTCATAACTTAATGACTCCATACCCTTTATCAATTTTGTCGCCCTTCTCTGAACCCTTTCTAGTTCCAAATTATCTTTTTTATAGAGTGGTGCCCAGAACTGTACTGCATATTAAAGATGAGGTCTTACCAACGATTTATACAGTGGCAAAATTACATTGTCTTGCCTTGCATCTATGCCCCTTTTTATGCATGCCAATACTTTATTTGCCTTTGCAGCTGCTGCTTGACATTGAGCACTATTGCTAAGTCTATTGTTTACGAGCACTCCCAAATCCTTTTCCATTATAGATTCTCCTAAATTAATTCTATTTAATTTATAGATTGCATTCTTGTTTTTGATCCCTAAATGCATAACCTTACATTTATGTAAGGTAAACCTCATATTCCATTCGGCCGCCCAATCCTCCAGTTTATTTAAGTCCCTCTGTAAAGAAGCTACATCTTGCTCTGATTTTTTTACCTTACAGAGTTTAAAAAAATAGAAACTTTAGTCTCTAAACCATCACCAAGGTCATTAATAAATATATTAAAAAGGAGTGGCCCCAGAACGGAAACTTGGGGTCCTCCACTTAAAACTTTTGACCAATTACAAAATGTTCCATTTAACAAAACTCTATGTTCCCTATTCTCTAACCAGTTTTCGATCCAAGTACAAATGTTGTTTCCTAGACCCAGTTCCCTTATTTTGTAAACCAACCTCTAGTGTGGCACTGTATCATAGGCCTTTGCAAAATCTAAGTAGACCATATCTACTGTGCTGCCCTGGTCTAAGTTCCCACTTACTTCCTCGTAGAAACTAATAAGATTAGTTTGACATGACCTATCTTTCCTATCTTTTCCAGTAGTTCCCCCACTATTGATGTCAAGCTTACACGTCTATAATTCCCTAGTTGTGATCTCGTTCCCTTTTTAAACAACGGCACCACATCTGCTATTCGCCAATCCCTTGGTACTGAGCCTGATGAGATTGAATCTCTGAAAATTAATAATAGCGGTCTAGCCATTTCTGAGTTTAGCTCCATAAGAACCCTTGGGTGTATGCCATCTGGACCTGGAGCTTTATTTATCTTAATATTCTTCAGTCGCCTTTGGACTTCTTCCTCTGACAACCAAGTATTAATTAATGGTATGGTTTTATTTCCATTTTTATGTATTATTCCATTTGTTCCTCTCTAGTAAATACAGAAGAAAAGAAAGTGTTTAATACCTTTGCTTTTTCCTTAGTATAATTTATCAATTCACCTATCTCACTTCTTAGGGGTCCTATATTATCTTTTTTAATCCTTTTGCCATTTATATACTTAAAACTACTTTTTGGGGTTTGTCTTACTTTCTTTTGCAACTTGCTTTTCATTTTCTAATTTAGCCAATCTAATTTCCTTTTTGCATGTTTTATTACATTCCTTGTACCTACGGAAGGACTCCTCTGACACTTCAGACTTAAACAATTTAAATACACACTTCTTCCTTTGCATTTCTTCCCTTACCTTTTTATTTAGTCACATTGGTTTATACTTAATTATTTTACAATTATTTCCCATAGGAATGAATTTATACGTGTATGTTTCCAACAACATTTTAAAGACAGACCACTTTTCTTCCGTATTTTTTCCTTCAAAAACTTTACCCCAGTCTATGCACTTTATAGACTCCTTTAGCATATTCAGACTGTACTGATCCCGTTAGATGTCTAATGATGTCTGTTTTGCTACCATTGAGGATCATTTACAAAGAGAAATACAAAAGTCCTTGAGTCCTTGCATGAGTGCTGGGACTAAATGCCCCAGCTCATCTCCCCACCACCTTCAGGACTCCCGTTTCGGCAGGATTTAGGGTTTATCTCCCTGTGATAAAGAGAACCCCTAAGTGCTAAGCTTCTGGTGGGTGGAACCTGTCAGGCTAACTAGATCAGCTAAATACAATTCTTATTCCATGGTTTTTTATCATGTACCTCATCTTGAACATTTCCTCTAGATGTGAGATTACAACAGGTTGCTACTTTGGACAGTTAAGTTGCTTAACTCCTTCATGGCTGGGAGTTCTTCATACTTGAAACATTTTTACTATGTGCTAGATATGCCAAGAATACATTTTCTTTACTTGTTTGGATTGAGGTGTATTTGTATTTATGTGATTGACTGAGATTTTAGTAGCATATTAAATAAATTAAATTTTAAGTTTACTCAAATTATATTACCAAAATGAAACAGCTTAGTGTAAAGTACACTTTCTATGATTCCAACTATTGGCCAATATCATCATTTATGGAGAGTTCCTGTATATGGGATAGAAATATGCATCAAGGGGTTGGAGGGCTGTTTACAGAGCATACATAGACAGACGAGTAAAGGAGTTAAAGTATTAAATTGATCACCTTTTTGCTTAAAACCAGCTTCAGTTATTAAAGTCTTAACTTGTCTACTAGTTATTCTCCTCCTGATGCGGGTGTCTATCTGTAGCCTTCTGGATTTCAGAAGGACAGCTTTACAGAGATGAGATATTATAAACAGAATACTTGGTTCATTATGGGAATATGTGCTGCCTTGGGCATGTAATCAGTGTGTAGCTGTTTAGTCATAGAAACAGCGTGTATACTTATAAGTGATATATCCTCAGAGCAAAGACACACCTTGGTATTTTGCTGTGAACAAGCGACTATTATTGTACAATATGTGCTTTATCTTTTCATGCATATTGCATTTACCAGTTAAACACTTACTGATCAATGTAATGATCTATTTTACATTGTGTATGTTATATTTACTGTGTCAAAATCATAACAAGAGATTAAGGGTGGGCCTATAATGAATATTACAGATAGAAGTGTTTAAAGGGCAGCAAACTGCATATTTTGTGTTGTTACAGTGAAGTAATTCATATAATGAATAACGTTACATGACAGCAGTGTTTCACAACTCAGGTCCTCAAGTCCCGGCTAGTGGTGCCGAGAGTGGGTGCAAAGTATTATGCCTGTACTGAGGGCCAGGCGGTGGTGGACTATAATGGGGATGAAATGGAAGAGAGCTTGGAGTCCAGGGGGACCTAGGGCTCCAGCACCATCCACCCATTAAAGACCACATAAGAGCTAGATTATGGGCTGGGGAAAAGCCGTTTCACCTACTGATCCATGTGGTCACACTATCCCCAGGCTTTTGCCAAGGATGCATGCAGGGAGGCCAAAAAGCCACCAACACATTGGGAACTAAGATTATTCTCTGCCGCCTTGGCTCCCCTAACATTCCAGATTGTAAGCATCTATGTTTGAATAGACAGGAGATCTAATTAGTACATCAGTCATTCTGATTTAACCATCTGTGATGGATATCCTTAAAAATGTTTATGGTAGTTTGCAGAAGGAATGAGAAGATTGCAGGCTAACCATGGCTAGTATTATGGATCATTCTAAACCTATGTTTTTCAAATTATTATTCGAACCGAAATAATAATAATATGTCTGCCATTGATTCTTTGTTATCAGCAATAGAAGTCCATGTAGAATTTTATTATCTTTTTAGTGAGGGACAGTGCCAGACTTGAATGACGGTAGACTGACTAAATAGACTGAATATCCCCTCAAACTAGCCAGTGAAGAGGTAAATTAACCCTTACCCCCTTGGGTCGCCATCGCCAGAGCAACTGAGCATCGCTGAACTGCGCTGGAGATATGTTACTGCGAAACTGCCATGATAGGCTTATCGCTATGTCCCAACATGACGGCTGCTATAAAGTTCAACCAACAGACAAAACGCATATAAGTTTCCATCTTGAGACACATCTTCTGAATTCTTCCAAGCTCCATATGAGGAACTTCAGGGCAACAGATATAGGCCAGGATCATCAGTGAGACAAAGCACATCTGGACTTTATGAATTTCATATAAGCTGTCATTTAAAACTTTCTTAGGGTATATAACTTGTTTCTGTTTCCGTTAACATGATTTATGGTTATACTGCACTAAATGGTTGTTGTTTGCCATGTTTTATCCTGTTTCTAAGCAATTGTCATCAATCCATAAAGGAGGAACATTAGGGGCCTAGTTAATACTGATAAGTCTGATCTATATTTTTCATTTGGTAGGCAGTCACTTTACATTTGGTATTCATATAACTTTCTACTGCTAATATACTAAACTTGTAGAGGCCAGCACCTTTTCATCTTGTCCAAAATGTATATCTTTTTACTACTATAAACAAACACATTTCTACAATGAATGCGTGCCAAATTATGCGATTGTGATGTTTGTAGTGTTGGTTGTAGTTCCTTGTCCATTTTCAAATACTGTAAATGATATTCTCATATGTTAACTGTGAAAAACAAAATAGCTGCATTGCGTGTTAACCTCCTTGTTGTATGTGATAAATTAATTTAGTTGGCATTCTCATAGAAGGTGAACAAGTTTTAGCAAGCTATAAATCACTGGGTTGGTATATCTTAACACATTTGTATGTTAATGCTTAATCTCGTCAATACAGAATTTACATTCAGTGAAGGAAATCCATGAATTTTATTCAATGCTAGGCTCTAATCCAACACAGTTTTTTATTGGTACATAATACATGTAATGACAAACCCGTGCCATGGGATTTTTAGTTACTTAGGTTACTATTATGTTTTTTGTATAGCCTAAAGACACTTGAATAAACATACAGTTAAGGCTACAATATACAGTTAGACATAATTAAACACTACTGATTAACATTTTAAGTTAAATTCTCATTAACACTCCAAAGAACACAAAGCAAGAACACACCTCAAAATATATTTTACATGTAAGTGTCTCTGGAAATCTGACTGCAATGAAGGAAACTTGCACTCGACACTTTTTCAGCAGGTGCATACCTAAATGTAGCTGGGCGCCTTAGCAAATAATTGAAGCAGAACCCACATTTGCAAGCTTCTACCTAGTTACACTTCATTTATAAAGTCACACCTATCCCAGATCTGCTCCATGCAATTTTTTTTGCCACCATGAGAGATGGGGAAGTATCATCCACACCAGTTAATTATTTTACTGATTACACGATCCAGGTGCACAGAACTGTATCATATCTGGTGGAGGCAGGAGGAGCTGTGTATACAGCATACAGGGTCTTTCTTCTGAATAGGGGAATGCCATCATATCTCTATATTAGTATATGGCTGTCATTTCAAGAGCTGATTTCATGTCTTTCATCCATGATACTAACGCCCACCCTCCCCCACAGCAGTTCAGGGTGTTTTAAAAAGATGGCCCCTAATAAGGATATTCCATTATATATAATAATATAATTACATAATATAATCAGTATTCTGCCATGCTTGAATCAGAAGTGGCTCTGAACAAAACTCTCCTCGCCCAATACCATTAGAAGGTTTGTGAATGCTTGTGCAAGTCTGCTACCCTTTTACAGGCCCAAATTGAAATCACTATATCTCTGCAACCACAAACCGCCCATGAATGAAACTCTTACCACTTGAAAGGGTGGAGCATATAGTTTCAAATGACTACCGCTAGATGCCTCTCCCAGCGCACCAAGAGCTCCTAGCCTCAGTCGTTCGCAAGAGGGCGACCCCGCAACAAAAGGCGTTTTGCTTTCTGCAGTTCAGCAAGACTGAATCCGTAATAAAGGTGCAGCGTGCGTTTCAAGTAAATTTTGGCATTGATCTGCCATTGCCAAAGAGCATTCATCATTGGTTCTGACACTTTGAGGAAGCAGGCTGTGTATGTGAGGGGAAGTGCACAGGTCGACCACGCATTTCAGAGAAACACGTGAGAAGAATTCAAGAGAGTTTTCTGCGTAGCCTGCCCAAGTCCACTCGTAGAGCCAACCGAGAACTTGCGATCCCTGATATGACTGTCTGATACCTACATTTTCTAAATGACACACTGCCTCAGCATTGTATAGGTCACACGGGACTCCAAGACACTACACTCTTGACCCCCAAGATCCCCACATATTACACCCTGCAACTCTTCTTGTGGGGATACGTGGTATTGTACCACCATTAGCAACTGATCTGAATGACTTCAAAAACAAGAGAGGCGTTTGAGACTAATTCAACTTTCTCCTTGATATCCGTATAGCAGGTGGAGGGCACATAGAGCATTTATAGGGGGGAATTCAATTGGCCGCGTTACTGCCTAAAGTAACGTGGCCTGCTCTCTATTACCGTTAATACAAAAATTCTGACTCGGATTTATGCTTGCGGCTCCCTGAGCCTCGAACAAAAATCAGCGTTAAATTACCGCACTAATGGTAATAATGCGCTCTATTACCGTAGTAACGGTAATAATGTGCACTACGTGTTACACTCAGCAGTAACGAAGCCAATTGAATTCCCCCCATAAAATGGTTAGTAAACTTTGATAACTCATTAAACCGTAACTTTTCATGTAATTGTAACATGTTGCCATGGTGAAATATATTGGTTTGAAATTGGGTCCATCTTTTTGAAACACCCTGTATTTCAGTGAGGGGTTCAATAATTATTCTTCCCGGGCAACTCTGCTGGTAACTTTTGTGACTGCCTTGGACCACAGAATGGAGGAATAATCTGACGTACGTGCAAGGGAAACGGTATATTAAGATATAAAAATTGCACACATTACATTACACACACTTAACTTAGAACTAAATATATATTAGGGTTTAGAGGAAAGTGCTTTAGGGCTTCCCCGCAACACCTTACCAGACACTAGAAAATATTATACTTCCAGCAATCGTTTTTGTATGGTTGTACTCTACTCAATGAAATGCTGAAATTAGGGTTGGTTTAATACAGTTTTTTATTCTTGCACCGCTGTCACAGTAAAACATTATCAGTCATAAAGTACATATGTATTATTTCTGAAAGTGTAATATTTTATAGTGTCTGGTAAGGTGGTGGGGAAGCCCCGGAGCAGTTTCGTCTAATCCTTAATATCTATTTAGTTATAAGTTAAAAACCAGGGTTGGTAATACATTATGTATTATTCTAGACTGTTACTTAAAGGAAGTGTTTTGCTTGTGTAAAATGCTAATGCCAGAGTTGGATGTGATAAAAAAAAAATAATAATAAGCTGTAACTAGAAAACAATTGT
The DNA here is from genome assembly GCF_038048845.1 of Mixophyes fleayi. Taxonomy (NCBI): domain Eukaryota; kingdom Metazoa; phylum Chordata; class Amphibia; order Anura; family Limnodynastidae; genus Mixophyes; species Mixophyes fleayi. Next base: position 181,872,592 of record NC_134402.1, on the reverse strand, counting down.
CCTTTCTCTTGTGTATGATGAATTAAGTCTGATTCATTCAATTTTTCATAGCGTTGGAGCATTGGGGTATGGTTATTGACATGGCACTTATGTGTTTTCATTCATAAAAGTGTGATTCATCACAAAACTATGGAGACTGCTGATCTGCTTCCCTCCTATTTGGCATTAAATTACTTTGGTTCCCACCATTTTCCTGAATTACTTGCGAAACAAGTCACCAATGTTATTAGTAGAAATAGGAGGAAGCAAAATTATAAGGGAAAAGAACACACACTAACACGCATTTAAAAAAATTTCTGCCTCTATATTTGACACTATCTATTCTTATTTCCTAGGTTTCAGAAGATAATATAGGGCAAATTTTTAAAAAGTAAGAATTATTTATAAGCCAATTCAAGGTACTAAGTTCTCCTTAGACTGTACCATACTTGCCAACTCTCCCGGAATGTCTGGGAGACTCCCGCATTTTGCGATAGTCTCACGGACTCCCGGGAGAGTGTGGCAATCTCCCGCATCTGGCAGAATTCTGCCCAATTCCTAGTGAAGTGGGCAGAATTAGGTCCAAAATGCCGCGATTCCCCGGGAATCGCGGCATTTGGGACAAAACGCCCCCCCCCCCCATCATGCCCACCTTCCCTGGCAGGCTCCCGGAAGAAAAATTCAGCAAGTTGGCAAGTATGGACTGTACCACATGTGATTTGTTTAGTTACACCTCTTGTCTATTAACTTACGCCCTTATACGGCACTGAAATAAGGCTCAAATTCTTTTAAAAAGAGATTTGTAGACACTTTTCACAAGAGCCGTTCCAGGAGCCATTTAATCTTTTACCTCTCTCTTTTGATGACAGCCCCACCATAATGCCCCTAGCAGGATGCAGTTGAGGGTAAAAATGCAGGTAAAATATAAGCATTTCTGGAATAAATTGATAGCACAAATTGTACTATTTCCATGTTTACGGACCATTTTAAATGGTAACCTAAATCTTCTTTTCCCTGGAAGCTAATCAGTAGTATTATAAAAAATAAGAAGTATGTCTGACTTCAGTTAATCTGGCTTCATATTCATAGATGTAAAAAGAGTTTAAGTAACTAAAAGGCAAAGCAATACAATCATCATGGCTTTGATTTACTGTGTATTCATTATCTTTACTGTACACATGTTTTGGAAAAAGCCTCTGTCAATATTCTATTAGTGTTTTCCCAGCTATTAAAATAATATTTTCAATGTAGTCCTTGGTCTGAAGTTTACCTTTGCAAACAGGTTGACACGTGTTGAGTACGAGAGCCAGCACTGTACTTTGTGTTCAGTTCATATTGCAAACAAGAATTTGATCTCAGGCAGGTCATCAAAGACACAATTTTTTTTTTATCTTTTTCTGTGTTGCAAGATAAAAATAGATGCAACGAAACCTTCACTGACAAACCAGTAATCAACATACAGTAAGTTCTGTTCAGAAGGGGACAATGCGTTAATTTTGCATATTTGTGACAAAGAAAGCTGAAATGAATACATAACATATAAGATGATAGCTTGTCCTCGCCTGTGTAGCTCTTCTTACATCTAATATAATAGAAATATGACGTATTATTGATTTTCTGTTGTGGCCAAGTCACGTATGCGTGCATGCACTGTAAAGGCGTCTTTCATTATTTTACGTGAATCCTACATTCGGACTTGTTTTTTTAACTTAATAACACTAAAGTTTATCTTACTTTTGGAACTAACGAAACTGAAGTGAGACAAAAAGCTTTTTTTTTGTGCCACAACCAGGGGAGGGCTGGAAAATTTTAGCCCGGGGGGCAAAACTCAACTCTGCAGCCTATTAGGAACATTTTAATGGAAGAAAAATGGAGGTGGCCCATTGACCCAGCCCAAGGTAGCCCACTATGGGACCGGCGCAGCCTGCCCTTGGCCGCAGCCAAATAACACTTAATACCTAAGAGGTTATTATTATTTATTTATTAGCATTAATTTCTATAGTACCAGCATACTGTGTAGCACTTTCTAATTGTGAACAAACACAGTAATAAAACAAGATTATTAACATAAAGACAGTAAGAGTGCTCTGCTCACTATATATAGACCATGTCCCTGATCCCCTCAAACCATGTCCAGGTCTTCCCAGATCTGCTCAAATTACACTTATTAGATTTTGGCTGATGCCTGAAATTAATCTTTAACTGCATCATTGTGATGTTTATTTGTTTTAAATATCAGTAATAAATTAGGTTTTAAAAACATTGCATAGAAACAAGATAGCCCAGTTACACACGTTTTTTTGCATGGATTAATCTGCTTTGAAAACATTCTTAAAGGTTCTGTTTTATTTTGCTTTTCTATCCTTCCATTTGTTGTACTGAAGAATCCTGATGCTAAACAGTAGTGTACGTAACTTCAGCCCTCAAGGCTTTCTAACAAGGCAGAATTTAATGATACCTATATTTAAGTTTAAGATTGTCAGTCTGTGGATTAGCTATTTTAAGTGGCATTTCAGGGCAGATATTCTAGTAACCCTTAGTGAATGAAAGTAACTAAAAGCGAAATGTACTTAAAGGTGATAGTCCATTGTTGCAAGAGCAGCCCGTAGGGTCTTATTCACATCAGAAAGTTTTAAAGAGATATTGAAGATATAACTTGGAGACTGCATTTAACAAAATTAGACCACACATGTAGCTCACAGGTAATCAAGGTATTTGGGCATTGTATTATATTGATCTGTACAGAATAGTTTTTTTTTTCAAGTACTGGCCAAGAGCAACAAAAATCAAGCAGACATAAATTTTTTGCTCTGACTCTTTCATTGTAATAGAAAAATGCGCAAAAACATTTAGCACTAAAATGAGTGAAGAAAAATGTCCCAGTGGACAAAGTCTTACAGCATACCCAGGGGCGAGGAGCAAATATGAAATACCAGGGTCCAGGCCTGCCTGCGTTATGGAGGAGTCACCAACTTGGTGTGGATCCCACTCCACTTAGTGGCTAATAAAGGGGCCCAAGAAGTTGCTGTACCGGCTCCTAAAATTTCTGTTGGAGGCCCTGAGCATACCTTTCAACTGCCTCACCATCCCACTCAGCATTTTTTTCCTGATTAGTGGGAAATTGGGAAATATGTTCCCACTTACCATGGTGAGTGTGTGACACACACACCAGATGTAGTCGTCTCTGGTGCTCATGGCAATTGAAGAATGACTTTAGTGGAAGGTGAATGTGTTGGGGGCAACCATTGTGGCATGACCATGCTCATAAGGTGGAACAAGCCTGCCCCCTTTCAGAGGAGCCGTGGACATGCCCTGGTTTAGATATTTTAAATGTTGGAAGGTATGTTATAGTTAGGAGGTGATTTGTTGGACCATGGACACCTAGATATTTTTAGTGTTTCGCTTAAAACTTTAGGTGCTGCTGGCGTCTTGCAGTACACTGGTATTGACACAGACAGTAATGAGCTATAGGACATAGAAAACAGGCCAATCTGAGCACAGCAGCCTTTGGGCACTGGGAGTGACTGGCAACAAAAAAACCAGAAGAATGGTAGAACATCGGGGGGTAAATGTATGAACGTGCGGGTTCTTCAACACCTGCGTGTTCAGCGTGTTCGGCGATTAAATTTCAAGCGGCGCTGCATTGTAAAGGGAAGTTTCCCTTTACAATGCAGCGCCGCTTGAAATTTAGTCGCCGAACACACTGAACACGCGGGTGTTGAAGAACCCGCACGTTCATACATTTACCCCCAGATGTGTGTTCAGTAATACAGTAGTTCATCTCAGGAGTAGAGATATTTTTTAATTATATATACCTCCTTACTCCAGTTACACAGATTATTATTATTATTATTATTATTATTATTATTATTATTATTTTAGCTGATTTGCTTCACTACTGCTAATAAGTACAGATGGGCAAATCAGTTTGACTAGTTCCAAAAATGTAATGATTCACAATGTGCAATAAATATGGCCAAAATTGCCTTAATAATTTCCACTTACTGGAGAATCAAGCTATTCACAGTGCATGGAATCATCAAATGTATCATGTACCTCTGGCCAGGGAAGGGCTGGCAAAATTTAGCCCAAGGGGCAAGACTCGACTCAGCAGCCTAACAGAAACATTTTAAAGGAAAAAAAATGCAGGTGGCCCAGTGAACCAGCCCAAGGTAGCCCAGCCCAGCCTGCCCCTGCCTCTGGCACTCATTTTTCTTGGATTGTTCTGGTGTAACATGTGTGGATTCTATTTGTAACTTGTGACGTGAGCTGTGACTATCAGTGGTCTGGCCATGACTGTTCCTCACTTCCGTACACCCTCAGGAGGTCATTTGCAAAGCATAAAATCAGTTTTGGTCCTGGTGTGCAGGGGTGTATGCAGGATTTTTAATGGGGGGAAAAAATATATAGAGAGTGCTGCTGCGCATGCATTAAATTAAGGACGAGTTTGTCTTTACCTACCGCATATTAGCATGTTCTGGAAGGCGAGGGGGCGCTGCAAGTGTATTGGGTGAACTTATGGTGTACACCTAGTGCACTTGGGCATAGCTGTATTAATAGTTTAGCAGCAACACTGTTATCCCGCTACCCTGCCAACCACACCCCGAGAGCGGCATTTCAGAAGTGGCTAACGCCTGAAGGGGAGACTGCACCTAGGGAGCTTGGTACGCTTTCATGAAACTGATTAATCTTATTAGTCATATCTTCACCCCATTTTATTTCATATTCATACTGTAAGCAATCCAAAACCACTTGTTTCTGTATTTGCCATTACCATCTATAGGTGCAATACATTGTTTGCCAGAGTAGGGTCATTTTACCTCTTTGTCTTTTTGGTAACAACCAGTAATGGTTTACTACTGCATCTGCTTCTAATTTAAAGCACTGTGGAGTGTGCTAGCATTATACAAATCAATGCTCATAAACAAATTGCTATTTCAACAGTGGTAATGTTTTGCAACACAATGATACCCACTTTTTTTCACTTGTTACTGCCATTTGTTTAAGTGTACAAATACCCCCACAATACATTGCAATCTTACCCAGAGTTTTTTTTCGTAACACAGACAGACTGCTGTAGCACACAATTTCTTTCTGTGTGTTTCATTATTGCCATATTGGTGTAAAAATACCAAATGATACACTTTGGTATTAATTGATGATTTTGTATTTGTTAAAACACATACACTAAAAGAATTAAAAAGAAAATATATAAAACAAAAGACCTAAAATAAAAACTCTGCACTGTGTCCATTTAAAATACAATTTTGACTTATTTAAATATATCAACTCACAATATAATTTTATTATTGTTACATTAAGCAACATATTTAGTTGCTGTTCATTTTCATTCTCACTTTTTTTATGAGTGGGGTAAAAAGTTCAAACACGCAGACATATCAGACTTACATCTAACCTCCTTAACACTAATGGATGTAAATAAAAGTATGTGCACCAATTGCAATAAAGACTTTGGGAGAGTCTCCCCGGCTTCAATATAAAATCTAAAGTTTCTGTTAAAATATGTGTTATTTAGGCTTCAGTTCATCATCTTGTAAATTATGAATGAAATTTTTCAAGTTCAGACTTGCTTATCAGTGTAGGTATGGTACAGTATAAGCTTTTTACATGAGTCAATGCAATTCTGATGTGGGTGTAGTAGAATGGAGTGACAGTTTCAGTATATTTAGATTATGGGTAGAGAAGGTTAAGTATCGTTAAAGCAGATAACACTAAAGAAATGTAAATGTAGTTGTGCTTTAGAGAAAGTAATACCCCTTTCTCACCAAGATCAGACACGGGATAATGAACACGGTTTCAACCAGTGTTGCAACCATTCACACTGCACTTAGGTCCCATGTATAACCCGGACCCACTGGACCCGCGTGCCCCCTGCATTTTCAGTTGAGCCCCTCCAATGAGCTGCTTTTAACTGAACCAAGGTCGAATAATCCGGGATCTCCTTTCAGACAGCAGTATATTTGGTTTCAACCCGGGAATAACCCTGGCTGCAACCAGGGTCGCCCCATTCACACAGACTCACAACCTGGGTTATTTCCGGCTACTTGCCTCTGTGTTAAAGGGGTATTATACCACTTTCACATTGCAGCCCCAGCAATATCCCGGGTATAAGAACCTGGGAAATTGCCGTGTGATCGAGCCTCCCACCCTGACAAATTCCCAGGTCGAACGTGTTCACACCGAACCCGGGTCTGCCTGGGTCTCCCTGACAACATCACAAGAGGAGCTTTGATTGGCTCCTTTTGTGATGTTGATTTTTTTTTTTTTCATTTCTTAACTTTTCAATAGTTTTCGGTGAAACCCAGGTTGAAAAACCCTGGTCTCATCATTCAGACTGACCTTGCAAAAGTCCCGGGTTCAATTCCTGGCTCGACCCGGGAAGATGCAGGGGACCCATCACACATGACACGGGTCGTTAGGGCTCCCTCCTGCTAAAGTCCAGGTTTTTGAGTCAGTGTGAACGGGGTATTAGAGAGGTAATACTAAAATATTAGCAATTGAATCACTAATGGGATCGGTGACAAGTTGAGATCTTTAAAGGCTAGTACAGGAAAACATGTTCAAGTAATAAAAAAAAGTCTGTCTAATGAAAAATAGATTGACTGTGGATTAAATATGATGCAGCAATCCAAAAGTAGTTGGCAGTTGCAAGAGTGAAATGAATCCATAAGAAAACAAATTGGGGGTTGTTAACTAACATAGGTGCAATAATGTGCAAATGCAATATCAATCAGCCAATAAGCAAATGGAGCATTATTTTAGACTAAAGGTGTGATCTAGTGCGGAAGACACTGTAGATTATGCTGCAGTAACCATGCCCACCTTACATTGTTTTTATGGCAATGCAACGCGGTTACAAACAGGTGGCATGATTAGCACATCAAGAGACTGGTGCTCGGTCAATGCCAGTTTGGGTGATATGACTTAATACAATTTTATTTTTTTGCTTCATGTTATTAAATAATCCTTGCTGAGCAGGGGAGGCATTTTGATTTTCCCTTTTAATAAAAAGTTCTAATTAGCCAATTGAAATCTGGTTATGTTCATCATCATATTACTTCATGTGATACCGCTAGGATAACACATCCATTGATGAACCTAGCTCTGTGGATCCCAAACTGTGTGCCGTGGCTCCCTGGCGATCGCACAGGGATGCTGCGGCCAGGGTGTTAAGCAAGGCAGGGGACTACTAAGTAATTATTTTGGCTTAGGGGTGTCTTGAAAAAATTATGGAGACCCTAAGGGTACCTCAAACTGAGTAGGTTTGGGATTCACTAACCTAGATACAAATGAGATAAAGCAGCGGAAGCAGGTTGTAGAAGGTAAGCAACATTACTGCTAGATATATTAAATGGCACATAATTTTGCATCTTCCTGGATTGTTTGCCATTTTACTGGTGCATTACTGAGAACCTAACTGGGCTTATTACAAAGCATAATACACGTTGTTTGGCATACTACTTGTCACGGTTGGCTATACTGTAAATAGAACCCTAGACCCTGCTGAACATGGCTAGGCCCATCCACGGGCGCAGAGTCTAACAGGTAGGTGATTTTCACCAGGAACCCCCGCAAGGAAGTATGGTCTTGACAGCACCAAACCTGCAGGTCACGGTCCCGTGAGTGAGTGAACAGCAGAAAGATGTGGAGGAGCCAGGTGATGCAGGAAGTAACGCTGGTACCAACAGGTAAGTGGTAGAGACACAGGAACAATAGTAATATATGCTGATGATCACTGAGGGAAAGGCAACATAGGAGAATAGTGGTCAACAGCTGATGAGTCACAGGAGTAGTAGCTGCTCTGCAAGGTAGCGGAGAGAGAACCGAAGCTGTCACAATGGTGTACTCAGGAGTTGGTAATAGAGATACTGGAGCAGCGGTAGTCCGACACAGGTCATGAGCTGAGAGCAGACTAAAGTAGCGGAGGTAACTCGGAACAACAGCTGATGTAGTAGCGGCTCTGAGTGGTAGCAATGAGAGAACCGAGCCTGTCACGATGAGGTATTCTGGAGATGGTAATAGAGGTACTGGAGCAGTGATAGTTCAACACAGGCCACAAGCTGAGAGCAGACTGAAGTGCATGCAATCCACAAGGAGAACAGGAACCAGAACCATAGGCTGCAGGAAGTGAGCTTGAAGAACAGGCACCAGACAGCTGAATCCAGGAGGTTTAAATAGTGCTCCAATAACACTTAGCCAATAAGAAAGAGGGAGGAGGTCCAGAGGTGAAACAGACCTTGCACCTGCACAGATCTGACAGGTGGTAAATGATGTGAGTCTGATGCCGGAACATGCCAGTTTCACGATCAGTGAGATGCAGGTAACGAGACAGGTACCCGTTTACGGGACCGGAGCGTGACACTACTTGGTGTACGATACCTTAGCAACATCCGGTGGTTGGGGTACCTCCATGACCCATGTTTGATCCCCTGAATCGTTAGAGACTTTCTTTGTTGACTTTGATTATGGTATAAAAGCAAATATTTAATGGACAATGCTGCACTTTTCTATTGCACAATTTTTCATAAATGCCCACATTGTTTTCTCATGTATTTAAAATAAAGTTTCTTATCCTCCTGTGTTGAAGCATGAAGGGGGTAATATGTGAGTAATAGCAATGTAGATGGATAGACAGAGATAAAGTGACTGATGGATAGTGGGACGTATGTCAGTTTGCATAGCCTAGCTTGTATTATTATTATTTATTTATTTATAAGGCGCCACAGGTTCCGTAGGGCCGGATACAGTAAGCAAATTACAAATAGATGAGGTAATATACATAAGTAGCACAGATGAGTGTGAGTAATTCTATGGGGACTCACACAGAGTGTAGCAAAAAACATGACAGGATGTACGAAGAAGTCAGACAGTGGACAGACATGGGACAATAGGTAGAGAGAGTCCTGCCCATGAGAGCTTACATTCTAAAGTGAGGGGTGGTGAGAGACAGTTGGAGCAACTGGCATGAAATAGAGACTGTGGTCAAAGGAAGAGGAGGTGATGGATAAGATGGAGAGGATGTGGTGAGATAGGCAAGTTTGAAAAGGTGAGATTTGAGTGAGCGTTTGAAGGATTGTAGGTTGAGGGATAGTTGAGCGAGGCGGGTAGGGTGTTCCATAGACTGGGGGCAGCATGGCAGAAGTCTTGGATGCTTGCATGGGAGGAGGTAAGGAGAGAGGAATTAAGGCAGAAGTCAGAGGCAGAGCGAAGAGGCCGGGTGGGTATGTACTTCAAGACAAGGTCAGAAATGTATGGGGGAGAAGTGTATCTTGCATGAAATCAATCTTCTTATGCTGAGAAAGTGAGCGCATATGCTTATGCAGACTTCAGTGATTTTGACACTTACGCCTGGAGAGTTGAGACAGGGGAGGGAAGAGCCATTCTAACATTGGGGAAGTACAGAAAACGCATGGTTATGAAAATGCAGTTCATGCAGAAATGCCGAAATATACATATATGGCTGTTAGGATGTGTTTCTTTTGGACCTCCTAGAGGGATAGTGCAGATACTTGCTGATAATGATCATTTATCATAAGCCAGATGCATATGCTGCTGATGCAGAAGCAATATGCTAAATTTTTGTGCTCTTTTATTAGGAGTAATTTACTCCTATTTGGCAGCCAACTCTGCATCAGCCCCAAAATGTTAGAAAATGAGATGAAACAGCTGAATTTTTAGCAAGTGAAGATGAAAGAATGAAAATTTTCTTTAAGCATTTAAACTCAGGGGAGACGTGATTAATAGTATCAAACATTTAAACATTAGCTTGGTACTTGAGAAGATCTCAAACCCCCTTGATATTGCTAACAAGTTTGCATCCTACTGTGAAGAACTATATAATCTTAAAAACAATTATTTAGCACCTCAGCCTGCAGAACATTCTATTACTGCCTTTTTACACTCAATAAACCTTCCTTTCTTACCACCTAATGAGGTGGAGGATCCTTGCTTGGACTGGAGAAGACTGAAGTTGAAAACAATATTGAATCATTTAAAAAGCTCCAGGCCCGGATGGATTCACAAATGGCTTTTACTCCTCCTTCCAGTCAGAGTTGATCCCTATTTTGGCCAACTTGTTTAAACATGCAGCTAGAAATTATTGAAGTTAATGATAGAGGCTTAAATATTTACAATCCCTAATACCATGACGAAAAAGCAGACGCACAGTCAGAATTATAATAATAGCCTTGTTAAAGTCTGGTATTAAAATGTTTACCACAATTATAGCCAATAGGCTTAATCCACTTCTCCATTGGCTAAATAATGAAGAAGAGGTAGGGTTCTTGCTGGACAGGCAACCAACAAACAAGGAGAGAAGGATGCTCAGCATAGTTACCAATCATTCCACTACATCTGAACCATTAGTAATGCTTTCCCTGCAGAAAATGCCTTTGAAAGTCTACATGGATGTTCTTAGCTAGAGTCCTTGCCAGGTTTGGTTATAAAGGCTTCATTTAAGCTGTCCGTACCCTATATATATAAACTCTCAGCCCACATTTTTAGCTGTGGGTTCTTATCCTCAAACTTTGATACATCGAATGGGACCAGACAGGGGTGCCCCCTGTCCCCACTCAAATTCGTACTTCCTATGGAAATTAGGACCACTGACTCAATTACAGGCTTCACTATTGTCACATCGTATAATCTGTCTATTAGCAGTAGATGTACTGCTGTTCATTGTCCCAAGGCCTCATAGTCTACCCTGCATAAAGTTTCCCAAGAATAATCAGAATCCTCATATTATAAATTGAACCCTGCTAAAATGGTAGCCCCAGCTTTAGTAATGGATCAGCAATTGAACCAAAACATAAATATAACTGGCAAACTGTCTCTTTGAAACAATTAGGTATAAACATCCCTTCATACCCCACAAACACCATACACTGCAATTACTATAGCTTCTAAAACAATTTCACTCAATGACCAAACCACAACCTAATTATTAGGTTTCATGGCTGGATCAATTGGCAGCTATCAAAATGATGCTCATTTCTAAAATGTTATATATTCCCTTATATACCCCCCAAAACTTTTGAACCAATTTTATGTCATACCAACAAACTTTATATAAAAAGGGAATAGGCCCACACTTGCTACACACCGTATATAAAGAACTAACTTAAAAGGTGGTTTAACTGCACTCATAGCTTAAATAATATCATCTGACTTGCGTGTTGGACCAGCTTAAAGAGTGGTTAGCCCCCTCTCCCTCAAAGCCATGGGTATATATTGAACATCACTCCACTCAATCATTTCCTCTAACTCTTATATTGTTAGACAAAAATCATGGACCACTGAGTGCCATCATGCTCATTAGTACATTAGATATTCTAGAAGCATGGGTCAAAATGGCAAAATATTGTGATGAATTTGAGCTCAAGTCCTCCATTTATATGTCATCCTCACTATAGCAGATCTAATTCAAAGATCTAATTTAACCAATTGGCATGGCGAAGGCATTACTAAATTATCAGAGATCCTCACGTATGTCCTTTGCTTGCTTACAAGGAAAAACCTCATCCCATCTTGCAACTTTTACAAGTACTTGCAAGTCTGCCATTGGCTTCAAACACACAGCTCCCACTATAACATCTTGAATCCTGACCCATTTCAGACGCATGAAAGTCTCCTCATTTAACCACATGTTAGGCACATGGTATAAAACACTAATGGCTCCCATTGAAAAAAAGAAAGTAGCTATTCAAACATGATGGGAACCAGATTTACAGATATCTTTCACAAATGAGTATTGGGCCAAAATTTTTCAGAATATATTCAAGATGTCCCAATACATAAACCATTCCAAGATGCTTGTAAAAACTGTACATAAACTATACCATACTCTTGATAAGCTCCATAAAATTTGACATAATGTATGCAAGTTTTGTTGTAGAAATTGTGGTGAGATTGGGAGCTTAATTCATATTTTCTTTATTCCAAAATTTATGGAAATAGCTCTTTGAACTAATCTTTCATGTTACTAACACAAGACTTCCCTTTCTACCTGACTTGGTCCTCCTACACTCCTACCCCCCCCCCCCCCAACTCCAATCATATAATAAATATACAACAGGGCACATTTTAATTGCAAGCAGATTGGTGTTAGCTGAATTCTGGAGTAACCCACTTCCTCCATCTATGGCAAAAATGATTTCCAATATATAGAGAAGCCATGAGATGGAAACCAAATACTGCACTTCAGTCTCCTCCCCCTGACCGAATGGTGGCCATGGCATGATTATTATTCCGAGCACCTATCTTCACTACACCTTCATTCTATTATCTAAAACAATGTTGATCTCCTTTTGTTCTCTTGTATTTCTATTTACCGTTCTCTATATATCCCTAATCTTTCGATATGTGTAAGTTTTTCTAGTATGATTATTGTCTCATGCACACTTGCCTTTCCCTCCCTTCCCTCCCCAATTTAAAGTTGTTCGTCCCCTGTGTTCTTCTTTTTATTATCTTTTATATCCTTTGTAATTACAAAGTTGCTATATATCAAAATGATCTATAATGCAGTTTTAACTTTCTTAACAAAAATGTATTGAGTTAAAAAAAATGGAACTTCTCAGATACTGGAGAGAATTTCAACTTCTCAGATACTGGAGAGAATTTTGATAGAGGTTGATGGTCAGTTGCAGTTGACGAATGACAATTATTATGCAGCTCATGATAAAGGGAGAGAATGGATAACATGTATGATGCCTATATATTGATTCCCTGCTGACATTTGATGTTTATTAATTAAAAAAGAGGCAATCAAAGTAAACATTTACTTACATACAGTAAGCTAGGAAACAGGTAGAACTGTAAATACCTGTAGGCCATGTTAACAAGTAACATGACATTGTAACAGGAATTGACATAAGGAATTGTAACAGGAATTGACATAAGGAATTTTTAGAATAAGAGATCATTCGCTGTAGGTTGTAAACTGGGATGAAATTAGTGTAGACTTTCAGGCGTAGCTGGAAAAACAGGCACATATTTTAAGCATATTATAGAATAGTGGGTCAAGGTAATAATATATAAAATTATATGATTCAAGGCTAGGCAAAAATACAATTAATTAGAACTCACAGAGACACTCTCTAAAGTGAGTAGTTGATTTTAGAATATATTGCAGTAATACATGAACTTGCATATAATGTATCCTGTGAATATAATTAGTTGAAATATCAATACATTATTGTGTCACTTGAGGTTTGCTTGTGCCTATCTGATATGAAATGATTTAAAAATATTTTATAAAAATTAATGACTTCAAGTAATAATGATCATACAAAATTGTAGCGTGTAACATTTAGTCTGTTTGAGGACTTGCCATTTGGACCATCTATTAATACGCACTGGTCTCGTAACTCCTGTATTTTGCATACAATATATATGTGTATTCTTAAAATTGCCAAAACTCAGTTATTGGTTAAAACATTAAAGGCAGTTACATTTGAAATTGCATACGTTAACCTCTATGAAATACATTGGCTCTTGGTTAAAGGGTTTCTACCTTCTTACAATTTTAACTTATTAATTATTTTACAGAACCCCCTCCAACTTTTACTAAATATGTTGTTTTCTTTTGAGTTACTCATCTCATTCTATTGACATAGATTTATTGCTCTAGGATATGACACAAACCTACTGTGTAGTTACAACTGATAAAAAGTTGCAGTATGGCTTGTACAACCCAACAAAATAAAATTATGTAATGTTGGTATACCCTTAAAAGTCCTTGCATGTTGGGCATACTTGAACTTGAAGTTCCACAAACTTTAACCATTGTTTGAATGAGAGGTGTGGGAGTGTGTATTTTGTGTGTGTTTTGTACAATTTCAATGTATTAATTTAAAGCTGGTGCCACTCATATCTGATATCTGCAGTGATATTGAGCATCTGAGCAATATATGGTATAAGAGATCTAGTTGCTCAGCCCAAGTTCCAAAGGGCCAGCTCTTATCCAATGTGGTAAATAGTACTCTGTTCCTGTCACTTGTTGCTTTGCCTGAGTAGCAGGATCTTATGTGTACATGGTGTTAAAGCACTGAATGAGTGACCTAATGTCAATCACCTGGTATTTTTCATTTCTCTGTAGCACCCCCACATTGAGCATCAGCTGCTGACATGGAGGAGAAGTAGGCAGCAGATTCTTACCTTATTGCTTTTCAATGTCTGTAGTATGCTGGGAGTGTGGCGCTTGGCCATGATGACTATGATGTTACAGCAACAAACTTACAGTCTGTTGAGCAGAGTATGTGGCCCACACCTCCCACCTGATGCAGCTGTGGTGTGGTGGTGCAAAACTCAAGGTGGAAGAGCCGTTTCCGAGTGAGGGGGGACCTAGGGCCCAAAAACACTGACCGTGTCTAGCCAACTTAAAAGGTCTGTGTTTTTTTGGTATAATGGACAGAACATTGCATGTACCCCTTGTTCCTTCTAGGTGCCTCATTTGTTCATTGCCCAGGCCCACACAACCCAATGCTTGGTCTTTAAAAGAGACCTAGCATTTTTTAGAAAATTACTGGCAAAATTGGATGGAGAAACCAGAAACTAGTCAGTCTAGGAGCTATTTATAAATAAAATGGGGTATCCAACAATTAGCTCCAGATCTAGCCAGTCTGGAAGAGTGCAAACTACTGCTGGGGTTACTGCCAATGTATTTATTTTTGTTTGTGTTCTAATAAAATTCATAAACCCCTGTGTATAGATGAAAGTCACCTTTGCCTGAGGAGAATGTTTATTTTCTGTTATTTAAGTTGTCTCTGTTGTGCCTGCAAGAAAAAAACTGTACTTGTACTATTGTCAGTTTTGGACTTAATATATAAAGTTTAGTGTTGTAAATTCTACATGTGTGTTATTATGCAGCTTACAGCAGTAAAGCAAAAAACCTCACAATTCACAATTCCTTGCCCCCCCCCCCCCCAGTCTCTTTCCACTGTTCTATGTGCTGCACTGCTTACTTCACGCAATCTGGAGTGGATTTGGAGCTGGAATATATTCTCATAGTGGTCTCATGTAGGCAGAACCAAAGCAACAGAGCGAAAACAAAGTAGACGTGATTATCACACTGTTAGCGCTAACCACAATGTTGGTAAGTGGGGGCAATGTCTGAAATGACAGGTATTACGGTGCTACAAGTACCTCAATACTTGTTATATAGGCTTCCGTATGCAAAGACAATCTTTCCACCAGCAGTGATTACCACCAGCGATAGCAGTATTATCCCTTTGAAGCAAGAAAAAGTCCTATTGATTTAGTTTTTTGCCCTCTCTTAAATTGACCCATTTGCATGCAAATTCTTAAATGAGGAATCCCTGACCAGCAGTGTGTCAGAGCCTATTAGTACGTGCTAACCCATTAATAGGGTTTTAGCATGATGAATTAGCATGATCCATATTGTCAAAAAAGTTTTTCTATTCAGATACTTAACAAAAAATATTAAAATCCATAAAGTGTGCTTAGCTGCTATCAGGGCCGCCTTCAGAAATCATGGGACCCAGTATGGGCCCCCCCTTGATGAGCGCCCCCACGCAACACATACTTACCTAGGGGCCCGCTGTCTTGCAGTCCGCTCTCCGCTACTCTGTCTTCAGCCTGGCTGCCACCGTGACAGCCAAGCACCAGAATGCGATCGTAGGGGTGGAGGAATCATTCCCCCTGCGATCATGTGATCTGTCACAGATCCCATGATCGCAGGTAAGTATGTGTTGCACTGTTGTATCGGGCCCCCTGGTGAGCCCGGGCCCGGTACAACAGTACCCCCTGAACCCCCCTGATGGCGGCCCTGGCTGCTATCCTTAGGTTTAATTATGTGGTGCTGGACACGGTTGTGTCTCTGTTAGTCCATGTCACTTCTGATCAGCAGTCACCAGCACTGGTTCGTCCTACCACATTGTAAACACCAGTAGAAAAGGGGTATAAGAAGACATGATGCGGCGAAAGTGGAAGATGAGGAGGGAGGTGTTGTGGTGGCAAATAGGAAACAAAGGGCAAGGACATAGGACATACACACATACCTTCTCTAATCAAACTTAATGCTACATGCATGTCATTAACCAAACTGACAGGCTGGCTGCTTGCTGTAAATATAATAACCTTGATGCAATTGCTGTCTATAACAAAACAATTGGCTTGCTGTGTGCATAAAAACACAACATGAGGAGCTTGTTGTATGTTCTATGGAAAGTTGTAATTTCACAATGTTCAGTAAGGGAAATTTAAAGAAAATTAATGTTCAGTGGATTATCACTGTTAAAGGAATGTATGTGGAGTGGAGGCACATTGCACGAGAACCACCTTTTTTTCCATGGCGAATGGGGTGAGGACAGAGGAACACATATGCCACAGAGGAGACAGAGATAGGGGATGACACAGAGTCAGACAGACACACAGAAGGGTGGGTGCAAAGGGCTGTAGACATAAACATAGGGTGAAACTAAATAGGAGGGAAAATGGAGTCAAGGATGGACAGGAGAGGAGAACGGAAGTCAAGGCAGGTGGTCAGGCTTACTTGGAGCAGACGTGGGCTATGGCACTTCTCCCTTTACTGGTCAGGTCTTGTAGTGTGTACTATACTACTCCTATCATACTGATGTCAGCAGTGCACTGTCTGGGCCACCGGGAGTCTTCCAATTAAGTTCTATGGTCAATTCGCCCATAGATGGCCTGTTACTTATCACCCACTGTTGTTAGTCTGGCTTATCTACTGTATTTATCACACCCGCCATATTGTTCTTTCTTATTATTATAAAATATATATACATATTGTGGCAAAGAGGGATATTTGTCACAGTCCCCTATAAGAGAACAGATAGGAACACAGTCAGTCTGCAGCAGCAGACTGCAGACAGGGTTAAGTTTTCCCTAGGTTCCTCTCTTAGCACACACACACACACACAAACAGGTGTTCCACATGGGTGTGATTGGTTTGCTGTGATTTGTTGTAGTGCTTGGGGTGGAGGATAAAGACACCATCTGTATGTGTGAGTGATACCACCGATGCCAGTAATTGGCCGGCAAGCAGACAGGAAAGTAATGTCTAGCCAGATATAGGTGGTGGGGATTTTCGTGTACTGTTACTGGATATGATTGCTGTACCAGTATTGGAGCTGTTTTACCATCCTGACAACTGCTAATAAACAGCTAAATGGTTCAGCATACCTGTGTGTTTCCTGTGAATGGTGTACTTTCTCACAATATTATACCTCTGCTCACCTGCTTCTCAGTAACGTTTCCTTCAATGGGACTACACTAGATTCCATCTTCCCTCTACTCCTATCACTCAAGTGGCAGTTAGATACACAGGAAAATAAGAAGCAGCTGTAATGTTGAAGTGTGGAAAGGAGATCACTGTGTGTGTGTTGGGGTAATTGTTTAATCAGTAGGAAAGAAAGAATGACTAATAATGAAGTTCAAACAGCAAGATTACACTCATTCAATAGTTAGGACAATAAACTTCATGACTACCAGAAAACCTTTCCCCCCAAATATAAGTAAAAAAAACATCCTGCTTTTAACATATCTCTAAATATCTAAATTCTAAATTCATAGTTTATATCCACAATTTTAGGTCACTTTAAGCCTATTTATGTAATATTTATATATGCACTTGGTTTTAGCTCTGGAATGTTTGTTTTATGTAATCAATATAGAACCTTTATGTTCTTCTTTCTTTTGAGACAAATACAGCTAGGAAAGTTGAAAGGAAAGTGTTTCAAACTGATATGTTTTCTATATGTAATATATTTTTAGTCACTTTCATATTCTTTCCTGTTTTATTCTGCGGTATAAATGTAGATCATATTTGCTGCATTGTATGCTGTGAGCACTGTCTCGCACATTGTAGGTCTCAGTGATGTTTCCCATGGAAGTTTCCCTGCATGTTTATGAAACAACCTATTTGTCATTTTCCCACACAATGCTATTTAATCTCATGTAACATAATACAACTTTTCTCCAATTGCTCTCAGAATATGTGGTGTTTTGATTTGGGTGAGCGTTTGTTTCTGTGTGAGTGTTTGGATATTTGTTTGCTTGTTTGGGGGGGGGGGTTAATATTGCGTATACACATATGATCTGGAAAAACAATGGACTCTCACCTACTTTATGATCTATTTGTTTAAGTAGCCAGTTTAGGACACCTGTGTTACAGTCAGTGAGACACGCCTATCTCCTTGGTAACTTAAACAGTTAAATAAGCGATAGATCTGTCTTGATCTGTGGTTTAGGAGATGAAGGTTCTCCATTTCCATTCCTGTTAATCCATCTTTGTGCTTTGCAGGAGTGGCAGCTTGTGTATTACCTTTACCTGGAAAAGCCTCACTTCACTCACCTGCACTCCTTTGTCTGAGATTAGGCATGGTTTTTTTTAGCATTTCCTTGGAAATGGAAATTTAATATTATATAAAATATTTACATATTTTATGTGATTATTTGCATCATGAATAGTTTTACTACGCTCTGTCTCAAGCATTTTACAGGTACAGAGATGGGGGATCACAGACCTGAAGAGCAATAGAAAAAGTTTTGTTGGGAGTCATACAACCTCTTATCCAACTACAAGTCATTCTTTGGTTAATGCAACCATATGTATTCTCTAAGCAACTAAATACTTTGGAAGTTCTAATTTACTGATATATATTAAAGACACCCTGTATCTTTCCTTGTTGGTGCTGCCTTAATTAAAATAACAATAAGTACAAACACAATTTAAATGTAATATATTAAATGCTGTGTAATACTGAGCGGAATATTACAAATGAAGTAACTACTTATATAAATATTGTAAGCAGAAAGGGGTAAGGATAGCAGCCTAAAAATGTAAATCAGTAAGAGCACAATTATTCTTATATACTATTAAAATAATTGTATCGTTTTTAAAATAAGCATTGCCCAAGCGATTGTATTGTGTTTCTAATGCACAAAGTGATTTATTTTAGCAGATGTAAATAGTTTAACAGTTCAATACATTATTTTATTAAGATACAGTACAGTACAGCCAATACCAAAAGATACATATATACCGCTGCGCTAACCACGGGCACCAGTGAACAGTAATTCACTCTTGAATACTGTGATCAGAGTAGACTGAACACTACATGAGAGCTACTGCTTATATGCAAAAAGAGATACAGTGAAACAATGCAGGTGCTATAGCTTGCTTCTATTGGTCCAGGCATCAGGAGGGTCTAGGGGGTTACACATCATAGGCTGATTCAATCTAAGGAATCCAAAGGTGGGGGTCTCTCCAGGGTATGAGCTCTGTTCTTCCCGCCAAACTGCTCTGTTCTTCCCGCCAAACTGCTCTGTTCTTCCCGCCAAACTCCAATTATAATTAGTCCATTAGCATTTGACAGTTAATATCATATTAAAGGTTTATTCCCTAACATCAATAACTAGAGTACGCAATGTGCGATCTCTTTGCCAAATGCAACGAACAGCTGCTGATGTAAAGGGGGCTAATATGATATTAGATATGACACCTTTCCTATAAGCTGAACCTTAAATATCACTGAAGTGTACATATAATCATATTATATAAACTAATAATAAACCAAATACTATCTGCTCATAAATTACAGTGCAACGGACTAGCATGAATATGAATTTTATAAATAACTAAATGTTGTAATGCGAGTGTGTACATGCGTATTTTACCGTGCGAT
The DNA here is from genome assembly GCF_038048845.1 of Mixophyes fleayi. Taxonomy (NCBI): domain Eukaryota; kingdom Metazoa; phylum Chordata; class Amphibia; order Anura; family Limnodynastidae; genus Mixophyes; species Mixophyes fleayi. Next base: position 181,852,928 of record NC_134402.1, on the reverse strand, counting down.
CGCACCACGCACTGTGTTTGGTGGCATACGGATCTGTGTTACGTGGCGTACGAATCGCAATCGCACGGCAAAACAATATTAACCAATATACTTTCGTTCATCCAATTATACGACTTCGACAATATGTACCAGATGTAGATAGGAACATGCGCACATCAACAAATCTGTAACGCTGGTCTACTCCAACGTACTTCTCAAATTCATGTAATCATCTCAAGAAAACATGAAAAAAGATATAAAATAGTAATTGTAATAATGTATTCAAACTGATGTGGATCCCACCACCACACAGCACACCATACCAAAACTCAAATTGAATGGGCTTATCTATAGTTCTTACTGTTGGTCCTCATTGACGCCCTTCTAAACTTATGGGCAGGGCCATCTTAACAACATTATGGGCCCCCGGGCAAAGCAGTGCACCGGGGCCCCTAGATATAGATATATAGAGATAGAGATAGATAGATGTACTTGCTCAGTGACCCTTGAGTTGTTTTTTTCTTTTGCAGGATTATTTATTCTCATTAAGAGCCGTGCCTATGGGGCCCCCTTGCCCGTGGGGCTCCCGGGCAGCTGCCCATCGTGCCCAATGGAAAAGATGGCCCTGCGTATGGGCAGAGTAAAGAAAATCACATATAGTGTAGTATGCCCTTAAGACCATTTAATTTGATAAAAAATAACACTTTTTGCTTACAAAACTATTCCTGGACTTACCATCCGTTATTGGGAATAAGGCAGCTACTCGTACATGAGGAGTGAATCTGCGTTATATTTATTCTTGTTATATATTGACCGGATTATTAAGAAGAGTGCCGATTTATTAGAACTTATATAAATATGTTAATCAAGATTCTAGGAGGGAGGTGCTTCTCTAACTCAGACAGACTTTGAATGACAACTTTACAGACTTGCTGTCCAGAAAGGAATGTGCGGATGTGCTCATAAATAGGGGCAGGGCCAGTGATATCACATTAGCTTAAATGATTGCATTCTCTGCTATTTGACTTGTGTGAGACCCCATCAGAACACTGTCCTAAAGACGAGAGAGTTTTAGCTGTCCATAGTGGAGTGGAGAACGCAGTATTTTACTATGCATCTAAGATGCAGTAGAAAGTCTGCTTAACACTGAACAATATAATTAGCCCTATGGTTCATATATGGAAATAGCAATTTTGGCAGCGGTGCTTTAAATTGAGCAGTTTTGTGGTGTTATTGCAAACACAAGCTTAAAGGTTCTCTAATAATACCAGAGAAGTAATATAATAAGCCCACGCTCAGTATATCCCATATTATATTTGGTACCAGCTGCTTGGCAATCTATATGTCCAGATATGTATACAAAACAAAAAGACAATTGTTGTCAGCACTTATCCTTAACTCTGTGTGTATCTAGCAAAGTGAAAATATGAAGTATTAGTTAATTTTTTGTTCAAAACATATAAGCCTGCAACCCAGCGTCAAGGGCACCTCATTCTATGCAGGTACTACACTGACCAATATGCTTCAAACACCGTAAAAATGCAGTTAAAATCAAGTCAGATGCTCTCACTTCTCATATATATATATATATATATATATATATATATATATATATATATATATATATATATAGATAGATAGATAGATAGATAAATAGATAGTTTTTTTTATCTTTTATACTGCAAAGGTTAATTTAAAGTTAGTGGAAGATTGATAGTGGGTAAGAATAATTTATCTAACAGTGGCAAGGCTCCACACAAGGCCTACTTGTGTTTGCTCTGCTTTGCACTTGTGTGTATTTTAAGGCAAATCTTGCCTTTAAACACATTACCGTTTTAAATTTAAAATATCGGCGAGTTGCGAAAAGAGCTGTTTAATACATTTACTCCCAGAAGACATATTTGGCGATAGTGGTCAGAGCCTTAATTATAGTATAATATTTTGAATAATTAAGCATGAGCAAACCACCAGTTCCAGCCACACAACAAATAAAACATTGGGGGGAGGCTAAACATCCCTGGTGCTACCAGGTTACGAATAACCTGGTAGCACCCTGGTTCAGCACTGTACCCCTGCGCAAGGGTGGTGCCAAACTAAAGCTGCACTTTGAAGGAGAGTGCACTACTACCGTCCCTTGTGCTACTCATGACCGCTGACTGCAGTGTTTTCCCATTTATGACCTCTTACCACCCCATAATATGCACCCTGTCTTGTCTACACAAATATGCATACCAGAGCTGTATCATGTGATGCCTCACTACACGGCAACCTTCCCATACCAAAAACTTCCCTATAACCGCATTAACCTTCCGTCTTACCTCATTCATGACCACACCGCCACTGGTATCTCTCCAAATCCTTCAGAGTATAATATCTGACCAAATAAAATGTGTATTGGACTATTTTTTGGGATTACAGTCAAATATGCTCTTACACTTAAAATAAGGTCAATGGCCTTCCTCTTATCCAGGTAATCCCTTCCTAAGTGTATAACTAAAATGCTGGGAATACCAAATCTTTTAGTTGTGCTCTCAATCTCTACCGCTGCTGACATAGCTGCCTCAGTCCTAAAAGAATACGTCCCATTATTCTTACTGCTGAGCCCCACTCATGTGTCTCTTAAATCCCACCCCAAACTGATAATTAGTCAGCAGAGTTGCATTCTTATGCATTAACCTCTATACCAGCTTGATAATCTGCCAAACATAAGAAGGACATGATTTACCCACGAGATTTGCAAATGGAATTAATTCTCTAAAGTTTTCACAATTAAATCTAGATAAAGCATCTACTATGGAATTCTCCAACAAATACATACTTAGCCTTTAAAACAATATTGAAACTCAAGTTGAAACGAATAGCCTGTGGGGATGATGCATGCTGATTATTTATAGCCTGAACTACCCCTAAATTTTCACACCAAAATACAATATCCTTATCCTTCATTTTACTTCCTCCCCCCATGACTCTAACGCTAAAATAATGGGAAATAACCCTATTAAGAGTAGGGTCTTAGTCAACCCTTCTATAACCCATCCAATCTAAATTATTCTGGGTGCATGCTAAGGAGATGAAAAGCTGACTCCACATCAATCTTAGCTATCAAGATTCCAACTCCTTGTAATCTAATCAAATTGAGAACATTCTTGAGAGTGATAGACCATTCTGCAATGTCGCTCCTTAGTCACATCATTAACTGGCCCCTTTCTTACATGATCTCTTTTCTTGGGCTGTCTAATTTCGGCATAAACCACACCAGAGTCAGAACTAGCAAGTTGTGGGCCCCGGAGGGAACCAGGGCCCCGGACCTTCTGCATCTGCCTTGCGGCAGGCCCCATTATCTCCATGGTCCCCAGTGCATGTCACCTACTGCACCAATGGCAATTCCATCACTGATCTGCACCAGAGACATAGTTTGTATTTATTTTATATGCCTACAGCAGTAGCATATATACTTATAGCCATGAAATGCATATACATCAATATATATGAACATGGAATAATGGAATACTCTCTAGATAATGTATCTAGCCTTACCTCCCACCTTAAGATTGAGTAGAAATCAGGTCATCACTAGGGTATAGTAAGGTCCAGTAATATTTAAAAACAAGGGTATACCCCCCAACTCAACTGTCTTTAGGATGGACATTCCCCATTCAAATAGACTGTCCTACTAGTCAAGACTTTTGTTCTGAATGCTATAATGTTAGGAGGGACCTCCCACCCACTGCCACTCTGCAAACAAGAGCATCAGTGAACAGGTAGTAGGTGTGTGCAGCATTGTATTTAGGGGATGGGTTGGGGATGAAATTTACAACTAGACATAACCCATTTCCCAAAGAAACCCAGTAACCCAGTCCTGATTCCCAACAATATAATGTTAGGAGTTAGGGCAACAGGGTGGCGACAGAACCAGATTAATAGTCCATGAGACCTTAGGCATCATACTGGTTGGGGTCCTCTTCCCCCATCTGTTTGTCAACAAAGACCCTTAATAACTGATTCATTTTTACCACTAGGTAGGAGCCAAAGTTGCCTAATGGATGATCCAGCAATGGGTTGGAATACAATGATTTCTGTTTATTGGTGTGAAGTTTTTCCCTATCTTATATAAGCGAATGGTGTGGTACAGGGGATGTATTATCTCTCTTTTAAATAGACATATTAAGAGCTCCTGATCAATGCATAAATGACATTATATATTTGTTTTAATCTTCCTGGATGATTTATCCATCTATTTAACATCCAGGAAGGGTGTTTTTACCTTACCTGCTCCATTAAACTTGATCAAATATATCAACAATTTAAGAGTAAGTAAGACATAAACATGTAATAGCTTTTATTACTGGTGTATATATCTCAACACCCAGCTGCAATTGATTTATATCACTAATTGCTTAGTTGCTGTAAATAGTGTTGGGTGAAGCTTGATTGCTTTGCTAGCAGACCGGGTTTTGATAAGTGGTTTCTATCACATATTAGCTATAAAAATCATTAGGATAACTGATATAAGGCAGCAAAGACCTGGGTACACTGGCTATAAGTTATCCTTATGAATGAACAGCAGTAAAAGAGAATGATTTCAAGAAACCTAAGTTGTAAGAATGTCTTTGGTAAATATTTGCTAAGTGAATACATTTTTATTCTAGGAAGCTTCATTTGAGCAATAGAGAAACCACTTCAGGTATTGGTGTGGTTTGCCTTTCTTTAGATAATTTCTTGCAATAACTAATTATGAGTATGTACATACCTAGCTATGCCATGCTTGTGGCATTGCAGTCATATACTTTATGTTAAATGAACTTCCACATTAGGCAGCATCTGGTTTCTCAAGCACTTATTTATTGTTCTAGCTCTTAAATACTGAATATGTTTAAGAACCATTTCAGCCAGTCACAAATATAAAACCCGAAGCTGGTCGTTCTTTATTATTCCGGCATTTAAATATAGTTTGAAAACAGCTTGCTGCAAACATCATGCACAAATGTCATATTGCATAATAGATAAATTATTTATTGCACTGTTTAAAAAGCTAAACGGGAAGGGTATTGTACAGCAAGTGCCATCGATGTCATGAATATCTCCAGAATGTGCTTCTGTTTTTATGGAACTGTACATAGATGTATACAGCGAAATGCAGAACAAGTACATTCTATATATATATATATATATATATATATATATATATATATATATATATCTCTATATATCTATCTATATATATATATATATATATATATATATATATCCTAAAAACAAGAAAAACAAAAATAACTAAAATAATAACTACTGTGATATAGTCATACACAGACATGATCTGCAAATGCATTTACTACCAAATGACAGTGAGAGGTGCTTCTATACAATTTAGTCAGCAGGGAGATGCCTGGGGCAGTATGGGGAAAACCAGGTGCGCGTCTTCATTATAATATTAAATGTAATTTAGTATATTTTAGCCATGGTGCTCCAAATGACAGAACATTTCCTTATCGGAATACCCTATGCCACAAGCATTCCAGATAACTATTGAAGCAAACACACAGGATAATGCAGATAATGTACATTTACACAGGTTTGTTTATTCGTCTTTTGCCACCAAGCTCAAAATGCCTGCAGTGATAGCTCATAACATAATATATTGCAAATATAGGCAGTGCCAGAAAGATGACTAAGCAGTTGCTTTGTGAACAGAAAGGTTTGGGAGCATCAGACAGCACTGAATACAATCAGCAATGTTTTGGTGTATCAGAAATAGAACTGTGTCTTCAATATGAAATCTGCTTCCAACTGTCATGACGATTCCCTGTTTTTCACCCAAAAAGATTAAATGGCAGTCCTATAGCATTGGTATAGTGAGACCATGTGATTCCCACGTGTTTGTGTGTGGAGGACTAGTGGAATGGGTGCATTATGGCATCTTTGCCTTTTTTCCTTTGATATAACAACTTGTTCTGCAACTTAGTATTGGTTGCACTAACTTGAAAAAATGTATCTGCATGTAAAAGCCAAAGATACAAAATGAAAAGAAAAAAATGTAACCTAGGATATACATTTGTAAATATGTTATTGTATTAAAATAAAATGATAATAATATTATTTTATTATGATATCCCAACATTTCAGCAGACTGATTACAAGAATTTTACAAGATTTTTGTGGACTACAGATGTTACTATGTTACTGCAGACTAGAGGGGTTTAGCCAGTTACTAGATGCTCTTTATAGACAGAAATATTACCAGTAATGCATACAGTCTAAAGTGTAAATGTATTCTTTACATGTCCACAAATGACATGTAAACTTGTGTGTATATTCATTTTATTTGCTTTAGGTATTTGATATTTTTACATAATTTTGTTTAAAATTTACATTTTAGCATTTCTAATATTTGAAAGAACGTGGATGGAGGATTTTGTCATTTAGAAGCTAACATCTGATGTTAGAAGCCCAGCCTTTTGTCTCTCCTAGCCCCTCCAGGCCACAGATACCATCTGTTATTGGGATTAGCTGATACTTCCATACACAAAAGGCCAATAGTTGAGGTAATTTTAAGGTTAATACATTTCAAGTCAGTGCGTGATAATGTACCTTCTGGAGCTGTCATGTGGAAGAGTAGAACATTAAATTATCTATTGGAGGGACTTTTAAAAGTGTGCTGTTCCTATCTTAGTGGTAAGCTAGGCGAGAACAGAGCCCCAGTAATGTTATCAAGTCTGTCCATTTGTTGGAAAACATCTAAAATATAAACACACATATACACATTGCATTTGTAAATAAACAGACAAATATATATTTGAACTGCATAGTACTGTATTTGAAATTGTAAGTTTATATTTCAATCATGACACCTCCTTTAGGTTGGTGTCAGAGAGGCACCTTGAATACTAGGAAAGAACTAGCATTCATGGCACTTAAATCACTTAGTGCTGACACTGACTTGAATGGGGAATTCTCTTCTCCTGTCATACCAAAGATATTTCGCTCTAATGACTCTGCATACAACATTTTCTGAACAGAATTTCACCTGTATTGCAAATATATGTTTGTCTGTTTACTTCCATCAGTTGGAAGGCAAGTAACAGACCTATGGTTCCAAAATTCAGGTGTGTAATATTGCTTAAAATCCAGTTAAAAGCTCCTCATTTTGTGAACTCAAATTTTTCAATTGGAATAGAGTAATGGGATTTTATGATACACAGCAATGAATCATGTGATTGTAACCAAATTGTAGCTAATGCAACTGATATAGATGCCTGATATATCAATCTACTATATAAATGCCTAGTGGCGTGTGTGGGGAAAAAAAACCAAGCTGCAGCACCACCTGCTGGGCAGAGTTATACACTGACCTATATATTTCTTGAAGGAGAAGTGACAGTTGGGAGTGGTTGGTGGTTGCCGGGGATGACAGTGGGGAGTTTTTAACACCTTAAGTAGCTTGATGAAGGAAGTGGCGATGAAGATGAAGGATGAGGTGATGGAGAAAAATGATGCGGTGGTGACATGTGGACAAAACCATGTTAAAAAAGGGTGCTTGCATCGGGAAGTAACGCTCTTCCCCTGAGGAGGCCTGGGCTAGGCCCAAATGCATGACAAGAACCTTTTTAACACCTTAAGTAGCTTGATTTGACTAGAATGCATGAGTATCATGCACGGGTTAACTTGTATCTAATAAAATTCAATAGTCTCTCCGTAACTAAAGTATTATTATTGCTTTCATTTATTTATTTATAAAGCACCAACATATTACACAACATTATACATAAAGGAGAAAATTATGTGATTTATGTAGAATGGCATGAAACAGAAGGTAAGGATACATAATAATAGTATTTGTAACTTGGTGGGGAAAGTATGCGTGGAAGCATTATCAGCCAACAATATAAGCTTCCAGCGGTGTGCTACCATTTAGATAAAATAATGCTAATATTGGACATCTTAAAGTGCAAAAGTTTAGAAGGGTGCGGTCTATCCTGACTGTACAGCATTGCAGAACATATTGGCCATTTCTAAATAAAGTATGATAATAATAAAAATATTTACCATCTCTTTGGAATGTTATATAAAGCTTTAAGCAAGGAGGTGAAGAAACTTCCTCTACAGAAATGAAAAATGCCTCCATGTAATCGTAATTAATGCAATAAAAGGTTTTTTCTTTGTCCTGCTCACATTTACATGTATCAAGTTACATTATTTAGTTTTATTAGCTCCCCTGTTAACAGTAGATCCCACATGATCATTGTAAATAGTATTGAAAAGGAGTTAACTTTTTTTGTCAGAAATTAGTGAAAATATCAGTTCTACTTTAAAGGTTAAGTTCACTGAAACATGACCAAAAATAATATTTTGCGCCAGAGGTGAGGTGAGCCTGGCAATGCTATGGTGTCACCCTTCCTGGAAGCTTCCCATCAAGTGTGCCCTCGCTCTTCTGAAAACAGCTGACCGGAGGCCTCTTTTGGTTGCAGCATGTGACGGGCCTCACATGCTCAGAAGAGGCCCCAGCTCTGTCCTTTTGAGAGCAGGGGCCCAGCGACATTTCCTGGCACCTGTCCAACTTTAGTGCCTGTCAATGCACACTTCCAGCCCTGACCCCACATATATGAAACAGGACTTTTTACCTAAAAATAGCAGTGAGAAGATTGAGACATGGCTGTTGCTGTCATTTCACATACATGTATCTGGCTCTTCTTAGCAACATCTGTAACCACGGAACAGACTGTGGACTCCAGTGGCTCCAGTTTAAATCGTTACAAATTTTGCTAAGGAGTGTCAGATATTCAAATGACAGGAACGGTAATGTCCTAGTCTTCCAACTACTGATTTCAGGTAGATGTCCTATTTCAAGTACCATGATTTAATTGGGCACACCATTTGTTATTATTATTTTCAAGTAGGGTTTCCATTTTACCAATTAATTTAGAATGTTTCCAATTCTGTGCTTCTATGTGTTAGCATATTAGAAAACTTTTACTGTCAATCATATGAAGCCCTAAAGATCTAACTGTTTGAAACATTTTACAGTACAAAAAATTAAAGCTGTCCATCGTGGTCTTAACACAAAATAATTTGACACTGCAGCATGTGGGTAGGCCCGAAAATTATTATTCTGTCTAGTTAAATTTGATCAGCAGGAGAGAAAATAAGGAGGTCTGATTACCATGTACTTGGAGCCATTGGCTGACCAGGAAGTATAATTTCTTATGCAATGTAGTCCTTAGCCCTTCCAATGAAAAATCATAACTGTATCATTTGGACTTCTGACCCTACATGTAGTTATTCAACAATTAGAATAAATTAAGTAGTCCCAGACTCTTTCCTGATGGAAAGATAATTGTTCCAGAAATTGATTCCTTGTGTTTTATTATGTCGTGTGCAAATTTAGTTAGTCTATACTTTTCTATGCATAACAAATTGACCATATTAAGTCTAAATTTTGCTAATGTCATTGTGATCAATACAATGCAGGATTCAGTTATGTTATTTGATTAATTGTGTATTTTTTTGTGTGCGTTATGTAAACAAACAGCATAGCACATGCTGTTGGGGATGAATTACTGAGTGCAAGAATCCAGTGTGACATTATGGGACTGATAGCAGGAGATTCCCTACCTCATCCAGTGCAGCTGTTCGTTGGGGTCACTTCAGCTCGGAGGTTCCCTCTGTCTCATGCTAGCCCCGTCTCCTCTGATAATTTACTACCCATTTTCAGAAGAGGTAGGGCCAGCAGGAGACAGAAGAAGCAGGCTCAGCTGCAGCATAACCCCAAGGTTCCAGTCCTATCAGCTACACCAATGGAGGTAGGGTCTTGTGGGAAGACACATAACAGCAAGACAAAAAATGTGTTTAGTAGTCATAATTCAGAATTCATATGAACACACAAAATGTCTATTTTCTACTGATGTGTCTACACAATTTTTCAAAGTAAAGTAAGTAAAGTAAATTCAATTATAACTCATAAAGATTGCATATTGTTTAAGGTGAATTCACTGTAATGAAAAATAATGATCTTCATTTAAATAATTGAAATTTGTCTTTATGCTATGTTTTACTTTTAATAATCCCGTGTGCTTTTCATTGTTATCTCTTTTCATGTGAATAAAACTGAATTCTGACACATGCCTCATTCTTACAATAACATAATGTCTTTCTTTCAGGAAGGCTGAGTGACAATATTTCATGGATAGTAACATTTAAAGGGTGCGTCGTTGCTGTATGTAAAATGTATATATTAAAAGGGATCTACATTATAGCATTCAGAAATTTATTGTGAATATTGCTTTTTTGGGGGGGGTATCTGTGCTTTAAATGGCTGACTGTTTTAACCTGTGAAAAACAATAACATTCTGTAAAATACAATTACAATAAAATAAACTATGTTCCTTACAAATTGCTATTGAAAGATAGCACTATCTGTCCAAAAAAATGCAATGGAGCTTAGGAATATAAAGGTGTTCACAAACCTTACTTGCATATTCTAATTTATTATCTATATATTTGTTTCCCTGGCAAGGTAAAATATATGTTAGCAATAGAATAACGTACCAAATTGAAAATTTACTATGGTAAAAAAAAAGTATTCTTGGTTTAGGAAAATTAAATGTGTGTCCAAATTGGACGAGAATGCTTTCTCAGCAACTCAGGCAGAGTGCCTGATCATTTTTGGGTATAATTGGGGCCTGTTAATGTGTCTGGAAGACTATCAATCCAATTTCTCTTATTTGCATTCATTTTGTCAACTTCCTATATATTGTTCTCTTTTTACTTAAGATTTGTATTGTGTAAGATTTGTTATTCTGACTGTGTGACGCTTCAGAGTTTTGTGGCGCTTTACAAATAAACTATGATAACCATGATGATGATAACCATACACATGATAGGGGTCATCCCTAATATAAATAGCTGCTGCTGATGATGATGATGACGATGATGAAAAGATTTACAAACACGTTAAATGACATAACTAACGATGAAAATACATATTTAAGTCTATTTACTCATTTATCCCAAATTCATTTTTTTTCATATTGTACGATGATTCTATAAAGCAAATCGATATATATTATATAAGTAATCCTCTATAACATCTTCTACGTACTTACAAGTTGCTATTAGCATTTACTTGACACACAGCCAAAATGATTGCTGTGCCCATTTCAAAGGATAGATAATTGTAAGAAAAAAATCTTCAGTGACTGCCAGACTGCAAATCACAATATGAGAACTGTAATTTTTAATTGCAATGCTAATGTTCAATCATCCAAGTGATTGATACATTTTGCTTTAAGTGAATTTAATTAGAAATGGATTTCCAGGCAAAGTGAAGAAAATAAATCTTTTTTTTCTTGTAATAATTAAAAGGATATTTTAAATTAACTGTTTTTTATGGTAAAGCAGCAGAATACACTATCTTGTACTTTTATGAGATCCCTCTGTCCATTCAATCTTAGAGTTTGCTAGGGATGTTTTTTAATACTTGAATGGCAGTGGACTAATTGGATGTCCTCTTTCTGAGTAGCCCAATGCAGCTCTAAGTGGCTCCCATCTTCAGGTAATAGTGGTGGGGGGTTTAACCTGACAACAAATACACATAACTGTCCAAAACTTTACATTAATGTAAAATAATTCCAATTTCAGATTATGGGATATAATATCTAAACTACTATACAAATATTATAGATCATATATAATGTTTATTGTATATGGTGAAAAGCAATAAAGGTTAAGCTACACTGATATATAACAATATCCTAACGATGGTGTATTTATTTTTGTGTTTTTCGGTTGTGATCTACTACACATATACGTGCTAGGCATCACATCTGGGTATTGCATCTTATTGGGGGGAGGGGGTCATTATTTCAATAACATTACAGTAAATTACATTTGTCCCTCTTGCATCATAACAGGGTTTATCCAGGTCCAAATTAGCACCTATCTCTAAATGAGGCACATAGGGAGTAATTTACAAAATGCAGATGGACAACGGATTTTTGCTCGCACCACTGTGTGCTGCGAGCAAACATCTGTGTTGAAATTACCATAATAACGGTAATAATGCACAGCTATCACCAGACGGATGATAATAATGCACGGCCTGCGTTGTTCTAAAGAGCAACGCAGGGAATTGAATCTGTCCCTTTGTGGAAATTTGGTCCATGACTGAAATTGTAGTAAAAAATCAGTGAGAAAGTAATTTAAAAGCAGTGCTTTTTCTAAAGTTTCCCATTTGGACCATCACTATAATTAGTATAAATTGTGTCTTTTTTATGTTAAAATACAGCACTTTTGAACTTTATTTACATTTTAAAACATTTTGGGTTTCTCATTACATTGGTTTATGTGCACTTGTTAATGCACTTTACAAAATGTGCCTAGACTGAGAAAACTGCATCACTCGAATATTGTAGTGTAGTCCAATATATTCATATACAAACATGACTCTCCACCATTGCTTGTCACACACAGCAGACCTTCATCCTTGAACATGTGCCATGACTGCATATAGATGAATACATGTTGGGCTTCATCAAGGCACGCATACTGAGTGCAATGTGCGTTTGTATCAGAACGCACGTAATACGGGTCTGCACAGGCCCGAATTCATACAAGGACCGCATCTTTAGATATGTGCACTGATGAATACAGGTGTAGTTCTGCCCTGCTCTACTACACAGGACACTGCAGGACACATCCAACACCTGTGTGGAACAGAAATTTGGAAAAGAACGCACAGAAAAAAAACGTTAGTGAATTAATGTCACTGGTAATAATATAGGCATTAATGACAAAACATTAAAAAACTAATTAAAAATGTTGTTTATTCACCCCCACCCCCCATTATTCCCCATGAAATACATTTATTAGGATGTTATGCAGGCCCGGCGCTCCCATTAGGCAAGGTTAGGCAATTGCCTAGGGCGCCGGGCTCTGCAGGGCGCCTCGAAATTAAAAAAAACGGAAATCCACGGGGAGGAGAGGAGGGAAGGGGCTATTGAATCTTACCTGCATGAAGCTGCTCCTCTCTGCTCTGTCTTCTCCCCTCCGCTCACTGACAGTGACAGGCCCTGATGATGTCATCATCACGGCCCGACAGTGTCTGTGAGTGGAGGGGAGAAGACAGAGCAGAGAGGAGCAGCTTTATGCAGGTAAGTTAAAGAAAGACATGGGGAGGGGTGGGGAGGGGAGCTGAGGGGAGGGAAGCGCAGCGGCGATTTTTAAAGGGGGGGGCGGCGATTTTCACACTGTGCCTAGGGCGCCAAGGACCCTAGCACCGGCGCTGATGTTATGTCTACTGTACATAGAATATTATTTTACAGTTGCTACTGATTGCATACACTATTTCTATTACATACAACGTAATGTAATCGTCAGATATACTACCCCTGTAGCTGGAGCAAGAGATATGGCTGAGAAACAAGTACTTTTGAGATACCCAGAGCTTGGATCAAACGGTGCTGCGTGCGCTCACATTTGCAAACCCTTACTGTACGATTAAGGCCAAACACCCCTTGACTGCTCCTTAAACTCACTGAAATTTTAGGCTGTAGGAAGCATCCTTTGTGCTCGAAGATGAATTGAATGCGGTTGTGTTCTATGACATATGAACTGGTTATGGGATAGTGCAGAGTAATTGTGCGGATGTTATGTTATGCAGTCGGCAGATACGTTCCTTGATGAATCAGGCCCCTTTTGTTTATGTGTTTCATGTATTCACTGTGAATTGTAAGAGTTAGTCTAATTATTTTCTACTTGAATTTTTTATATAGATATCTGGTAATTTTAGTAAATGATCTTATGTTGCTGACTAGGTATTTATCAGTGTTCATACAGTGCATATTAGAAATATATAATATATATATATATGATATTATTTTGTTAATATCTTTAGTTTGTTGTAAAATCCTGATCACACTGTAAAAAGGAGGAGGTTAGGATAGACTAGTACTAAAACAATTGTTTTCTACATGTTTTACTTTGCTTTGACAACTGCAGACACACAGTGCTATATTACATGTGCTATTGACGTTCTAAAATTTAATTAAACACGATTATTACATTTGTATATTATGTTTGCAATCAGTTGCTCCCTAAGGGTAGGCTTTACTTGTGATAGTCCCTGCAATCGTGTTCCAATTGCAACTGTGTCTGACTGTTGGATTTTCATCCAAGAGTCAGGTGAATATGTAGAGAGAGTAATAAAATTCATTTTCATGAAAATATTTTTAAATGTCTCCAATAAATTGTATTTATATTTAAAATGTGATTAAAGAGGTTGGACTACCACCTGTCTGAAAAAGCTGATTAAAGTATTTAACAGTATCAAAATAGCAGGCACTCTTGAGAGGGCATCATATAATTGGACGGACACATGGGGGTATATGTACCAAACTGCGGGTTTGAAAAAGTGGAGATGTTGCCTATAGCAACCAATCAGATTTTAGCTGTCATTTTGTAGAATGTACTAAATAAATGGTATTTACCAATCAGATTCACAAGTGAATCTGATTGGTTGCTATAGGCAACATCTCAGCTTTTTCAAACCCATAGTTTAATAAATCTAGCCCATACAGTCTTATGTTACCTTCTCTGGCCAGGAATGCCAGCTGCTTTAGTGTATCCCAGGGATCATCTCTTTAGCCAGAGGTGGTCAAATGCCTTTAATAACCATTATATATTATTTACCAAACACAATGCTAAATACCACAATGCAGTTTCCCATTACATAGTAATGGTTCAAAGAGAAGAAGAGTACAGTCTTCATGGTCTGTGGATAAAGGTCAGCTGCTTCCGCCGGCAGGGAACCAGTCCCCAGTCACTGCCACACTGAAGATTAGTAGTTTGAATGGAGAGGCGAAGTTCTGAGAGATTAAGATCAAGCATAAAACATTGAATGCACTCACAAACATATAATAAAAAGAGCACAGATAGGGTTAACCATTTAAATAATATCCCCCCTGTTATGCGTTTCACAGCGAGTCTCCTTTTGCAGACAGCTGGAGTATACTGTGGGGTTTTCATAATAAAGTAGAAAACTTGGAACTATTTTGTGTTCCACATATCTTATAAACAACTTTTTGCTGACTTGCTTGGCAGCAAACATGTAAATAAAAAGTGAGCTGTGAGAGCATTAATAAACCTGTGATTGAAAGAGGATCCAAGTGTTCAGAAGCATCACACAGGGTTCAACCTATCTAACCTCTTTGACCTAGTTCCACAATTGCACCATGAAAACCACCAGTTAGAACAAAGGTGTTGTGATTGCATTTCACTAATATTTATGCACAGTGGGAGCAACCTAATGCAACCAAAAGACCCGGTGCAACTGGTCAAGTTAATTGTTTGTTTGTCATTATGTATTAATACACTTGCAAACATTTGCAGTATGTGAGTAAATGACAACTTGAGTATACTGGAAAATAGGTGATAAAATGGCTTTATATTTTCTACAACAACAATATTCATTTACAGACCTGTTCTGTTTGCTCAAAATGTCCATGGCTTTTGGGAATATGTCCCCACTCAGCCGCGCAATGCCCCGTACTATTGTAATTGCTAGATTTAAATTTAAAACAATAGACATTTGTAAGTATGTAAGGGGCAATGCACTTGTTTTATGACAAGTTGTATCTATCTGTATCAGATAAATTACAAGTGCACTTTCTTCCTTTTTGCTTTTCCCCTACTTGGCTTAAAGTGAAAATCACTGCATTGTTAAAAGCCTTAGCAATGTGCACCTAAGACCAAGGCCATGCAGGGATACATGGAGGATAAACTTAAATATGGTTTCATTTGTTTCCTCCACTTCTCTAGTTGGTGCTGGGGTTTATTTAATGGGTAAATCTGATGTCTGCCCTTCTAGTGACTACCAAGTTCTTTGTACAATTACTGTAAATAATATGTATTATATATATAATACATACAATTTCATTCAAATCATGCAATAGACAATAGAAAGAATGGAATATATCCTTTAACATCAGAGATGAAAACTACAGAGGTTTCTTATATATGTAATCACCAGCTGAAGGTTATGTATCCAAATAGGGTTCAAGCTATTGTGGACTGGCCCTGCTCTAGAATTTTACAGAAAATATTGAGCTTCACCAAGTATTAGAGACAGCTTATCAAGAATTGCTCTTCCTTAGTTGAACCCATTACTGCTTGAAGCAAAAAGTTGCTAATCCAATGAAATGATTTCAAGAATGCGTTCTCATCCCTTCAAAGCTCAAGATGGTGCTCATCTCTGCTCCCAGGTCATTTACATCCTGTAATGGATGTAATGGATGTAATTACAGACCATAAAACATATGATACATTGAATCAATTAACAGAATTAATTACAGCCAGGCTAGATAGTCCATGTTTTTCTCTTAACTTACTATCATGTTTGTGTGGGTTTTTTTTACTGATATGAATGATTAAAACAGACTGTGTAACATGATGGCACTATTTAAATAAAGGTTCCACATTCTGCTCTGAAGTAGTTAAGCACATTTCACAAATCTGAAAGCAGGTTACTGAAACTTAGTCAAAGCTTCTTAGCAACAAAATAGTTTGCAGATAGTAAAGATTACCTAAATTACAATGAAATTTGCTCAAATTAAATTTCACAGTGGTGCAACGTTCAGGCACTACAATTATTTTGTTTTGATTTTACTGTTGATTTGCCTTTTCACACTGTATTTGAAAACTCTGTATTTCACAGATTTTATAGCTCATGTGTACTATAGACCTGGGATAATGATATTTATAATTCATTGGGGGGGATTCAGTTTGGAGTGATGTGCTTCCGGACATCATCATGATGATTTACTACTGCGTGCAGTAAGACTTATTACAATAAGGAATCTCCAGTCATTTTTGTGTGGACCTCTGAGTGTGAGGAAAAATGAGCAGTGATACAATGGTATGGAGCGCCTTCACATGCTTTTCAGGAAGCACTCCACAGCACTTCGCTCCAAATTGAATTTCCCCCCATTGTGCTCTGTTGTGTGGTTTGCATAGGATGGGAATTCTGGAATTACAAAAATGACATGGGAAATTTCACCCTGAACACTTAAGGCCAAATACTGTTGGATTAACAGAAATAATTCTATACCCAAATATTGGGTGAGATGAAGATTTTGTCTCTAACATCCAGCTTGTCATCAGAGACAAGTTTTTAAAATAGGTGATACAATTTGGTTCTCTACAAAGACCATTTGTTTTTTCTCAACTGAGTTAGATCCTAAGATTCTACGTTTATTGATATATGCAAGATTCTTGAATTTATTAATTCTCTAACATATCATCTTAAAAAACCCATTAGTTCTCAGAATCATTTCATGCCTCTGCTAAGTCACAAATCTGTTTTACTTCATCTTCACCACTTCCTATCCTGGTGAATGGTAAACCTGAATATGAAGTTGAAAAAGATTTCAAAAATAGAAAAGATTTATACTGGAAAAGATTTTAGACTATGAGGAAAAATTCATAATACCATATTTTTCACTCCATAAGATGCACTTTTTCCCCCCAAAAAAAGTGGGGAAAAAAGTGTGTGTGTCTAATGGAGCGAAAACTGCAAAAATTGTATCAGTGAGCGGCTGCGTGTCTTAGCCATCTAAACCGGAAGTTCGGCTATTGACACACATGCCTGCGTTCCAAAATAGAGGAAGTGATAGAGGAGTCCATCGTTTCCACACTGAAGCTGGCGGTGCAGCGCCGTTTGAAGGAGCCCATCTTCGGTTCTTGTTTCACTACAATCAACTGACTATGCTATCTTTGGGACTACAATTCAGAGGTAATTCCTATACTACTCTGCTCCTCTTTTTTTAGCCCACGCTATTGATCTGGGTGCACTTTATGCCCGATATTATCCTTTTTCATTTGTTACTGGACATTCTTTTTTGATTATTTTTATTTGAACTATATCCTTTTATATTAATCAACATCTTCACTTTTCCTCTATTGTGTGGCCTATCTGTACATATCCGTTTTTACTTACATTACTAGACAGCACTGTATGAGATTTGGTTCAGAATATTTTTTTTCCTGTTTTCCTCCTCTAAAAACTAGGTGCGTCTTATGGAGCGCAAAATACGGTAGTTTACAGTACCTTGTCCATTGAAGAGGATATAGTCCCAAGGAGACATCATGGATGCTCTTTAGATATGAAAAGTACATACAAAAAGCCTAATAAGGTGTTTCCATATGAAATGTCCTATTAAACTCAATGGTGAGGGTCCAACAGGAAGCTTCTTATCATCATCGCTGTTGTGTACTTGCGCAGTCCTGGGAGTACATGTCCTTGTGCCTTCCATATTTTTAGTCTCAATGGGCACTCTTTGCCTATATAAGTCTAAGCCTGGTATCAGTTAGGGACACATTTATAGGTTCAGTTCTTTCATCCGGGTGCTGATGTTATTATTGCTTTATCTCCTGGTATTGAACCTTGCTGTTTACATTAACTTTTTACCTGTTTATCGACTGTGTCCTCTGTGACTTATCTCACATTGAAACCATACTGGTCAAGAACTGCAGCTATGTGCACAAGACCTTGGGGCAACTGAGTATTGGTGAACACATTGAGTTCTAAAGAAAAGGGGACTGCCAAAGGGAAACAAACACAGCTATACTGGCTATAGTTGCTGACCCACTGGTGTTAGTAATAATAATATATGAGCTGCCTTTGAATGCAATCTAGAGTACTGTCCTGTTTTTTCCATTCTACATATATAAGAAAATAGGAGGAGGCAATTTATTGTACATCTTCTTACTGAGAAAATAAATATTTGATATTTATTATACAGTGGATCTCTTATTGTGTGAAACAATGCTACTCACATTTTTTTGAAACATTCTTTGCTCAAATTGTTATATAAACGGTTCACAGTTTTTTTTTTTTATTGCAGTGGGACTCCTGACTTATACTATTAATTAATGGCATAAAATAATTAAAGGTTATATACATTAAAAGCTGGATACATATGTGCTAAACACCTAAACACCCTGTATTACAGCCGTGGCTAATCTGCCTCACATACATCCCCTTAGCTCCTCTAAATATCCACACCAACAAATCTGCTACAATTTATATGTACTCTCTACATACATCCCTACATACATATCTTCAATGATCAAAAGCATATTTTTTTTTCTCACTGTTCCACAAAACTAGGCCCACTGGTGCACCTACCATATATTTTGATAGAAATGCCCTCATTTCACTAATTTTGGACTGCACAGTGGATATTGTGATGCTTTATAAGTGACATCCACAAAAGTCCTTAGCCAAATCAGAGCTGTTAGAGAGGACACTGGATCTTATTTACAAAGCCCACTGGATGAGCACTGCAAATCGCCATTGAACTAACCTTTCATTACATTTCTCCTAAAATGTTTGCACTTCTATTAGTTTGAATTTTTTTTCCACTGGGCAAAGTGCTTCACTGTGAAAGTACAACTGGTATGTACAAAATTTGTCCCATTAAAAGTATAACCGAGACCCTATCTCCACCATCTAACAGCTGTATGAGGCACATAAATGGCTATAAACCCTTCCAATATATCCCTACATATGTGACCTCTCCACCTCTAATTTTAATACTATTGCTCTAATAATGTTATAATATTTTTGCACTGTTGCACAAAGCTGATTGCCGGGTGCTCCTTCTTCGTACTTAGCAAGGAACGCCCTCATCCCCCCCAGCCTCCTCTAACAGCAATTTCTGCTCCTCTGCAAACACTGCTATCTTGTTCTGTAACCAATGCACTATGGCAAAACTCTAGTTAATCAAGTTTAATATCCCTGAAAAGAAATCTGACATGTAATGTTGAGTACTAAATAGAACTAAGAATCAAAAGAACTGAAAAACTCCTACTATGTAATCTAAATAACTACCACAATATGTTTAGTACTAAGATTGACAATACAAATTTTATACAAAGACTTATTAAATATTGTTATTAGTATAGATTGATTTTAATACCTACATAGCCCAAATCTCAACTAGCTATTAGTCTGAGAGCTTGGGTCAACACTATCAATAGGTATCTGAGCCTTTATATATTCGCTTGCAGACTTTCCTCTTCTTTATACTGTACTATAGTCACATTTTGATTTCACTCTTATTTTTGTATAAGAGTTTTTTTTACTTCTTACTGCTACAGTAAACACTGTGCCTTATCACAGACCAAAGATGTAAGGATATAAAGCAATGTGCAATAGATTATACTGAGAATGGATTTTATATTTGTGCGTGCTTGTTCTATTCTATCTACTGGGGTTTAATAATTTATATTAAAGCTAAAGTTTCTTCATTTGAATATCCTACAGATGTCAGTTAGCATACTGTGTAAATCAGACCCAAATGTCCTTTCATATACTTTCATATAGTCTCCCATAGAGCTAATAAGCAAATCAGTGACAAAATTCACAGTGTGAGGAACTCCAATCACCTTAATACAGTGTGACGTGGTTCCAAACTATGAATCACATGGTGAGACAGTGTGTCTTGGCAGTTCTATATCATTTACATTACATGGCTGAAAGAGTTCTGTGACCTCTATTACAGTAAATTCAGGCAGCCAATTGGAAATCACTACACTAGCAGCAGGAGAGGAGGAAAAGCTATGTACAGTTATGTAACGGACAGTTACCATTGCCGCATACTAGGAACAGATTGCATTTGTTTGGGTGGTAGGTAAAAACACAGATGGTCGGCCAAGTGTGCAGCAGTGCTGTAGTGACTGAGTAGGAACGCTTAAACTACCCTTGGAACCTATAGACAGTTTTAGAACTTTTAGTGAAATTTCTTTATTTTGCAACCATGCCTGCAGTCAACAGTAATGAGTCATTAAGGAAAGCAAAGCAAAAAAAAAAAAGGAATAAGTTTGCTCCTGGGCAAACCATGTTACAATGCAAGGGGTGCAAATTAGTTTATTATTTTGCGCAGCAGGATAAATACTGGCTGTTTTTTCATGTAGCACACATATAATTGATAGCTAACTATAAATCTGTCCCCACATTTTAAATTTACCACCCCAACCCCCTACAAATGCAACATGGTTTTGGCCAGGTATAAAGTTACTCCTTTTTATGCTTTGCTCTCCATAATGACTCAGGCCCAATGTCTTTATAGATTTGCAGAACTCTACCTGTAAACTTGCTAAATCATTAAATACAGACTCTTGAACTCTCTATGCACCACTCACGTTACAAAGCATCTCCTTATTACACTCCCTAAACCAAAACATGAAAGACAAAAGAGGTCAGTAGTTACTGAAGTGTTTCACTAACAGTCTCTACTCAGCTCTTTTACATTTATTGTACACTGAATTATACCTCAACCTCCTTCACTCCCTTTCTCTGTCTGTGTCTCTCTCCCTCCCTTATGCTGCTCTTGTACCTACTGCTTCCTTTTCTTAGATTTCTCTATGCTTAGCCAGCTGTCTCCTCTTACCCTGCTATGGTTTTCTGTCTGCTTTGCTGGTCCTCTTTGCATCATTTTCTGTCCCTGCTACTCTCTTTACTTTCTGCTAGTGACCTTCTTCAGCTTCACTCTCATCTCACTACTATACTAACCAACCTACCTTTCTGTCCCATTACCCCAATCTTAACTTTACCACAGCATCTCACCTCAGTCATTGCACCAACTTGGTGATGTCACTATTCTTTACTGGTTCTAAAGCCATAAAATTTACATTACATTACGTTATACTAGGGGTTTAGTTATCTAGGATCCTTTGTGCTTAGAAGATAAAAACCCCCCAGGAGGCAGGAAAATCTTTAATTTCAGTCTTGCCGACACCTCTTTTGTCAGGATTACCGATTGGGTAGCAACGTACAGGTACAATGTGCCCATTGATTATATATTGTATGACAGTTAAAGGAATTATGGATTATTCCCTGCAATGTAATACTATTTCTTGGAATATATAGTAACTACAATATTCTGTAGCTTTCACTGCCACAGTTAGTGTAGGACATAAGAGGAAGCAAGTGTGTCTAGGAACTAGGAACTTGCTTTGCTCCTTCAGCTGTGAAAAATTGAAGGTATAAATTGGGTGTTCACTGAACTGTCCTTTAAGCAAATTTACTTCAAATCGTGCTTTGAACCTAAGCCACCTACAGACGTTATATTGCATTACAGTAACTGTGAGTGCCACCTCTTTCATTTACTGCAAGGGCAGCACCAACAGTGCTTTTTGGTTGTCAATTACCTGGTCTAGCAGCTTCTTGTACACACCGGAATTGGCTTGTCACCACTTTCAATCAATTTATGGTTAGGCTTTAAAAGAAAAGGCTCAACATAAGAAACTGAGGCTATTTGTAATAAGAGGCATCTGAGGCATATAATAATGCATTTAAAGGTGTTAACTTATAGTAGTTTTTACCTTTACCTTTTAAGCTTTTATTGAGCAAGAGAGAATCCATGTTAGTTTCTTCCAGGTGTAGCAACAAAGTCACATGGCAAAGTAAAAGCTTTGCTTTGATAAGTTATTATAACAATATTTTATGTAACATACATTGAAGCTGCCAAGGAAAATAATCATTAATACACTGGCGAAAAATAAATCTGCAGGCTAGGTAATATACTTATAATTTGCAGTATAACTTTGTTTCCCCCACCACAAGTACACTTTCACCATTCTCATGCTGGCTGTAAAATAGGCAGGCTTCATTTATCACATTGTTCTGTTTTATCTTTCGCTTGTTTAAGTCACATAGTTAAAGTACCACTTGTTTAGGGCACAGAACAAGCACATGAATGTAGACAGTCAGTAAAGCTGGGTACACACTACAGAAATTTCGACCAACTTCTTATGCCGATCGATTTTACATGCGATCGATGTTCTGATCGCTCGGTCCATGGACTGCATACACACTAGCCTTGTTTAGGATGATAAAGGGAAGAGCGGACGTCTCGTTAGCGACTTTTTACAGCCATGTTGTCGTGAGCAATGACTGTAATTTCGTACTCACTGTTGTGGATCGGTTGGAAGTTTATACACAATACACAACGGAAACGAGATTGGAACGAAAATATTAAACGGTACGACCAACCAAATGAGGCGACAATTGTCCATTTGGGCAGACTTTCGACCATCGTGTCACTGCACACACTGACCTGACTTTTGAACGAGCGGTCGTATGTCGGCTGTTTGAGCCGATTATTGGACGAAAACAGTGTAGTGTGTACCCAGCTTAACAGGTTTTAAACATGTATAGAAATTTGTTATGGCACCAATTGTTATTTGTGCAGATGGGAGAAGATCTTGTATGAATATGTCACAGCTGCAGCACAGTTGCTGCAGAACTCTAAATTCCAGAAACTTATCATTTAGTAAATGAAAGGTATTATTTTTGTATTCTGCATTTAAATTGTGCAGTGCATTACAAAGATTAGTTTTAACTCATTCACAGTCCCTACGCCAGTGGAGTTTGCAGTCCAAATTTTCCACAACTCACACACTAGAGTTTCATCAAATGACAATTAACCTACCTTGTTTTTGGAGTGCCCAGAGTACCCAGAAACCCATGCAAACAAGGGCAGAACATATTCGGTTATACAGATGTATGGATTACTGGAGTTATGAGTTATTTTCCAACCAAGGCCCTATCTGTGCGCAGTTTGTATGTTCTCCCCATTTTTGAGTGGGTTTCCTACAGGTGCTCCAGTTTCTTCCTACACTCCAAAAAACTTCTGACAAAATTAACCTTAGTGTGTGTCTATGGTTGGGAATTGATATTGAAAGCTCCAAAGGGGCAGGTACTGATGTGAATGACTACATAACCTCTGTGCAGCGTTGAGTAATATGATTGGTGCTATATAAATAAATGATAATAAAATAATCACACAATTAGTACCGTGCTCCGAATGGATCATATGTCCCAAACTATTGAAGTGGAGATGAGAAAAAGTATGAAATATAGTGACACAAAGGATGCTTTGTACTTTTTTAATATTCTGGCTTAATTAGCTTCTATTCCTGCATGTTAGACTACAACTTGATATATTTCTTACCCACACTTTGGTGCCTAGCATCTCCCTCCTGTCTCTGCTGGTACCCTCACCTTTATACCTTTGATCTTTATCATCCATGTCTGATGAAGATTTTTTTTTACAATATAGTATATTGTGCAACAGTCTCTAAATATAGCTTAGCATACATGCTGCATGTCTAAATCTAAAAAAAAAATATTGATAAAAGGAAGGTTATTATAAGTGCATTACTTTTAAACGCTACTTTCACTCTGAGGATCTCTTCGTGTTCAACATAACAGAGGTACCAGCAGGGCCGCACGCAGAGAGGGATTCTGGGTCTCCAGAAACCCCTCCCCTCCGTTAAAGAAGTGCCCTACATAGTGGCACTGTACTAGCGTATAGCACCGCCGCGGACGCTTCTTTGACAGCGCCGCGGCTGCTGTATAGTACAGTGCTGGCTCTCACTTTTTTTTTTTTTTCGGTGAAGAGGAAACTTCCCCCTTAAAAATCCTCCGTGCGCCCCTGACCAGTATGTCAGGAAAATGCATTGTTTACAAGTTCTTATTTTATAAAACTGAAATGTTTTCTACCATTTTTCATAATAATTTGGCCATCTGGGACTAATAGTTTGGAAAAACAAAATAAGGCAGCTGGCGTTAATAAATGGCAGATCTGCAAAAATGACTTTCTCTGTGCATAATGTATTTTCTCCCTTTAAAGTGGACTTAGCAGCTGCCAATCGACTAACTATAAAGCCTGTATCAATTTAAAGGGGTTGGATTATTTCCTGGCATTAAACCAGCATTAAAGACAATTGTTGTATTTTACCATGATCAACAGGGAGAGACTTGAAAGGAATGGGATGTTCCTGGTTGAAGAGAGCGGTATGTGTTTGGAAGTGAGTCAGTGAAAACAGCATGTGCTTACAGGACTGACATTATCTTATGTGCTGTCCTCTGTGGCCCGAAACTCCGCACAGTCTTCGTGTGCTTCCCAGCAGATCATCGTTAATACTGGCTTTACACCAGGTGGATTGTCTTTGCATTAGTCAATACAATTTAATCTGTGACAAATGTAATCATTATGAAGTATTTTTCTTGACTGTGTTTGAGCCCCTTAAGTTTAGGTGATAAATATTGTAGTATATTGATGAAGCTAGTTCTAGCAAAGACTATACACATAATAATATCCACCCAGCTCCTTAAATTGTCCACTAGCAAGATTGAATATTGGGTGCAAGCACATTAACCCTAAGCATTCCATGAAAAAAAAATGACAAAGGAAACAACTAGACACAGGCCTAAAACTGCACTTTTCAGGTAAGAGTATACTCATTGTTTTATGTACATTTATATTCATCGGTATTTCTTTTTGTTACTTTGCCATCACCAATGTTTATTGGATTAAAGAGCATGAGCATGTAGATTGTAGGCCTAAATGTGTAGAAAGGCTATATATCATACCTCCCGATTCATTCACATTAAAAGGGGCAGGCTTATGGGAAAGAGGGTGGTGGTTCACCCAAAAAGTGGTTGTTTCTGAGCAGATTGGAGCAGGATTTGTACAGACCGGAGCAGACTTATTTTGTACCGATTTCACAAGTATAAATGTTGGGAGGTATGAAGTATGCCTGGGTTAAAGGCAGTAAAATTATTTTATCATCTTAGCCTAATTGTTTCTTATTGTTAAGAAATAAGGATCTTTCCTGATTGTCTGATCTGTCATCTGTGCAATTACTGAGGCTTTCATATGTAAGATCATTCCAGCAGTTCACTGATTCAGCTGACTAAGTAAATAGTTACAAGCATCCCTCAGCTCCCAGTCTGGCGGTTCAGCTGTGCTATCACTTACCACACTCATGCAGTTAATCATCCTGCAGTTCTGATTGGTGCTGTTGCCTTTATAAACCTCTTTCTGGCTTCATACCAATGCTGGAGATAGTTCCTGCTTGAGCTAGTGTGCCTTGTATCCTGACCTGGTTCTGTTATCAGCGTTTGACCCGAATTGTTTTTAGGAATTGCTGTCTTCTCCACTTTTGGCTTGTTAAACGGATTTGCATATATATTTCTACCTGCTCTGACCCCTGGTTTGCTTATAGGAACTGCTGTCTTCTCTACTCCTGACCATGGCCTGTCTGTTATTTGCATTAAGCACTGCCTGTCTGATTGTCAGTTTGCAACACTACACCATCAAGTTGCTCGCTACCTGCTAATGTGTGCTGTTCACTTCACCAGACAAGTGCCCCAGTTTGATTCTCAGTCTAGTTTACAAAACCATCAATGTGCTTACTACCTCCTACTGTGTTCTGTCCACTCCAATGGGCAATTGGAAAACAACAATTACAACTGTCCAAGCTTAAGTCCTAGGGGCAACTGAATATTGTGGAAAGTATCTAGTTCCTCAAAAAGGGGGCTGCTAAAGGCGAACATCTCAAGAAGCGGTTCTGGTAGTTGAGGATCCCATACACCTTGCCCTTAACACTTATCTTTCTTTAAATATAGTGTGGGAGCAGCAGCCATGGAGCTCTACATTATGGAGGGATTTAGGACATATTTGTTCATAATGACTAGTGCAGTGTGATCTCTAAATATGGCATTGTGTGCAGGTGGATAAAAGGCACTCTTTTTTAACCCACAGCACATTTGAATATAAAAAGCATGCGCTTGAATTAGGAAAAAATACACAGTGGAGTTTAAAAAAATTACAAACATCCATATTTTACATTGTAAGTAATGATCATTTTTCAATCATGTTATTGGCCTAAAGAAATTGGAAGATGCATTTTGTCCATGGCTATGCTAGACATCCTTTGGCTTTATCTACATATGTCACACAAATTGTATACTCAGAAAAAAACACTATGGCTGTCTAAACTGTATTAAACAAGGATAATGATTATATTGATCCAAGTATGAATTTGATAGTTAAACACAATACTGTTTGGTGTAAACAGTATGCAAGCTGGAGAAGTAAGTAGCCGTTAGGGAAAACTGTTGTCTAGAGAGAGCTGGAGAATACGCAGTATAGAACACATTGTATATGCAAGCATGAAACATGAGATCAAAGCTTTCATCTATTTGAGAATGAAGATCTTGTAGGTGATTTGTTGCCTAATTGAAAGCAAAGAGATAGTTTCGAGGAAAGTGTGAGCTAGTACAAGCTTAGATGAAAAGATAATGCAAAAATAGCAGTGTGTCCCTGTTTGACTATTCACACATTCATTTATTTCTTTGCAATAGCATGAGGACCTGCATAGCAGACTTTCTGGTACAGTGAACAAATTATATGTATAAATAGTACTAAGAAAAAAATGCATTATCTGATTCAATTCATCCAAAGTGATCTTTGAGTTTAAGTGATCTATTATTTCATATCACGCAATGCGATAAAGTCACATTTTATCATTAAAGTTAGTTGAATGCTAATTGAACCCTAAACAGGAACAAAATGCGGGTGGAATTTGTTGAGATAAAATAAAATGTGAAATGTTACTTACCTGCTCTGCCTCATTTGAGCAATTTTGGGGGTCCAGTGTTGTGTCTAATGGTTCTGAGCAGGAGAGGCTTTCTTCCGCTCAGATGGGCCTTGTTATCAAAGCCTCTTCTCTATGAAGTTCATGGTGAAGGAGCCTTAAT
This sequence comes from Mixophyes fleayi, assembly GCF_038048845.1. NCBI lineage: Eukaryota > Metazoa > Chordata > Amphibia > Anura > Limnodynastidae > Mixophyes > Mixophyes fleayi. The sequence continues at coordinate 181,825,345 of NC_134402.1, read as the reverse complement.
AACAATGATGCTGTTAGTATGAACAAGGCCAGACCAAGCAGAATAAAGGATCTCCTGCTCTGTGCCATTGGATGCAAGAGGAGACCAGGCAGATTGAAGATAGCTTATCTCACCTAATTCCAAACAAATTCTACATTATCAGGTTTGGCAGATTGAAGAATTGAAGAATTTAGAAGAGAAATATAATAAATTGTTTCAGCAATTTCTTCAGTAGTATAAAATTATATACGGAGACCAGTTGCACATGATTTATTTCTGCTTAGTGCACGGTTTTATTACATATTCCTTATATCCCTTTTTACATATTTTTCTCTTTATTGGACAATACGTTTACCATTTTGTCTTTTTAAACTTCTCCTGTAATTAACTTCTTCATACTATTGGTAGCATGTTTGAACTATTTTAGAGGTTGGTTATTTGTATTATAATAGGGTTTATATTTTGCATTTTAAAATAGGGGATTTAGGTTATAAATTATACTAGAAAATCTGAATTGTTCTTAGAATTATCTTGTACTTCAGGTTAAAGTAAACACAAAATTATAGATGACTGTTTTGGAAAAGAAAAAAATAAACACTGGATATACTTTGTAAACATTTATAGGCCAAATGGGGTATTCTGTAAATATTTACAAACATAAGGGGGTATGTGGTAGGAAAAAGGTTTCTTCTTATAATAAATTTAGGGGTGGTTATTTGCACTATAATGTGCTAACGTGAAATAATTTGCTTTGACTATTTTTAAAGAACATAGGATGTATTATAAGTCATTAGTATATATGCTGTATATTTATTTGTGCAACATAAAGAACAGGATTGTCAATAAAGCGCTGGTGCAGCACTGATAGAGGGTGACATCTAGAGTTCCACTTGATATAATATTTTAGTTTGCTTTTGATAATGATTAAACATGAGCAAAGGAAAGATCTAGAATAGCACTGTTAGCATTACGACCACAAGTTCATGAAATAGAAACATTAGCTAGAATATTATAAATAAGCATACAATAGGAATTGCCTTTTGTTGAAGTTATGTTTGTTAGAAGCAAAAAATAATAATACATTCTCAATGTTTTGAAAAGTAAAAGTTAACATCTACTTAGAACTGTAGACAGGCATAATCCTATGTACTGAAGCAGACCTACCAACTCATACAGTTATACATTTAAAGGTATGTCATATCTCATGAGCTCACTGGGAGAGAAAAAAATAGATGTATTTATTATTTCTATGCTGGTGTTCTATAGTTGTCATGGTGGAGACGATCTCTTGCTAGCCATGGCAATATGATCACATGCTATGAAGTGCTGTGCTGGTGGAGCACTATTGGGCTCAATAAATAACAGTGCTATGTGCACAAGTGCACCTAAATCTGTAGCAATTAATCATGTTATTAATAAAGTTTGCATTATTATTTTGACCACTAATTGGGTGTATGTATACTTGATACAGAAATATGCATTGCAGTACTTACACTGCTATAATGGAACAACTGCTGCAACCTGACATAAATAGAAGCTAAGGTGTCATCTTACTAATGTGAAGGTTTGATCCACTATCACATCTTGCTGCTGATCACTACTGTTATGTGCGTATTGTCGATAATCAATAACGATTGTCGAACCTCGAGTTGTGTTTCCAAAGCACAAAGATTTATTCGCAAATGGTAGAATAAATATGCTCAAGCCAAGTAATAGTAAATACAGCCGTTACTTATAGCAGGCGCTCTGGATCCAGTGCAGTCATTCAATCCTGAAATCTGGGGACAAGATGTCTGCATGCTGGATCACAAGCTGCTGCTTATATACACAATCAAATACAGTAATACAATGAAGATGGTATAGCTTGCATCTATTGGTCCAGGTCTCAGGAATGTCCAAGGGGTTGTCAATCATTGGCTGGTTCATCCTAAGGAATCCAAAGGAGGGGGTCATCTCTGCAGGGGGTATGCTCTGCTCTTTCCGCCAAGATTCCTTAGTCTTAAGTAGTTCATAATTCCCTATCATTCATAACTTGTGTATGCACTCTGCGATTCCCTCGCAGAGTGAACCAAACAGTAGGATATGTAACAAGGTTCATTATGATACCACTCATGATGTTATTCCTTCAACCCGTTCCGTGTATTTCACTAATATGCATGTAACTCTGATATAACATATAAATACTACTATATTTCGACATAACTGACTATGTGTTGCAACTACCATTAATGTGTACTATTTTATAAGTATGCGTGTTTGTGCGAATGTATGGTAAAAGACCAATTACTGTTGCTGCCACGTGTAGTGGATGCGTACGCCCTTTCACGCCGTAGCGTGCCCTTGTACGTCATATCGTACCGTACGCATCTTTTTAGACAAAGACAACCAAGTTTGCTAGACTTTAATTGAAATGACTTTATCCAATTTGCTGACTTCAACACTACTCATAGCTGTATATTGCAGAAGTACCCAGCAGGTAACAAGCCTGCAGTCATGAGTTGCGAGCTTTACCCCAGCTGTGTTCAATGACGAACAACAAGAAACGGCAGAAAGCGGCTGTTGATATGGAAACTGTGTAAAGGAGAGCATCTTACTAACCTGTTATGTGTATGTAATCCACTCCTGTGATATAATTAAATTGTTCCAACCCTTTAAAAACTGAACCTGATGTGCTGTTGAGACAAGGCTTTAAAACCCCTCTAAATCTTTTTTTACTATTGTCTACTGAACAAGATCCTTAGCACTAGACTGGGAATTGATATTTTTCCAATCCCTTGTGATATTTTCCCCACACACAGCATCAGATGTGGTCAGATTAATATTGGCATGCTACCTGCTTTAGTGAACTTCTTATAGCCCACTTTGTAGCATTATGAGTCTACATCGAGGTCTACCCACACCTTGTTACCAAATTGTGGCAAGCAAGGATACTGGCCCCTAGCCTAGAGATGAGGAAACTACCTCCCTCTCTCTAGGAGGAATAGGCAACCAATAGAAAGGGTGGAAGATGTTTCTTGGTAATCTGTGAAGTTTGTCTCTGAGTGTGTTCTGCCCATTCATTTGAAGGGGTACACGGATGACAGGGTAAGTTCATACAACTAATTTCATTCTCATCTGATTCTTTAACCCACTTTGTATGAGCAAAATATTTTTTGTTAGAAATTATTTCTTTGAAGCCCCTGAAACACCATTTATGGTTTAAATTTTCTTAACATGGATTGCCCATTTTATATTATTTCTATGGGTAGATTTAATATAGATCCAATAAAGCTCTAGTCATTTATAAACTAGGTTTGGCTCATAAATACAAATTTATACATAGATTCTTAGATTTTAACAATTACTATTGGTAATTTATCAAAGGTTACCACAAAGGTGCTAATTCTTCATTATGGATCATCTTCAGAAGCTCTCAATGTTTTTGACAAGATAAAACCAACTTTTATTACAGCCTTGGTACTTTAACACTTATTGTTAAAGTTGACACTTTTGAAGTTGGAAAGTAAGACATTCTGTCCCAATTCACCAGTAACCAGTAAGTTGTATCCCTGGGCTTATTTTTCCAGACAGCTCTTTTTTTCTGAAGCCAATTATAATATTAAGAAGTATAAATTGTTAGCTATTAAATGGGCTTCGGGAGAATAGAGACTCTAGTTAGAAGGAGCATTCTACATCTTCATGGCTTAAACCAACCATAAAAATCTAGCATATTTTGAAACAAACAAGGCTGGCTGTAACATTGATTTTGTAGCTTAACTTATTTTTGTGGTCATATTTTTCAAGACAACCCTTTCTCCTACTTCTAGGGGATCAGCTTTTGTATTCTGATCATAGATTTGTTTTTGCCTCAATGACAGTTGAACATTTTCTTCAACAATCTTGCCTACTTTGCTAATGTTTTCTACAATTCATTTGGAAGGATCAACATTTCCTGAACTATTCTCTTGCTCTGAACCTTGTATAGTTCCTAGTAAGGCACAAGGTATTCAATGTCATCTTCTTTTTTTCCGTCTTTTCTGGGTTGCCTCTGGGTGGTTTTCTTCAGAATCATGGTCTAAATCCTCTATAAATGTTCTGTCTCACAGGTTTGCATTGGTGCTTTTGATGGTAGTTACGTGGAGGACTTCTGCCACATGGATAATGCCAATAGTGATTGTGATGTGCTACAGATTTGCTGCCTTGGACTGGAATGTCTACATGACCAGTTAGATTAGATGCCTCTGTACCCATCTTTCCTTCCACAGCATCTAACTCCAGAGCACCTGGAAGAAACCCACACATGGGAAGAATATACAAATCTAAGACATACATGGCTTTGGTTGGAATCAAGACCATGACCCCAGCATTGTGAGACAGCAATGATAACTACTGTGCCACTGTTCTGCCCACATTTTCCATTGTAACATCCTTATACACTAAGGGCCTGAGTCATGAAGGAGAGCAAAACATAAAAAAGCAGTAACTTTGCACCTGGGCAAAATCACGTTGCATTGGAGGGGGAGGTAATTTTAAAATGTGGAGACAAATTTATAGCTGGGGTAGGGCATGTCCTAGATTAATTTTAAAATGCAGTGTAAATATAAAGCTATCAAGTATTTGTGTTCTAGATGAAAAAACTGCCAGTATTTAACTTATGTGCAAAATAATAAACTAATTTGCACCCCTTGCATTGTAACATGCTTTGTCCCAGAAAACATTTACTCATTTTTTATCTTACTTTCCTTAATGACTCAGGCCTTAAATCTTATTTGTAGGGCAGTCAAGGGCACCATAAGCCAAATCCTAATCAGGTAAGATGGTCTTTATTATTCTTACAATTCAACTTTGGTATTACTTACATACCTGCATCTCAGAACCTGAAAGCAGATACTGTATCCACAAGAATCCTTAAGGAACACTACTAAACCTTTTGAAGTTCTTCCTATCATACTGTTAAGAAACATGGTGATCACTCTATCACGCCGGATGAATTGCCTAGCAACAGCAACCGGGATCTTCTCCCTGTCAGACACACACCGCTGTATATCCGATTGATACTTGTGCCCAGGAACCTTTGGACCACCGCTATCTGCCAGATTGTGTAACTGGTATTGCCTTGTGACAGCTGCTTACAGTATGTGCCCTCTTATGTTTGTTATGTGGTAGTCTCTGCCGCATATCCAATTAATTACCAGCACTCTGCTTACTAAGCAGCAATTATTCTAGATCTGTATATCTGCTGATGTCCGCTGCTACACTTCAGACTATTGCCTAACAATTACAATAGCGTTTTTCTCAGCTCATGCAGCCGGCACCTCATTGATTCAGCTGGTTGCTAGGTAAATAGGTATGACATTACAGTACAATAAACAAGCATTTCAATAACTCACGAAGCTCAGAGCATAGCTTAGGAGAAGATGAGGGTGAGGGAAAGTCAGGACAGTGGGAAAGTCAGCACGGCAGGAAACATGGTGTGCTCAGGAGTGTGGGCACAGCAACAGGTAAGAGCTTTAGAAAATAAGCAGTGAAAAGCAGGAGTGGAGTCAGTGGGCAGGAGTCTAAAGAGGGAGGTGGGAAGAGTAGCTGTAGAGCAGAGTAAAAGTGGTGGAAACAGAACGAGAGAGGAACCTGCTCCGAGGAGCTTACAATCTAAGGGATTCTAAGGCCTAAGCTTTGCTTTGTTCCTCATCTTCCTGTGCCTACTGCCATTGTCCTGAATCAGACTTTGGTTTGATATTTGGGGGTATATTTATCAAAGATCGGGTTTGAAAAAGTGGGGATGTTGCCTATAGCAACCAATCGGATTCTAGCTTTCATTCATTTAGTAATTTATAGAAAATGACAGCTAGAATCTGATTGGTTGCTATAGGCAACATCCCTGTTTTTTTAAACCTAGCCCTTGATCTCTTATAGTCTGATATATGTGCAACCATTAGCAATTACTGTGTTTGTGTTTGAAAGTTAGATTTTGAAATATTTAATCTTGTTCATTTTATTGACAACATTTAGTAAGGTTGTGTAAAGAGTAATATGTGTGCAAGGGTCTTTTTTCTGTGTTTGTAAATTGCAGATAATGCTAAAATGTCTTAGGGTGCTAAAAATAGACTTTGCAAATATGGCGATCAATATATGTCTCAAAAATGTGTTAAATAATCACAACAATGCGTTTGACGTTATGGATCATTTAAAAAAGCACTGAAAAGTTATAGAGAAAATACCAATTTAAAGTAGATGTCATTCACAAACATTAAACATTAGAAATGTGGAGGATATTTAGAAAACTTATGCAAAACATTTAAACCTGTTTTTGCTACATTTCGCTAGTTGATAAGAATAAAAATAAACATTTTTGCACTAGTTTTCCTGTTTTCTTTGTACATAAACCTAAGGCTATGTATATAAGGATCAAATTGTATCTAATATTTTATACCTATGTTAGGCGCATTGTGAGCATACCGAATTTCCGACAAAATTTAGAATTTCATTGAATCATATGCTTATTTTAACAGTTTCTTACTTTGTATTGTTTGAGATATAAACTACTGACCCATCCTTGAATAATGCAAGCATGGGAAGTTGGCAATGTGAATACATGTGCGGCCCTGCATAAACTTAATTCAAGTTCATATGATGATCAGCTAGATTATCTGCCAGCATATGTCCCCTCCTTATTAGTATATTTACTGCATGTGAATATCTTGAGCAGGAGGCAATATTTTTTGTCCGTGATTGGGTGGCTGTGTGGGCGTTAGTCATTAGAAATGATTGGTTTCATTCATGGAAACACATTACTGTGATTCTCAAGATCAACAATTGACAAGAATCGGCTTGTTTTGTCTTTTAATAGCAATCATTCCTTCCAGTTATGGCATTTACTTTTTGTCAGTTCTGTGCTTATTGTCGTCTTTGTGTTTCATAAGCCTCAAGATGCCATACTTTAGTAACTACACAAAAAAACTTGCGTGGGAGGCAAGTGAAACGTTTGTTTTGCTGGGTGAAGAAAAAAATGATCTTCAATAGCAGTGGGAGAGCATGAAGGTGTCTGTTTTAATAAAACAAACTTCCAAGCTTCTTATGTAACATACAATAAATATTACAGGGGTTATTTTATATCCTAAAAAGCTGTGGTTATGGGATAATTTAAACTCAAACTGTACAGGTAAGCATGCTATTTGACGTATACGTATAATATAATATGTTTAATATTCCAAGCTACTGATATGTATATGTATTAATTATATATTTTTCAACATTCTAATGGTGCCTGAATATTTCATTGTTTTTAAAAACACACATTTGGGCACAGTATGAAGCTTATGTGTACCAATGGGCAAAGTCATTTTATGTAACCAAATGACACATAAAGAAATCATGAAAAATTATTATGGGTTTGATTCATTAAGGATCTTAACTTGAGAAACTTCTTATTTAAGACTCCTGGACAAAACCATGTTACAATGCAAGGGGTGCAAATTAGTATTCTGTTTTGCACATAAGTTAAATACTGACTGTTTTTTCATGTAGCACACAAATATCAACTTTAAATTTCAGTGTACAAATAAGCTATCAAGTATTTGTGTGCTACATGAAAAAACTCAGTATTTAACTTATGTGCAAAACAGAAAACTAGTTTGCACCACTTGCATTGTAACATGGTTTTGTCAAGGAGACTGAAATAAGAAGTTTCTCAAATTAAGATCCTTAATGAATCAGGCCCCATGCTATTAAAAAAAACTTTATAAAAATGTGCTGACAAGGGTTTCAGAACTATATTCCACATCCGTCTTTATTGATCTCTATTTTTTCCTTCTGATGAACAGAAAAATGAATTTACTGTTGGGTGACGACCATGCTGCTGCAGTGGCCCATAGCACCTCCTTAATGAGTGTTAGGTCCATTAGATCCATCTCACCTATTTCTATGAAGATATAAATACAACAAATTGAGTTTTGTACAATAAATACCGCTAAGCGTTATCCCGTTATTGATAACATTTTATGAGATCTGGTGATATGGGTATATCTTCCTCTGTTTCATCCAGGCTGTTGTCACATGGTCAAACACTGTCACTGTTACTTAGACCAAAAAGACGACTGCAAGCTAAACAGTCTTCTCCATACTTGCCGATGGCAAGCTAAACAGCCTTCTCCTTACCGTTTACTATAGATGCCAAGCTGTCAGACAAGTCTGTTGATCTTTTTAGTCAGCATATTTTGTCATATCAAGTATTGGCTGAGGGTTTTTTATTTGTTTCAGATTTAAACTTTATTTTAATTTTGAATTCAGCTTTTACAAAAATTGATTTAAGATATTAAATAGAATATGCAGCTTATATAATATAATTTGTCATTCATGTTTTTTGATATCTTCCCTCCAAAGCTGAAGGTACCCAGGATAGATATGTATGTATCTCTTAACACATCACATTTCAAATCTACCTTGATATTAATTCAAGGTTTAGCATCTAGAATTGATTTACTTGTTTGTTTCATTAAGTGTGGAATACGATAAACTATGGAACTATATTTGTTATTTGATAATAAAAAAAAAAAATAAGACGGAGAAAAAAAAAATATATAAAAGATTAAAATATGATATACAGACATGATCGTGAGTGCAGTGTAGATTATTAAAAATCTAGAGGTGTAGTCATAAATCAGCTAAGTTTTTTTTACCATATTAACGGGAAATGTGTGCAGGCACACATCATGCATGGCTCTAACAGGAATCGGATTATGTGTATGATGACTATGACAGGGAATATATTCTAAATTGAGGAGCCAATTTGCCAAGCCCTAAACCACTTGGAAATGGCTTTTTCCACATGATTTAGGCATTTTTAGGTAAAGTGGCCATTTAGGAAAAGCTTAACCCAGGAGATATTGGAAATATGTGCTGCATTAAGCATATTACCACATAGTCTAGTAGTCCCCATAATACACAATGGGGACTGCAGCGTGGTCAAATTTGTAGATCTTAGGTTTTCGGAGCTTGATCCTGATGGCTGATGCCATCTGAAGATGACATTAGCCATTTAGTCTATGGGTAGAGCATTGCAGGTAATGGATCGTTGGATCCCTCACCGGCACCCTTTCTGCTCTCCCCTGCACTGTTTAACGTAAATGACCTCTGCGCATGCATGACCTTAAGGTCAGTACCAGGAGTCATCGCCTGGATAGCCTCCTATCAAATTATAATAGTAAATTGCCCCATTAATTCATCTGTCATTGCTAGAGAGAGAGATTTACTGGGGTTTTTTAGACGTGATGGTTTTTGGTTGGAACTGCAGTTTTGCAAATAAAATGTATATAATCTACTGTTGATATGTGATGAATTTCTGTCTGCAAGTGGGAAGTAACCCTCGGCTATCTGAAAGGAGTAAGTTATTCTTGGCTGTTTGCACTGGGCTAGATATCATGCATGTTGTATGTGACATATTTGTGATGAGTTCAGAGCATGAATGTAGGGTCTGTAATGAATAGAACTCTCTCAGCATTTGTTATTTGATGTGGCTGAATAACAGTGCTGTATGTTTAGAGCTGCCTGTGATATTGCAGAATACTCTGTGTGTTCATTCTCCAAATAATCTTTCTCCCCAGTATATCTGACTGTATCTAATGTGCATTGTATCTAATGTCTCTCTATTGGTATTTGTTTCTTGATACTTGTTTGTATTCAGTGTGGAACAGAATTCCATACTGACAATATTTCTGCTTATTAATGCTCTGGATTAATTCAAGTTGAATCCCTTCTGAGCCATATGTAAATTCTAACTGTTGTGTTATTGCCCTGCTGGCTTCCATCCAATAGGTTAAGGGAAGTCTACGTGCAGATAGGAGACTTCAGTGGAAGATTCTGCTTCACCATAAGTATGGTCTGCTGTTTCCTATGAGTGACAAAAAGTTAAACAAATATAAAGGTCATCTGTGTTTACATTAACCATACAACAGTCACAGTAAATTTTCTTAACAAGGATTGCCCATTATTTATCCACTTGTTCATTTTATCTTTGCTTTGAACTGCCTGGGTTTGCTTGTCAAGATGTTAACAGAGCTATAAACAGCCAAAGTATAGCAGCTCGTGTTCTCTAAATAGACTGTGAGGTCATTTTATTATCAGGCATACAAAACATATAAGGCTACCCATCTGCTCATCCTGCACATCTGGAAAGACTGTAAACACGCTAGTAATTTTTAAACTGTACTTTTTCGAGGGATAATCCTTTAAGTAGCACATATTGATTTTGTGATATTGTTCATTTTCTAAGAAACAGTACAACCATTTGAAATTAGGTAAATATCAGTCAGATATTATTCGCTTAGTAATTGGGGCCACGTGTAATTACCGTAAGCAGAGGCTTGATTTGGGTCTTACTTTTTGTGGTAACAGGTATGCCTTTGCCAAAACTACAAATAGTATCCAAAGAATATCCAGATCTGTACTGTAGGATTGAGTTGACTCTTTCATATAATCAGTTGAGTATGGTTTTAACCACCCGAATTTTGAGGATCTGGATGGATACCTTATCTCACATTTTGTGCATTGAAACATTTTCTCACCAGTGTAGTTGATTTCGTATTTGTTGCACACAGAACATGACATTTATTTATACTCTTTATTCTAACTCCAGAATCAGATGAAGACTATAGCACACTCTCTTGCAGTTTGACATCACATTTTAGCCTCTCTTCTTTGTATGTTTCTGCCCTCAATAGATTTCACTGTGTGGGGGGCATTAGATATCAATGTCAATGACCAGGGGCCTGATTCATTAAGGATCTTAACTTGAGAAACTTCTTATTTCAGTCTCCTGGACAAAGCCATGTTACAATGCAAGGGGTGCAAATTAGTATTCTGTTTTGCACATAAGTTAAATACTGACTGTTTTTTCATGTAGCACACAAATACTTGATAGCTTATTTGTACACTGAAATTTAAAGTTGATATTTGTGTGCTACATGAAAAACAGTCAGTATTTAACTTATGTGCAAAACAGAATACTAATTTGCACCCCTTGCATTGTAACATGGTTTTGTCCAGGAGACTGAAATAAGAAGTTTCTCAAATTAAGATCCTTAATGAATCAGGCCCCAAGTCTGTAATTCAAAATCCAATAACATTGCAACAGAGCAAATTGATGGAAACGTTAATTTAATGTATATGCTATTGCCCCAAATTCTTTTCCAGTTATATAGTCTACCGTTCTAGCACCCACATTATGGTTATATAACCTAGGCAAGAGTATATGTTAATACATGGTGTGACATTATGCCTCCCTACAAATAATAAAATTGAATCCGCTTGTGCTGCATCCTGTTTTACTTGCAACAGTGCACATGTAGCTTATAAATGTAAAGGCAAAATAGATTTTCAACTGGACATATTGTTTAACTCTTTAATAAAAAACAAAGCAGCATTAAATTGCTTTAATAATGAAGACTGTGGGTAGAAGTTTCTATTACTTTTTATATAGATTGCTTACATGATACTTTATTTAAATAAGCAGGGCAGCACTGTGGCTCAGTGGTTAGCATTTCTGCTTCATAGCACTGGGGTCATGAGTTTGGTTCTCAACCAAGGTCTTATCTCTGTTTGTGTGAGTTTGTATTTTCGTCCTGTGTTCTTGTGGGTTTACTTCAGGAGCTCCTGTGTCCTCCTACACACCAAAAAGATTCTATAGGTTAATTAGATGCTGACAAAATTAACTCTAGTCCGGGTGTGTGTGTTAGGGAATTGAGACTGTAAGCTCCAATGGGGCAGGGATTGATGTAAATGTCAAATATTCTCTGTACTTTTTACTTTTCTGTATATATTTATTATCATATTCCTTACCATTAACAATTTTGCTCACTGTATGTATATATCATTATCATCATCATCACCGTTTATTTATATAGCGCCACTGATTTCACAGAGCTGTACAGAGAACTCACTTACATCAGTATATATACAGTATATACACACACACAAACATTTTATTTGTAAAATGCATTCACTTAGTCTATACAATTTGCTGATCATTATAGCTGTGTAAAATTGTGATCATTTGGACTGTTTAATATACTGGTCATTGCGGGCAAATATATGCTGCACTATGCAATTTATGTTGTGTAATATAGAGGTCATTGGAACTATATGATATGCTGAGTATTGGGGAAATTATTTTCAGATATTTGGCACTGCATTAAATATTGATGGAAAATTAAGATGAAATGGTCCATCTAGTCTGTTCATTTTATTCATTATTGGTTTTTGCCTCTAGTTGATGCCGAACAGTCACGTCAGACTTGATAACATCTTTAGATTTTTATAACAATATAAGGATATAGACACTGAAAAAAGTTAATTTTGACCACTTCAAATTAAAAGATGTTTTACCTTTCGTAATGGTATTATAGGTTAATTCAAACATTTGTATTTAAACTATCGTTAACCGCTCTTGTTTTGATATTCTTCCAATTTGCTGTGCATCGGGGCCCATGGAGATAATGGGGCCTGCTACACGGGGAAGTAGCGAGCTTTAGGCCCCTGGTTCCCTCCTCCCCGGTTCCCTGCACCGGGGCTCACAGATCGCTAGTTCCGCCTCTGCATGGCCACAACTATAACTAGTAAAATGCATAATACACAGCATAACGCAATTTGCGCCCAACTCTACATAAGTTCTTTACTGTGTAAAGGCACAATGCCCCAGTATGGGTATATGTTAATCCTTACAACCCGTAAATGTTCATAAAATATACTCAAACACTGACATTACATAGCATCATTTAAAAGAGACATTTTGATATTCTCATTGATATCAGTATTATTTCTGAACTGGCCTTTAAATCTCATTCAATAAATTGACATTTGTTGCTATTAATGCAATTGCCATCATTAACCTTGGGTTTCTTAAGCTTTTTATTTTTTAACAAATTATATCTATCTTTTCATGTCCCTTCTCTAAACATGTTTCACAGGAGTGTAAGCACCAATGTATTTTCTTTTTTTTTGAGAGAGATGGTAGGGATTTCTTATTTACCACCTTTTAAGTTGGCAGGGTTAGAAACAATCTGTAGCAAATCAGTGCACTAAAATATCCACAAAGCTAGATCAAAGTGTAACCAATCAGAACATTTGAATACTCACTTCACAACAGAGGTTCGCTTAACCATATTACTGCCTATGGCTTTGGTAGCTAATATAATGCCCTTTTCATTACATTTGTAAAACAATATAATAATTTATTTTAGTGTATTGTAAACCTTAACAAAGGAACATTGCCATTTATGTATTATTAGATTTGTTAACTATAATTACTAATTATGGTCATGGCATTATATGTCACCCCCTATCTGGCATCAGGAAGACCTGTGAAAGTGCTTACTTCAGATAGGGAGATCACCATTTTTTTTAAAGTAATTGAACAGGATTTTTAAAGGATGTTTAGATTTGTATTCTAACTATTACACTTATAACAACAGGAGTGAAACATATTTTTTTTTAAAGAAAGGCAAAAGACAATCAGTTAAATCAATATTATTATATGCCATAAATACTGTACATAATTCAAATTCCATTATTACTTCATTCATTCCTTTCATTTTACATGTGCATTACATAAATATTGCAACATGCTGTGATATGACACAATTGTTATATTTCTTACTACCCATGTTTTGCCAATTTTAAACTTTGTTAACATTAAATAAATCCCATTTCATTTGTTTAATCAAGACGAGAAACCATTGGATAAGAGTGCCATCATGACATGTTTTCCTACCAATAAGCCTCCTTCTTCCTAACTAAAGGTTAGGACGACTAGTGGAGCCACCCATTTGGAATGGGAGCAAGATTCAAAAGTATCTTCTGTGCCAGGAGAAAGAACATTTGATGAATCACTGGGGTGAAATCTCATGAATGGGTCCTAGATATTAGATTATTAAATTCTTCTACTTAGGGAGAGACAAGATTACAGGTAGGAAATTGTTGTTGTCTTTAATTCATAATAAAAACAAATATGAAAAATTAGCATAAACTTCCCACACAAAGATATCATTTAAAATGTTTGAAATGCTACATATTCTTGGAGAAGGGGGATTTTTTCTTTCCTCCATCCCCAGGTGCGGGCTGGCAGATTTCAGCCCGGGGGGCGCACAAGCGGCCGCATCACATGACACGGGATGCGGTCGCGTCATCAATGAAGCGGCCGCATCCTGTGTCATGAGATGCGGCCACCAATATTGCATCCGGGGGCGGCCGACCTACCGCCCGGCCCTAACAGCGGTGATTCTGAGCGAGCGGCCCGGGGCCGATGCCCCCCTGCCCACCGGCCCAGCCCGCCCCTGTCCACCCCCCTTGGAATCCTTACTGTACCTTTGATGTAGCTTGTGGATCAAAGGTATCAGTAATTGTTCATCTTCTGATCAATCTGAGGATTGAGGGTAACAACTGAATATAAACTGCAAAAAAACTACTAGTTATGAATACAAAATTAGATCACCCACTAATAAAGCGGGTGATATTTATTTTTATTTTAAACCTTTACATCAGTATATAAGTACTCCCCTCATTTAGTACTATTTCTAGCTCTAGTGTTCCTTTGTTGCTTATCTCTACATATATTTTTCATGTTACTCATATCGCTTAACTTCATCTTTAGTCTTACCTGCCCATCTTCTTCCTTCTTCGGGTTGGTACACACATATGCAATAATCATGCAGATCACACGATTCACGACTGTTTGGTCAGATAGTACAATAGTGTGTATGCTCCCACGATCATGGTATATCTTACCAGAACACATCATATCTGTTGATTTGGTTTTATAAACTTCCTAAAAATCACGATTAACGATGGAACGATTATGAGAAATGAACGTTATGAGATGAAGATCTCAGATCTCAAGAAATTGACAGGTAGAATCTGATTGGTTGCTATGGCAAACTGCATCTCTTTCTAAATATTTACCCTTATAAGAAATTTAAAATTGCTAAATTCTTTATAGGTGTTAAAATGTTCCACATTTACATTTAAACATAAGTCTTAGACACAAAAGGGGCTTTGTTGAAAAAGGGAAAAGGTAGCATTGCCCATAGCAACCCTCCATATATTTTCTTTCATTTTCTAAACTGTGTTAAAATAAGGATATTTAAAATCTGATTGGTTGCTCTACACTACAATTTTCGTTTGCTCAATGTTCATAAATATCACCCCTATTTTAGCTTAAAACACTTTGTCATGACGGGTAGAGTACTAAAATCCGACAGTGGAAATGTTGGGCATTCTCTTAGACTTAAAACTTTCCTCAGCATTTTGTGGCTGTATAGCCAGCAGACCTACAGTATGTCACCACAGAAGGCAGGGTACCCTAGTCAATGTCCATCTGTTAAAGCTGAGTCAAACTGTCAGTGGTTGTTACTAAACTACTCTATTAAAGCTCATACACACACAGACATTGGAAAACAAGGCTAATTAAACCATAATACTATACTTTGTCCTCACTATAACATTAATGCGTCTCAAAGTATCCCCACAGCATACAATTAAAGCCGTTCACATAGAACTGCCTTAAATTTTAATGCTGCAGGAAATGTCAAAATTGACACAAGGCAAATGTTGTCAATAAGTGTGCATGGGCGCATTTGATTATTTTTTTAACTATCAGTGATAAAGTCAGTTTAATTTTTTTGAAAACACATTTTATTAAAGGTTTTAAAATAACGTTTGTGCTTGAAGTGTAACATTCAATGTTTGAGTACTGGTTGTATTTACAACTTCAAAACTGGAGCAATAGTTGGAGGACTCATTACTGTATTTGTAAATACATTTATAGTCAGTTAGTATCATTTGCATAGTACAAAATATATTTACTGAACAGTGGTACCTGGAATAAGATGTAAGATAATGCACAGCACAGGGTCGTACTGAATGACTCATACGACTCGCACATATCCCTTCTGTAGATGTCAGTCACTCCTTTTTTCTGGGATCTTCTGCAGAACTGAGAAAAATTAAAAAAAAAAAACCAAAAGGTCTAATAACTGTAAGCAATATTAGGAAAATGAGGTTTATTCCTGTGCAGTTATACATTTAAAACAGATCCTGATCACTCCATATAGAAAAAGAGATGGTGCTCTATGTAGTCACCTAACCAATGGCGAAAAAAAAGAGTAGATCCTGGTTTGCATTCAACATAGAGCACAATAGAAGTGGTGATACATATAAGAAGAAACATAGATTCTAAACAATATGAACGTTGTTATAGTATAGTAACAAATATAAAGTAACCAGAGCAGAGTGCCCAGAGTGGCAGATTGAATGGAGATGTAGGAATGTTGTTATATTGCGGCACACGCTGTTCCCCAATTTCAAATATAAAATCAATACTCCAGTGGATCTGTTTTATACTTCCAGCATAGTGGTGTAGCCAGAATGCATCTGTGGCTGATTGTACACTAACCGTCTATATGTGACAAAAAAGGAGGAGAAAACAGACACACAGACTCCAGACCACTAAATGTTTAAATGTTAGCACAGCAGGGGGACACTTTTTTCATTAATCAAGCAGCATGGGGTGCAGGTTTGACATTTCTGATATATAAGAACAGGTTCTAAGAATTCCACAAACCACACAAACAAAAGTTGTAGTACAATGCAATAAAGCACTGTGCGGATCTAATTCAATGGATCCGCACCCAACCAAAATGTGTGTCTCCATGTTGCACTTGAGAGATTGTAACCTTTACATTTATATGTACAGCAGTCCATTTGGCTAACACATTTTCTGCAACTGGACGAGCATGCGTTAACCCATAATCAATAGTTTTCTACTTTTTGCTTCACTACGCTATTGAACAGCAGCCATCTTTATGCAGGAGAAAATCATGACAGCTCAATACAATAAAAATAGAGGTAGATTGACTTGCAGTAACCAGAAACTATTACTGTTTGCACATTTAACTGCTGAACCTGTTCAAAAAAACATTTGCACAGTGAGTCACGGGCAGGTATCCATGGGTACATGTCTATTTCTAGGACTCTGCTATACGATTCTCCACACAATATCAGAACAGATAGTGAGAATTATACATAAATAAGAGAAGTGTTATGTGTTGACCATACATACAAGAAATAATAGATTCTGAGAATTATACCCTGCATAACAAGTACTAATGTGTAGTTGGATTACAGTAAACAAAAACAAGATTGCAAGAAACAAATTAGATATAACTTTATTTGTTTAATCATGATGCAAATTGACAACCCTGGGTATACTAAAATTTCTGACATGCAGAGCTCCTATTTGTGTTATGAAACCCTTAACTAAAGGGAGAAAAAATACAGGCAATAAATGGGATTGTCTATGGAAAATACAGAAAGTTGGCAGCAACTCTATACTCTAAACATGTATGTTATGGGTCAGGCTTCCTCTCTCATCTGCAATTTGCAGCTCCTGATCCTCATCTGAGAGCTGAGGAGAACCTGGAACCTGCTTGCAGTCTTCTGTTCCTGCTTGTAGTTCCTTGCATTATTCCCTTGTCTTCGACACATGTTAAGCCAAATCCATGCCTGTCACCTTATAGTAAAGTTAATACATGAAATGATATAAAACTGCAGCCTTGTTTCTCTGATGTGGCTATAAACTCAGATAATTTGATTCAGATAATTGCAGTGGCTAATTTCAGCCATCTAACCAAGAGTTCTAGCGCTAATGCTCTGTTAATTGCAGCTTAAATTGGGCTACAAATGGCTGAGTATTCAGGGCTGGCGCTACCACTATGGAAGTCAAGAGAACTAAAGTTTAACACCTGAATAAGTGACATAATGACAGGGGTTCTTTTTTTTCCTCGTGGCACCACAGCACTGAGCTCTGGCTGCCTGCAAATTTAAATTAAACACATGGCAAATAGAGGTGTGTTTAATTATGTAAATTATATTTTGGGCCTTCCCCTGCTGTTTCTTACCTTGTAGAGTATGCAGGCAAAGGAGGTGAATGCCAGTCTGTATGGTCATGTGATCATAGACAGTACCTGCTTCTTGCTGCTCCCATATTATTACTGACACAAGGAGAAACTAGTTAACACTCTGCAAATAGACCCACAACAGGCTCCGCCTCCTCTGCTTATCTGCTGATACACACAGGATGGTGAGGGACGGGGGGGGGGGGGTGAATTACAGGGTAGGATGATGGGGGAAGAATTCTAGAGGTAAGTGGTTAAGTTGAATTTCAAGGAAGTTAGAGAGGGGTATTACTGGGGAGACAGATAGAGGGATACATGAATTACAGTAGATGGGGGAAGATAAATTTAATATAGGTGAAGGGGAAAGTGATGGAGAAATTATAAGCCTTAGAGCTGTGGGGTTGAGAAATGAATTGAGGGGGTGGTTGGTAGTAGCCTAGCAATGGCCCTCTGTTTTTACAAAGATCTTATGTTCTAAAACACACACAGCAGAATATGAACCAGACTACATCCTGTCCACTTCCATTAAAAAGTTCCTAAAACAAATGCTTTGAGATCTAAAGGTTTAAAATCTGGGCCATCCTGTTTAGTTCATACCAGAGACTTTTAAGTTCTGAATTATGATAGGTGTGCTGGGCAGTATGGCCTTCCTGTAACTAAGTATGCCGTCAGTCAAGCCGCCCATGATTTTATATAGCATACATATATTGTTGCAGCATGGCCTTCAGAGTCCCTTGTCTCCAGTGACATTGCTATCACTACTACCCATACTAAGCTACTTTTTGGACACCCTCTGTGAGATCCAGCAGCGGTGGTCCACAGGGCAAGTAGGGGGACGTGACAGAGCAATTTACGTTATCAGGACCCATCTGGAAAGCCCCGATGATGCAACTTGTGCCATCAAGCCCCTGTTTTGCATCTTTAAAAGAAGAAGAGACAGAATCAGTAGGCAATTATGCTGGTAACCCTATTGCTACCTTACTGGTGGCATTAATTTGGGCCAACCACCAAACAATATCAGCAGCTACATTGGCAAAACTGTATATAGACCTGTGTATAGCCCCGAAACAATCAGCATGCACAGAATCTGATTTATCTGATTGCATCCACAGGTCCTCATTTTATCCCGAGTGCCAAATAGGAAAACTTGACGAACCTGGACACACACAGGAGTAACAACATTGGAATGAGTATCTGTCCATGTCACGTGTCACTGAATAAAGCTCTTATGACACAGATTAGAGAAGGACAATCTATAATCTCAATTTGGTTATTTCCATTACATAAAAATAGGTTACTGGCATTTCAAGTTAGCATTGTATTAGTATTAACAGCTGGTTGCCGTAGCAGGAATCATATTAAAATGATTGATGCTAACATATGTCTTATTTTAAGTATATATATATATATATATATATATATATATATATATATATATATATATATTTCATAAGAGGTTAACTGACACTTTGTAAGTGTAGTTTCTCTTCTGGGAGATAGTTTCATTTAAAAAAAAATATTTTGTAAGGGACAGGGTTAAATGTATTTTCCTGCGTTTCATCATTTGCTCTACTGTCTGTGGTTCCCAGGATAACAGTAGTGTTTACACATGCTGCTTTTATTCATACATGGAACATGGAACCTGCATACAGAGGCTGGCTGGCAAGTTGCAGTTTGTGGGGAGTGTGACTCTGCTCATCAGCCTATAAGAAACATTTTAAAGGAAAATAAATGCAGATAGCCCAGTGACACAGCCCAAGGTAGTCAACTAAGGGACTGACCCAGGGGCAGATGCCCCCTGCCCAGCCAGCCTGCATAAATGTAGATTGAGAATGTAACTTGTAAAGAACCACGGCCTCCAGCCATTCAGTCTAACTCCGTATTGAGGCTATGCACAGATTGAAATGATAGTATGACATTGCAACATATGTTTATGAGACAAGATACCCTCATGTTTGACTGGTGATGTCCCAGTTTTCTATAAAAATGTAAATATATTTTAAAATATGTGACTGTTTGCTGAATCTTGTTAAAGGAAGTAATAGACAATGAGCTTATGCAGGTTTTTGGCAGGTTTGCGGCAACAATATACTTTAGAGAGACACATGAGTTAATGTTTCGAGGTATTGGACCCGAGCTGTCCACAATGAGGATTGTGGGATGCCAGGTATAGCCGCAAAGACTGTTTGGTAGCCCACACCCCCCTTCTCATGACAGCTTTAAGATATTATATTATATTAACAATATTCTGTGGACAAGCATATGGTTATAAAATAAATATACATACATAAACCACACTGTGTTAGACAGTTGCTATATGAAACAATTCAGTGATAATATATCAAGCTTTACTGGAAAACGAACATCTTAACTGTCATTATTTTTAGAAAGCTGTCGTGTCCGCGTCAAAACTGCATTGAAATCACGTCAGAGCTCCTAAAATTTGTTTTAAAAACTAAATGACATGGGTACATAACTGCATAGTGTCTCCATTGACTGTGTACAGTATGAGCACTTAATAATACATTTTAAATAATCACTATGATTTTCCCATGAGAAATGAAAGCATACAATATACAGCGTAAAATTATATATGTTGCATTGTTTGAAATATGTTTATAAGAAATTCTAAATAGATTCATACAGTGTAATATAACAGAACACTTACAATCGCACTTGGCCATCTTAAAAACAAACTTTAACAAAGGTGTTTAACATTATTTTTCCTTTGACATAAACAGTATTGGTCGTGAAATGAAGCAGTATGCGGTGATTTAAAGATATTCACACATATGTAAACTTAGACAACTGGAGCTGTCATCCCGACATAAAGCTACAGTGTCTTTACAACATCAAATAGAGGTTTGTCTAGATGAGTATTTGTTAAAAACATGAAGCGATTTATAATAATTATCTTTTAGTGGGGGTGGTGATTTTACTAAGCAGCTAAGTAGCTCATCCATATGTTGCCCATATTTCTATGGGTCCATGTGTAGACAATTTTTCCTGATTTATGTTTCATATAATTCCTGAAAGTAAGGTAATAGCAGGGCTTTTTTTTCCAAGTGACAAATGTATTAAATATATTGGTTTATATTATACATGACATTGGGCCTCATCCAGTGAGATGTTTGTATGTTCTCCCCGTGTTTGTGTGGGTTTCCTCCGGGTGCTCTGGTTTCCTCCCATACTACAAAAACATACTGGTAGGTTAATTGGCTGCTAACAAATTGACTCTAGTCTGTGTGTGTGTCTGTGTGTGTGTGTGTGTTAGGGAATTTAGACTGTAAGCCCCAATAGGGCAGGGACTGATGTGAATGAGTTCTCTGTACAGCAGATGATGATGATGATGATGATAATTCCACTCTGAAACAGGCCATTCAGAATGGAGCAATGAACATTGTTGAAATTCATTGGAAAAGTACAGATTTCAATCAGCGTTGTAAGTTTCAGGTCTGTGTGCACAGACACAAAGCAACCTCCACATCCTAACAATTTGTTTAAAAATCTCACCCAACAAAATTAACTATTGCTTATCAGCTGTATAAGCTGCTACATCATTTTGCAGTGGTGAGGAAGCCTCCCTATTTGTCTAGCTCCGTCAATCATCCTGCACAAGATCGGCTGACATTGCAGTGGATCCAATATTGTCAGGCAAATCCTCAAGCCTTCCCATCCCCACAAATACTGTGTAATGACAGAACAACCAGCTCGACTTTGAATCTGTCTCATAATTCTCTTTTGATAATAGCCCCCATCCAAGACATCAGGAAAATTCAATGGACACAAGCACTATGAACAACATAAAAGTCCTTTTAATTGAAGTTACAATACAATCTGTTTCAGACTCTGCAGCCTTTGTATGTTGGCCACTATTTTAATATATTTCACTAAACTGTATTTTGTGTACACTGGATTCCCTACTTTCACTGCTTTGATTGTTCACACCTTTCAAAAAGTGATAAAAGTCATATAAAGAAATGAGCTACCTTCTCACCTACAGAATGCATCTATATAGTGTGATACTTACACTGGTTGGAATGATGGTATTTACATTGATTGGAAGCCTTATATGGCCACTTCCAGCTTTTAAAAATCTGTTGCCTTCGCATCATGTGACATTGTATAGCATTTCTATTGCTCACATATATTAGCCTTCCCGGTTTGTATCTACAATGCATATGGATGCGTTTAATTTATTTTATATTGTGCTAAAATAATCCGAGCACAATAGTTTTGCTGGACACATTAATTCTGTTTTCCATATAGGTATATAAAGTTATGTATATTAAATTGTAGGCACATTTGTGTCCTGATGAAGATGGGGGTGACTGAATGAAACATTCATTTTTATTTTATGTGAAAATAAAAGTACTCTTCAGCAAGCCTGTGGTGCCTGGATTATTTCACTACAGTGGTTGTTTGACTGATGGGACTGCAGCACTTGTCATGTCGGATGAGTGCACATAGCATTTATAATCATATGATGTGCATCTGTCTAATGCAACTTCACAACTATACTGTACACATTGGTTTTCCACTATGTAATGAAGACAAAAATCTCTCATCCTAAAATGTTAAAATGGACATAGGCAAAGTAATCATTCACGTGGATATCATGCTACCTATGTTACACTATTCAGAGCTTTGTCACATACATTGAACTACTTTATTGAACCACTACTTCTGTTAATCCATATCTATAAGTAGGTTGAAATGTAGGAAAATATTGTTACAGATTTCAGGCAGCAAAAATTTCTGTACTGTTCTGGGAGAAAGCGCTACGGAATCTGCTGGTGCTATATAAATAAATCTTGATGACGATGATGATGGGAAAATCCTGGATAGATCCTCCTAAACATATATTTTGGTTACATTTCAGAGCAAAGCCCCATGAAAATCTAAAGAGGAAACTTAGGCAATATCCTACTGCGTTTTTATTTTTTAAAAAAACGGAGATGACACTTAAAGCATATTAAGAAATCGTTGGCAATATTTTGCATAGTATTTGTTTCCTGTTTATAAATGTATACTGGAAAGTGATACCCCGTGGCGTAAGATACAGGATGTATGTTGCATTTACATTTTTCACCAACGCAGAAAAGTTTTGCAGCTTAATCTGGAGGATGTATTAAACATTTGTGGAAAAACAGGTTTCTCTGTTTCTCATTCTCTACGTAAACTAGCAATTAATCATCGTGCACGAGGTAACTGTGTGGGGGGCTTTAATATAAACTACACTGCCGGACTGGTAAACATTTCTGTATTGTCGCTAATAACCCACAGAAGCATAGTTAATGCAAGTTTAGTTTTAACCTTGGATGTTTATCGAGATTTCTTTAAACTGTTTACATGACACAGAACACATTAAATGTCCCTGAGCTGTTGGGCAGAACCATATGGCGAGAAGAGGCTTTGCTGAAGTACAGATCGTTTGGTTTGGATCTTGTAACTTTCAGAGACTCTTCAGAAGCAATATTTAACAATGTGTCAACATTTGAAATCCCATCAATCAGCTTTATTCTCAAGAACTGCAATGTTATATAATGGTCAAGAATCAAAAGGGTATTTTCCCCTGCTTAACAGAATTTATGTAGACTTAATGTAATGCAATGAACTCTGCCAGCAGTTATTAATACTACATTGAGCCTTATGTAGTGTTCATGACATTGGCCTCCTCTATATCACTAGATACTATATTGCTTTTTATCAGATTGTTCCCTTCCACGTTGATATTTATCAAAGGTCCTCTCGTGACAATTCAGGACGAGTGTGTTGTAACCTCCACATTCTACTGGCCAAATACTTTGTGTGTCGGGCATTTGGATTGATATTATAGTATGTGCTGCAACAAATAACCTCAGTGACCAATTATAATACAGTCAAAATCGATTGGATCATTATGAGACTTCTTAGTAAATGCTGTCGCTATTGGTGTTGGCGAAGTCATCTTCTGACCACATTAACAGGACGCAGCCATGTTGGAAGTGATCCAGCCCCTCGTCCCTCCTGGCAAAAAGGCCGGATATTGTTCGATTTGGCCACATACATTTATGGCCAATTGGATCCTAATCCTGTTTCTGCAGCTGAAGTGTGGCCATTATTTCAACTTGCTCTGACAGATTAGTTACCAAAACCATCTGCTGTGTTTGGGTGTGAGAGTAAAGGTGCATTGAACTCCCCAAACCAAAAATTAGTGTCTAAAAGATGGCAAGACAGTGAAAAATAAGCTCTGCAGTACCACTTATAACCACAAAGTGATGCAGAACAGTTCCACTTATATGATACATTTATTTTACTATGTAGTTTGTAGATCAGGAAAGCAAACATCAAACAAAAATGACCCATAGCTTCTAACAGGGCAAATCCCAAGATGTCAAAATAAGTATTGCTGCAATTTCAAGGAAGGATTTCTGGCATATCCAATAATGTGGCCGCCAAAAAAATGTCCCAATACAGTTGATTAGGATGTAGATGTAAATTAAATGCTTTCATGAAAATGTTGTGTTTCCCAGTGTTATAGTTGCCATCCTTCACCGTACAAGAAAGTAGTAAGGTGTTTAGTCTGTTGCAGACTGGTTTAGCTGTAAGCTGAAGCCTTATGTTGTAAAACAAAAACTGCTATTTTTGTTATGCTACACAATTTACTATTACAAATAATCTTTAATGGTAATAACACAGTATAGAGCTATTCAAAACGTATTCCTCCTTTTAGGGGAAAGTCAAACTTATATACATAAATGAACCGCTGATTTTATTTTAGGGAGGTTTAATCTACCTTTTGAATTCTCTTTGGCAGCTATATTTTTGATGAAGGTTCAGTTGGTATTGGACACTTGATGCTAATTTGCTAATGGATGTTTTTTATGTGTTTGTGGTGATTTTCTAGACAAATGCAGAGTTAACAGATTATCTTTATTTTGAAGTATATAACTTGAACGCTAACTCATTTGGATCAATACATATATTTTGTTATGATTAGAATAATTTATTATATTGATTCTTTTTATTTTAGGTACATTTTTAAACTAAATTATTTTCAATTTAAGGTTGCTGAATACACTGTCAATTTAAGGTTACTGTTTAATTTAGTTAGTTATGTATATGATTATTTATTGCACATCAGTTGTCATAGGTCTGGATAAAAGTTAAGTGACTGTGTAGAGAGGATTCTTTACCATATTCTATACCATATGTGTTCTTTTGCTATTATCTGGGAGAGATACTTTCAGAATGGACATAATTTCTTTTGAATTTTTTATTTAGTATATATGGTATAAATACCATGTTTAATTTTATCTTAATTGGAAACAAATTTGCTGTTTATTTTCTAATTGTTGTAATTTCAGCGATGGTTAGAACTTGTCGTTAACAATTACAACAACTCAAAAAATTGGGCATACTGACTTAATTACTTTTCTTTGTCTTGAAATATTTTTCTGGATGTATCAGTCAAAAAGTGATAGATGCCACATCTATTGTGCAAGCCAGTGGTTTGAAACAGTCGTCTGAATAAGTGAATCTGTGAAATTTGGAATGTATGTGTGTGTCCAAGTTTCTTATAAATCCAGTTCTTCACTGGTCAGGCTGCACGACCAGATATGCATCATAAGTTATCCTCTTATTATCTCTACCTCACATACCTTATTAAGATACTATAAGTGCCAAATTATAGGGTGATGTGAAAGAATGGAGGGAAAAGTCCAGAGTCAGGATTTTATGTCTAAACATTCTGGAATGCAGAGTATTTGTTAATGTGAATTGTAAAAGAAGATTGGTTCAGTCAATCAAACTATTAAGGTGTTACACTTGATCTAGACACACATTATAGACAACAAAGAACATTAATCACAAGCTGACATGTCCAATCATGGAGTATAGTGACCTTCCAAAGTCAAATCAAAAGGCCGAGTTAATTATTTATGGCGAAACAGATACCTATTTATTTTTAGCAGCTTTTGCTGTTTTCGGACCATAGTCAAGCATAGTATTTGTCAGTCACTCCAGAAGCTCATTTAATGAAATAACTTTGTAAGATGTATTTTTCATTATCTCCTGGTTCTAGTTTTACTTCATTATGAGATAATGTTTTGTCTTTCTTAAAAGCAAAAAGAATAAAAGCAGCATGTGCCTATTACATCATTTAGACCACGGAGTGAGATCCTTTACTGACTCAGAGCCCAGATTAACTCTGCATTCATATTTGGGACTCATCATTTAAGTTTTGAATTAATAATGTATTTTGCATGTATTATCTACAATGTGGTTACAAATTAAGTATATTATGTACTATTATTATTATTAATAATAATAATAATAATAATAATAATAATAATAATAATAATAACTATTATTATTATTATTATTATTATTATTATTATTATTATTATTATTATCATTTAACTCTTAGTAATTCAGGCACATAAACAAAATAATGTTAAAATATGGCAAATAATTTATTTCTTGGTAATATACAATATGTTTACTGGAAAGGTTCATTTTGATTTACCCTACAGGCCATAGAGAGAGACCCATATTTCAGATTATTAAATACTTATACACATTCTGGGATATATACAGCTTGAGGCTGAAATAGAGTTATCAGTTTAGTGGTCCTTATACATGTTGTAATTCTGACAAACAGTTAGTTGGTTTACAAATCATGATATTTAAGGGGAAAATACTGCAGAGCTCAATGAACATCGATTTGGACTGGTGACTGCTATCTCACTGTTTAAGCTGTTGCAATCTGAGAGCAATAGTTGTGGGTTCAGACAAACATATGTATGGCCAATTTGGACACTGGCAGATCCAGCCACCTATGTGGAGTGGCCTGAACTACCCATGTTTTGTGTTTCTGAACCCTTTGTCTGTATTCCTATTTAATGAATTGGTCCTCATCTAAGTGCTAATTTTAGATACATAGAATATGACTAAATATCTGATACACAGCAAATTGTAGTTTTTCATTTATTTGTTATACAAATTCGAATCATTTCCAAGCTTTGCGTTTAGGTGTAAAATTTTCACTAAGCCACGGCAACCAGATGCTTGTATTGTCTTATTCGCACAAGACAATAACTCTAATTACTGATTGGTTGCTGTATTTCGGCACTCCTTAATGCTGTATTTTTTTGCTTCTTAATGTTAGGAAATGAGCTATGAATCCCCTTGTTATTGAAGAATGTGTTTGCATATTTAGCATGTGGTATCTCATATGGCAGGAATTACTAAGTCTGTTGTTACTTATATTTAGAGAGGGTCACTGACCCCCGTGTTTTGGTTTCGGATTCGGTTTTGGATCTGGATTACCTTTGTGTTTTGGTTTTGGTTTTGCAAAACCGCCCTTGCGTGCTTTGGTTTTTCATTTTGTTTGGTTTTGTTTTGCTATTTTTGAAAAAAATACAATTTTTTTGGTCTGAAATATACTCATTTAGTGCTCCACCAGTTTCTTAGATAAGTGAGGTAATTCTAAAGCTAATAAATTATGAAAAAAACAGTTTAATCCCTGGTAGGCCGTCCTTAATTCAAACACTTGTCTGCAAATTATACAGACAAACCTGGTTGTCTACCTCCTCCATCTTTGATTATTGGCAATGTAGCCATCGTCTTTGGGTGTATATTACACCCTCCACTTGTAGTTGAATATTAAAAAAAGCAGCCTGCACAGACTGTTGAACTAGAAAGTAAAATTAAATGGACCACGGTAGTTTGGTGGCTATCTATGCCCCCCCGCCCTCCACTTGTAGTTGAATATAAAAAAAGCAGCCTGCACAGACTGTGGATTTAGAAAGTTAAATTAAATGGACCACGGTAGTTTGGTGGCTATCTATGCCCCCCCGCTCTCCACTTGTAGTTGAATAGAAAAAAAGCAGCCTGCACAGACTGTGGAACTAGAAAGTAAAATTAAATGGACCATGGTAGTTTGGTGGCTATCTATCCCCCCCCCCCGCCCTCCACTTGTGGTTGAATAGAAAAAAAAGCAGCCTGCATAGACTGTAGAACTAGAAATTTGAATATACAAAGAAATGGACAAAGGCAGTTTGGTATCTGTCTGCATCAGACCCCCCCTCCCATCCACTTGTAGTAAAATAGAAAAAAAAAGCAGCCTGCATAGACTGTAGAACTAAAAAATTTGAATATACAAAGAAATTGACAAAGGCAGTTTGGTATCTGTCTGCATCAGACCCCCCCTCCCATCCACTTGTAGTAAAATAGAAAAAAAAGCAGACTGCACAGACTGGGGAACTAGAAATTCGAATATACAAAGAAATGGACAAAGGCAGTTTGGTATCTGTCTGCATCAGACCCCCCTCCCATCCACTTGTAGTAAAATAGAAAAAAAAGCAGCCTGCATAGACTGTAGAACTAGAAATTTGAATATACAAAGAAATGGACAAAGGCAGTTTGGTTTCTGTCTGCATCAGATCCCCTCTGCACTAGGAGTAAAATAGAAAACTATTCAGCCGTTATAGAATCTAGAATAGAAATAGAAATTGAGAAAGGCAATTTGGTATCTGTCTGCATCATAATCATCAACATCCTCATTAGCGCCCTCGTCACCTCCACAAATCTCCCCCTCATCCTCTTCTATTTCCAAAGTGTCCTCCTCACTTGGTGTATCACCGGCTACACTCGGGCTGTTCAGGCACACATGAGCAGAACTGCTGAAAGGGCCCTTTTTTATGGGTACACTAACAGAATGCTCATGATTAGACTTCCCACTGTTGGATGGACTCTCCACTGGGATTGGTGTCATTTCTGATTCAGAGCAAACATTATCCTCTAATGCCTTACTGTCATCTTGCAGCTCGGCTTTGACGCGTAACAGTAGTTGTGCACCACTTGTAGGCTCGGTAACATTTTTGGATCTGCCACTAATAGCCAAAGGTGAAGGTCTCATTCTCTCTTTGCCACTGCGTGTGTAGAATGGCATGTTGCCAAAAAATTTTTTATCGGCACTTAACTTTTGCTCAGTAACACTTCTTTTTCGCTTCAACACAGTAAATTTTTTTGGGGTTTTGGTTTTTTGGACTGATTTCGAAACACTGTGTAGTTTGACATCGTCTTGCCCAGATGACATACTGGGAACACTAACATCAGGACTGTTGACACAACCTGGTTGCTCATTCTGATCATATGTGGACTGCTTTAAATCCATTCTGAGTGCAAAGCACTTGTAGTGGTAAAAATTATTTGGTAAGATACTGCTGAAAAATGTGACTTTTGACAGCCAGAAATATGTATGCACAATTATGGGGGACACCCCAAAAGCACTGGGGAGTGCCAATTATTAAAAAAAATAAAAATAAACCTCTATCCTCCTCTCTTCTCTAGCGATTTTTGTTAGAGCAATTGCAAGAAGAATATTGGATTCTCTGTCCCTGCTCTAATCAGCCTGTGACTACACCCTGCTCTCTCCCTCTGTCAAATGGCGATGGATTGCTGTGGAGGCAGGTATTTATAATGTTGAAGTATCGCGAGAACCGAGCCCCGAGATCCGATGACGTCACGATGACGTTCTGCCTCGATTTGGATTTGGAGCGGGCGGGAGAGTACCGAGCTACTCAGCTCGGTGCTCGGATAGGCAAAGTTCGGGTGGGTGCGGTTCTCAGGGAACCGGACCCGCCCATCTCTACTTATATTTGCACAGCATACAAAACATCCCCATAGCGCACATCTTAAAACGGATAATCCTGGTTTTGGACATCTCAAAATATCTCCCAACTCGACACCTCCGTTCTGCACAAGATCTACGTCTCTCTTCCACTCTCATCTTATATTTGAAATTGATCCAGATGAAACATCCGCCAATCTGTTTTAATCAGGAAAAATTCCTCCTGACCCAATATTGAAGACAAATTTCTCCCTGGATCCACTACTATTCTTCATTTTAATTAACAATTGTAATCCTGGATACCAGGGGCAACCTGGGTGGGGAGCAGGTGGGCATCTGCACCCCGGGCTGGTCCATTGTGGGCTATCTTGTGCTGGGTCACTGGGCCACCTGCATTTTTTCTCCTATAAAATATTCTTCATAGTCTGCTGAGTCGAGTTTTACCCCCAGGCTAAAATTCATCAGCCCTCCCCTGCTGGATACTCTTTTCCGCTAAAAATTTGTCTAACCCTTTCTTGAGCATATCAATTTAAATCTGCCATCACAACCTTCGCTGGCAATGAATTCCATATATTGACTGCCCTTGCTGTAAAGAACCCCTTCCTTTGCTAGTTGTGAAACTTCCTCTCCTCTAACCTGTCCTGTGTACAGTCCTTTGGGTAAAAAGGGTGTCCTGTGTACAGTTCTTGGGCTAAAAAGTTCCCATGAAAGGTCTCTGTATTGACCCTTAATGTATGTGTACATAGTAATCATACACTCTGTTAGACACCTCTTTTTCAAAGTAAATATGCCTAACCTGACTAAAAGTATCTCATAACTTAATGACTCCATACCCTTTTTCAATTTTGTCGCCCTTCTCTGAACCCATTCTAGTTCCAAAATGTCTTTTTTATAGAGTGGTGCCCAGAACTGTACTCCGTATCCAAGATGAGGTCTTACCAACGATTTATATAGTGGCCAAAGTACACCTTCTACCCTTGCATCTATGCCCCTTTTTATGCATGCCAATACTTTATTGGCCCTTGCAGTGGCTCTTGGGGAGAGTATAATCAATGCCCAACTGCTTGTTGCTAAGAAGAATTGGGACCTGTTAGTAACATCTGCCAGACAGTTTGTGCTGATTGCTTCATAGTGTAAGACAGGAGTCTTAATCTATGAACAAAACAGAGCACCGGGAACTTTCACGAAGATTTAAATATCAGCTTTGTTGGCTGTTTCCAGTGGGGGGGTGGTTGATGGGGAAACGCAAGCAGCAGAGTGATTGCCAGGTACTATAAACCATAGAACTGTAGGCCACCTCCCATCACTGATCTTATAAACACCTTGGATGAAAACATTATTTGTTTATTGACTGGAACAAGACTCTTTGCCTGTCAAGAGGGACCCCACAAAACTTGGCTCCCATTCCATTTATGATAAGTAGACACAGCTTCTCTTTTTCAAAACTATGCATTGTAAGCTCTTTTGAGCAGGGCACACTCTACCCTCTGTCATGCTTGTACATTCTCAGTAAACCTCATATGTCCTTGTAATGTTTCTATTCATGATTTGGGAGAGAGGGTTTGAATGAAATTTTATATTGGTAATCCTGTGCTTCTGGGTTTTGTGGCTCCTTATAAATAAATAATGATGATGAAGATGATGATAGATTATAGGTTACTGATATTGACTTATATATAGAGTAGAATTAGTTATTCATTGTTATTATTATTTTACACGAACATAAGTCTAAGATGTATTTTAGGCAGTTACACACATCAGGCAGTTATACACATCAGTTGCTTGCACACATCAGTCACTTACACACGTCTGTGGGCAGCACGGTGGCTTAATGGTTAGCACTTCTGCCACACAGCACTGGAGTCATGAGTTTGATTCCCAACCATGGCCTTATCTGCGTGGAGTTTGTATGTTCTCCCCGGGTTTCCTCCAGGTGCTATTAAATTACCCTTAGTCTTTCTCTGTCTGTGTATGTGTATGTTAGGGGATTTAGATTGTAAGCTCCAATGGGGCAGGGACTAATATGAATGAGTTCTCTGTACAGCGCTGCATAATTAGTGGAGCTATAAAAATAAATAGATGATGATGATTTTAATAAAAATAAGTCCTTAACAAAATAGAATTAACTCATCATCATCATCATCAGCAGCAGCTATTTATATAGCGCTACTAATTCCGCAGCACTGTACAGAGCACTCACTCACATCAGTCCTTGCCCCATAGGAGCTTGCAATCTAAATTCCCTAACATACACACACACACACACACAGACAGAGACTAGGCCCATGGGACTTGAAGCTGATTTCAAGACTTTGTTAGGAAGAAAAAAGGTTAACATCCCTTAGTTTTGTACATTTTAGCTTCAATATTTATCTTATCTTTCTTTTTTCCTGTTTTATAACTTTCATTCGTGACTTTTTTGCAAAGCTTTTTTTTTTGTTTCCAAGATTACTTTATAATTCTTAAGATGGTGGGAGACAATGAGCAAAAGTAAATTAAATGACATTTAAATGACATTTATAGGGTATATTTACTAAACTGCAGGTTTGAAAAAGTGAAGATATTGCCTATAGGAACCAATAAGATTCTAAGGGGCATATTCAATTGACAGCGGGATCGCCAAAAACTGTTAATTACATTACATTATTAACGGTAATATTTTTGGAGCGCGGGATTTTCAGGGATTCCGCCGTCAATTGAATATGCCCCTAAATATTATTTATTTAGTACATTCAAAATGACAGCTAGAATCTGATTGGTTGCTATAGGCAACATCTCAGCAATTGCAGAAAATAAATATATAGAAAAAGTGTTTGTGTTGTGCTTCAGGAGAAGTCTATTACTTGTTTTTCTTTATCTGTCTACTCAGTATAAACAATGAACCCATTCATCACCTTCAAATAAGAAAAACTTAGCAGATATTAAATTGAAGACTAAAACCCTAAGAAAAACCCTATTGCACAGTAATCATATCAAACACAATATTGCCCTAATACAGTCCACATTTTATCATGCACATAATTTTGGACAGTACACCTAGCCGTTCCATATGTGATAATTCACTTATGTCTCTCACCTAACTTTCCCAAGGGTCTGCTAGTCTGAAACAAAAAAAGCAAGTGAAGATAATCATCTTTTGAAAAGGCTTTTGTTTGATTTGTTGAAGTAATTATTAACAACATCTCAGTGACAGGAACTGACTTGTCCTTTTTATAACATTGAAGATTCATTGCTGGTTTTATTTGGTGACAGCTGATTACACACTCGAAATGCTGAGGCTCCGTGACGTTAATACATGGTGGGTTTGGCAACAACACTATTTTCCCCTTTACTGAAGTCTTTTTTTTTTTTTAAAAAAAAAGCTGGAGTGATGTTATTAGCAGTAACCGCAGTTTCTGTGATGTTATCACAGATAAGTCATTTCTTTGATGTTACAGAGGGCATTGGAATCAGTAGTGATGTCAACTGGTTCAATTTACATTTTTATCTGCAATTTGTAAAAATTATGGGTTAAAATAAGTCACAGTAGAGCAAGTGTCTTGATTGTACATCATGGTAGAGAAGAGGAAGGACTTGTCCTTCAAAGGTTACCTTTATTGCAATTCCTTTCTCTATGAACAGAATTGAAAGCATGTCAATGGTTTTAATAAATCAAAAAACACTTGTACTTTTTTAATATTCAATTCTGTAAATGTTATTTTTATAAAAAAAAATGAAAGTAAATTATTTCACTGTACATAGCTAGCTAGAAATTCAGTAGCATAGAAAACAAATAACAAATAACCCTTTCACTACCATAGATCTGTGCCAAACTTACATGCGGGCACAAGGTCTATGACATAGCATGTTCTACCGCTAGTGGCACTGAGGTATTGATGTAAGAGCATATCTCACATGCATGAAACACCAATGATGATCATAAAGAGAGCACTCATTTACTATTCCCATGTGAGCCCAGTGCCATAGCTTAGGATAGTATGAAAGCAGATTGTGAGTGTCAAAGAATCTACATGACTGAACACCTAAATGTGTGACAAGCCATGTGTCTGGTATATGATTTTGTAAAGAAATTTTACAAATTAGCAGTGAGGTAGCTCATGTGGCTGCTATGTGACCTGGCTGGTGTCCAGCGATACTGGTTCATGCCCTCCGGAAACCACGTTCATGGGCCAGGTTATGAGTAGTTAAACACCATTTGGCCTTTCAATTCCAGAACTGAAAGCCCAAACAGAGGGGCTCAGAAACAGATGAACACGTATTGTCCCGTGGGGCCCGGTGATTACATAGTACACCCCTGTAAAGTACATTTTTTTAATCAGACGTTTTTGGATATTTTAAATCGATTTACTTAAATTAGCGTAACAAAACACCTTTTATGTGACATAAATATTATAGACAGCACACTATATCCATCTTCTCCATCTGCACTTTACTAAAGGTAAATAAGTTCACAGTGCATGAGCATCACATCCTTCTATCACAAGTTGTTCTTCACAATGACATTAATTTTACTGTACAGAACATGATCTTTGACATACACTTGAAATGTTTTAGAACATTTCTAGTTGGAAAGTCATGGACAATGTGTCAAAAATGTTTGTTCTGGAAAAATATATTCTCAAATTTTCAATGCCATTACAACCGATAAAGTAAAAGTAAAATCAGGGAAGAAAGTAAATCTATATCCAAAGAAGGCAATAGTTGGTCATTTCAAAACTCACCTATCCTTTCATCTGTGGTGATTAATTAAATAGTTATTATTATTTACTATTCTTGACATGTAGACAGCAGTTAGAGATGGACGCACTTTAGATCAGCTATATTTCCTAACTCCCCCCCCATATAATCATCTTCTCACAAATATAAAACAGTTAAAAAATTGTGAAGACAGTGGTAGATTACAAAGTAGTACCAAGGATTGCCATAAAATACCAGTGACAGGGATGATTAGAAGATCTACGTGAATACCATCTCAGTTCGGCCTGATTCATTAAGGAAAGTTAAGCAAAAAAAAAAGAGTAACTTTGCACCTTGGAAAAACCATGTTGCATTGGAGGGGGATGTAAATTTAAAATGTTATGGCAGATTTATATTTGGTGTAGGGCATGTCCTAAATCAACTTTAAATTTCAGTGTACAAATAAGCTATCAAGTATTTGTGTGCTACATGGAAAAACAGACAGTATTTAACTTATGTGCAAAATAAAAAACTAATTTGCATCCCTTGCATTGTAACATGGTTTTGTCCAGGAGAAAACTTATTTTTTTGCCTTACTTTTCTTAATTTATCAGGCCCAGTGAGTTCAACTGTCATTGATGTTCGTGGTGGCCTTCTTGGTGGCAGCAGCTTGTGTCCTAATGTCTGCGGACATGAGGAACAAGTGTTCATGCCTACAAACAAATATATCACACAGCTATTCTGAGCTGGCAGATAACCACAAGAGCATCAATGCAGCTCAAAAGCGAAAGTCTTTTCACAGCCAGAAGAGGAAGGAGTTTCAGTTAATCTAATGGTGAAGGACTGTTATGGTTGTCAACAGTTGACTCAACATTTCTACAAAGACTTGTTCATCTTTTATGTCTGCACCTTCCACTGTTTCTCCTCATTCCACCCATACCACACCATTACTAGCTGCACAGAAATACCAGTCACCAATGGCTGCTTTATTACTGGTGGGATACTGCTTCTGCCATGTAGCAGCCATATACACATTCCCCACCAGCGGCTATAACTGTTATTTCTCTGCCTTATGCATCAATTATTCCGCACACCTCATACATTGTAAACTCATTTGGGCAGGTCCAACTTTACCTCTAGTTTATGTCACTGTA
This sequence comes from Mixophyes fleayi, assembly GCF_038048845.1. Taxonomy (NCBI): domain Eukaryota; kingdom Metazoa; phylum Chordata; class Amphibia; order Anura; family Limnodynastidae; genus Mixophyes; species Mixophyes fleayi. The sequence goes on along the minus strand of NC_134402.1, from coordinate 181,789,997 downwards.
TGTTATGTATTTGTATTATGATACCCTCAGAGTACATATACCAGTTCTTTATAAATAAAATAAAATAATAATAATAATACTCAATGTTTAGAGAAATCTTTATGTAAAAACTGTACTATGTGGTACTACAAGTACTTGAATAACTTACCCTTTTACATCTATAAATATATGAACCAGCAGCTGAAATTCAAATTCACAGAATAAAAAAATATCAATAATATAGTTTACTAAACTTTTATCATTTAGACTGTGAATAATATGAGTTATGAGTTAATTAAATTAATTACTGCACTATAGTTAAGTCTGCAGATAGGTGAGATACAGTGTTCCATGATTTGATATATTTATTACACCAATAAAAATAAAATGTCTGGAGTTTTATATAAAGAACCTGAGACAGAGGAACACAGACATGTTTGAAGTGAAGCTTTTTAAAATATCCAACTTTTTAATAATCTGGGAAATAAATTGTTGCTAAACGTTTTCTTTGTGGTTGAAAGTAGCTATAACAAATAATAAAGTACATTTGAGACATGTTTAATAACTTTTATAGTTTTCATAAATAGAAAGATGCCTTTTATTGTTTAAACAAGAGAGCTACCCAGACAATGTAATTTATGATCGTTTATCACTTTTTTCCATTACACATAAGTCATGTGTCTGGAATATTCCCACAGTACTTGTCATATAATCGATGGGCGCTGCCTCAGCACTGTGTTTTTAGTCCTATAGTGGATTAAATAAAAATAGGTGTCTCCCAGAATTTCCACAACAGCCTATGGGGAAACACGGAGGTAAAGTGATAATAGTAATAGAATGTCTACAAAAATGTGACCTCTAAAAATAAATGGTCATATAGGATGAAACAGTCTTACCTAAATATCTGAAAAGTATAGTTCTCATATAAAGCTATTTTTGGCTTTTAAAGGCTCCATGTACATGTTAAATCTGCCAATAAATGCAGAGAATTGGATGGTCAGGTTGGTTGCTTTGGGAAGTTGTGTGTGCTACCCCCAAATCACATGCATATATCCATCAAATATCAGTCATAGCTGGGGAAAAATCCAGTAGACTGGGGCAATGCAAAATCCCTATTCACATTTAATAAATAGCCCTCCTCCCCAAACTCACCACCACATTCAATCATTAGCCTCCAAACCACCCTAGCATTAAATTAAATGTCCTGTCACCCTTCTTAAATTGATAAGCCCCACTATTAAATTAAATAGCCCCACCATCACCCCACAAATACAATAGCAGCCATTAAACAATTAGCCCACACCTACACTCTACCATTAAAGTAATAGCCTACCTCCCACACACAGCATATTAAGACCCCCCCCCCACTCACTTACATCATACACTACATTAAGACCATCCCTCCCTTCTCTCACACATTATATTAAGAAACCCCTCTCTTCCCTCACACATTATATTAAGACCTCCCTCTCCCTTCCCTCATATTATATTAAGACCCCACCTCCCTTCCCTCACACATTTTATTAACTGAACCCCCCTCCCTTCTCTTACACATTATATTAACATACCCCCCATTTCCTCACACATTATATTAACATACCCCCCATTTCCTCACACATTATATTAACATTTCCACCTCCCTGATCTCACACTTACCTTATTCCATCCACGCTGTGTTGGAGAAGCAGACTGCTCTGTCTGCCTCTCTTGCAGCTCTGCACACATGGGACAGCACCTGTCATGTGGTGCGCGTCCCATGTGACACCTCTCTCTTATAGGGATAGGAGGAGGCCACACATGGGGAAGGGAGGGATGGATGGATCATAACATTTGCGCCCAAATGAAGGAAGGTGACTGGTCCCATAGGAGTGGGCAGCCACCAACTCACCAACTTCCACTTTGCCTCCCCACTAGCATCTGGTCCAGGGACCTCCTGACAGAGGAGGACCAGGAGCATATGCCCCTGGTACACCCCCCCCCCCATTAATTTGGCTCTGTAACTAGCCATATATTTCTGTTACAGGTGTGTATGATCCTGTAGGCAAATAGGAAGCCATTTCCTATTTGTCCAAGACATTTTATTGTATTTACAATCCTCCCTTGGTGGCGAAACTAAACATTCAGCATTCATGCTTGAGAGATAAGTATCCTTCCCATAGACTTTTAAGTGATTTTTTTTATGTTAAAGTACTGCTTAAATTACCTTTTAATTTACATAGATTGATTCTATCTATAGTTAACAAGTTAGTAATGCAATGATCATATTACCATACATTACAGTTATGAAAATGAGAAGACAAATTGGTAGTGAATTATTCTCTGAAATCAGTCATTGTCAGCCTCTTTGTAATAATGAGAAGGAAAATGACCGCTAAAAAGTTTGGACTTCTGAATCTCAATGTTAGAATGAACTAAGATACGTTGCATACAAGCTCACCACATAAAGACATTATTTGGGTATGTATAAAAATTTAGATTTACAGTAAGACTACACCTCCTTAGGTTCATGCAATAAATACATTACAGCCAGGTCAGCTATATGATTTTGTACAGCAGTTTTAAAAAAAAACATTTGCTTAATCAGACATTTTAGGGTAAATATATTTATTAATTCACATTAACCAAAACAAACACATTTTACATAAATATTTTAGACAGCAACCTTTATCCATCTTCTCCACATGTACTGTGCTGTACACGGATGGATCCAGACTTATTCTTAAGGGGAGTGCTGTCACTGTGACTTATGGGCCCTGTCCCCTTCAATCCTAGCAGGGGCTGGCTGCCTGTGCTCACACACTTTGTTCACTATATACATGTGTCTGGCGGCTAAGAGGCAGGCAGAGGATGCTGCCCAGCCGCTCCTAATTTGTTTAAAACAGGAATTGAGCAAGATTTTTTACACATTGTTAGTGTGAAGATACCGTGAGTAATAGTGAGCTTTACAGTTGACTGATTTGCCTGAAAACAGCCTTGACTTTCTCCTAAGTGGGTACAAAATCACCTAGACAATTAGCGGGCAAACTAAAGAGACTTTGTCAAGCACAGCGCACAAGACTAGGATACCAGTGGGTCACCTCACTAATCCTAATATACAACCCTATCTAAAAAGAGCTATATTTTACTGTCCCTGGTAGAGATGTCCCAGATCCTCATCCACAGTCTTATGCTCCTCTAACAAGCGAGGTAGTGACCAAGTCAAAAGTCTTCCAGCTTTTGCGGTCTCACAAAGTGACAAATTCCAGAGAGACTTCCACAAACAAGGTAGTGAGCATGTTCCTCCGTCTATCCCAACAGGAGCTATAACCCCTAGTCAGACTGTCCAGGTAAGAGAGACAGACTACTACTGAGGTGATACATTCTTTTATGCCCACCTTGGTTCACACCGTAGTGTGGCTTTAGCAAGGCAGTCCTTATATAGCCCACCTGCCCTGCATTGGTGTCTGTTTATTGTAGAGATTGATCGTTAGCCTCCTCCCCTTGTCCTTAGGTAACAGCAGGCACCCTGCAGTGAGTGGCTCCAGGCAGTCTCCCTGGACAGGAAGATGAATATATAGGGCCTTCCTTATTCATTATAGCTTGAAAAAAGAAACGTATTGTGTTTTTTTTTTTAAACAATGCATGTAATTCAGGCATATACACGTCTGTATTTAACTACAAACACATCTGAAGAAACATCTCTTGTTGAATACAGGTCTGGGTACTCTCTGCTCTGACAGACACACCATACTGCAGGATACGTATAACACATATGTGGAATATAAAGTCCCATCAGGACACACAGAAAAAACAATTAATCAATTTTTGTCACCTGTTAATAACGTATATTTTTTTTAACACGTCTGTGAAATACATTTATTATGATGTTCTGAATGTCTACTGTACATAAAATGCATTTTTCCAGTTTCTCTTGAGTGCAAGTCCATGTTCTGGCATGAATACACAGCCATCATCACTATCACTCATCACTTACACCTGACCTGTAGTTGGTGCAAGTGATGCAACAGAAAAGCATGTACCTAAGAGTTACCCACAGCTCAAGTTGGACACTGTTGCATGTGCTCGAGCTTGGCACATCCTTACAATACATTGACTAGGCATATACTCCCCTTCCCCTTCTCATTTTGCCTATGAAATCATAGGTTGTGGTAAGGGTCCTTTTCACTTGAAGATGAATTGCATACACTTGCGTTCTCTGGGATATAGTCCATTTCTGGGCATGCGCAGAGCAATTTATTGCACAATGCAATACATATTAGCAGGCTCATAGTATCTTCACAATCTTCAAAGGCAGCATAAATCACATTAGCCACCCCCGGGCAGCCCCAGGGGAAGTAATGTCATTTCTAGGGAGAATGGTCTCGGGCAGCCTGTCAATTCAAGTACAACATGGCAGACTGCTAGCGGAGGAAGTCTCACAAGGTCCTATGCCAGCAGTCGGATCACTCCTCAGGTGCCTCCAGAAGACTGCGACTCTTATGTCCATGAGTGACAGTAGTTCTCTTAGGGAACATGTTAAATTATGTAATTATCATGAGGGTAATCAGCTGGTGAACACTATGCATAGAACATAAAACACATGCAATATAATACACCAATCAGTATCATGAAGGCGAGAGGTGATGCCCAGCATGCTTAACCTTTATTTTTACAATGCCAGCACCCTGCCCTCACCACAGTTAGGTGTTTGAACATTTCTAAATAAAAATCCACAAATAATTTGTCAAATACCCTAGTCCTGGAAAGATGCATTCTCAAATTTCCAAATCAACTACTATAGAAAAAGTGAAAGAGGAAATTCCCCAAAGATAGTGAACCTATACTCTGTGGCAAAAGAAACCTGTTTAAGGCTAATGACATTGTTTGGGCATCTTTATAATGCACTCTTCTTGATCTCTCTACAACTAAATGTCAAAGATTCTTTTAAAATATTCATCAATGTATCTACATTTCATTCATGTGATCTTTTTTGTTCCATTCACAAGGTAAAAATACAGAATTTGTAATATAAGAACTTATGATGACGATCAGCTGAGACTCTACAACATCACACTAGGTAGAATGTGTCCTTTTTTCGAACGCAATTTACAACTGAAGGAAAACGCGTCCCACTCTACATAAGGCCCACAGTGTGTACAACAGCAGGGCAACATATGTGTAATACTGTGTATGTAGTGCAAACAAATGTTGCACAACAGCTAAAATACAATTTTATAACATTCACAAATATATCTGTAAAACTTTCATGAACCATGCAAAACGTATAATTAAAGATTACCTTTGATTTTTGCATTTGTTTTTTAGTTGTAGAAAAGACCTTACAAACATAACTTCTGGATTTCAACCTCCTCTTTTATGTTTTAACCTATTGTAATAAACAGCAAGAGGTCACTGAACGTCTCCGTCAGAAATGTTGCTATCACTTGTGACCACCATATTATTTGTAGTCAGTGATTAACACTTTTTCTGAAATAATATCAGCCTTCCCACAGCTTAGATTTTTTTAATAACATTGATGCCAAGTCTATTTTTTACCTACCAGTAACCCTGTATTGTAACTGAATATCCCCCAGTGCTACTGTGTGCAAGCAAAAAACTTGTAAAAAGTTACTACTAGTAAAATAAAGGACAAAAATTGGCCACACCGAATCCAGCCAACAATGGCTCCATTCGATAGTGTCTTATTATAGCTCTGTATACTTTATTAAAGTTCTGCATATAAGTAGATGCTTACTGTTGTTTAGCATTGTTAATTAAGTCTACTAACTCATTTGGAAACATAAAAAAAAGAAATGAAACGGGGACGAGTGGCTTGGGTGCTAAACAAACAAATGAACAGATCTGTGGCCAATTTGGTGGCTAAATTGCAGAGATCGGGTCATTCAGCAATCAGGCTGAAAAAATAGATTATGCAAGGCGCTCTGCAGTCTAATAAACAGCTAAACGCACAAAAATAATAATGTTGGACAATTGTATTTGAAAACATCTGATCAATTTCATCCTTATTTGTAGATTGATGATTATTGTATTAATTTCATGGTCACAAAAAATAGTATACATTTTAGACAATTGGGAATATAAGCACATTAAACTATTTATTTTTCGAACACAATCTAAATTAAATTAAAGTATTTTTTATGTTATGTCAAAATCAGAAACTAACTTAAACTGGTTTTATTATCACAAAAGACTTAAAACATGCCCACAGAACTATTTTTTAAAAAATATTTTTCAATCCAATTGACTTAAGCAGGATCCTATAAAGGCGGAATAAGCCACAAAGAAAAGATACATGATGTGTTCCTGTGCCGTTTCTTTTTTTCCACAAGCATAAAAATAACTATTTTTCTTCCCAAATAACGGCTATCGTTCTTTTTATTATTTTCTCATGCCTTTTTCTCTTTAATCAATGAATTGATTTGACTTTTCCATTTTGTAGGTCTACTTCAGTTCCCTCACAAAAGAATATCTCAGATCTTATAAATGATCTTTAGATAGGACAGCCAGGAGAAATTCTAGTTTCAAATTTGGTCAATTTCAAGGGACAATTGATTAGGCAGCTGGCTAAGGAAATTGTTGACCAGCAGAATAATTCAGGAAGATTGATGGCTTCTGTCTTCTATTATTGTGCACCAAAGCATTCCAACCAATCTTTTGTTATTTTGGAAACATTTTGTTTAGTTCCTATGTACAGCTTTATCTGGAAGTTGGAACCTGTGAAGCTAACTTGTGAGATGGGGAAATGCACCATTGCTAAACTTTTGTTGAAGATGAAAGAGAAGTAATAGTAGAGTTCATTAAAAAAAAGTAACAGATGGTATAATATAGACAGTGTTTACGTGAGATCCTGACTTATGTTAGCACAATGCACATTAAGGTGTTATTCCACATACTGTATGCACATTTCTTTATGTAATTTGGTAATAACATGGCAACTTTCTTAAGAGTATTATTTGACAAATATCACTGGGGATATGTTGCTTTTTAAATGTTATCAAAACCTAAAATAATTTTTTTTTCATATAAAAGTGATCATTACAATAATGTAACTTGAAATATTTAACATTGTATTTAGATTTGCTGTGCAAGCTATTCTCTTTCATTAGCCGTTTATAGCTGATGGTGGTCCAAAGAACGTGACTCCAGTGTTCTTCAATGGGAACACAGTCTAAAATGCTGTTTGTATGAAAATATCTCTCCTCAAAATCAGAATTTTATCTAAAATATATTTATGGGCCCACTTATTCAAGGTCAACAAGCTCAATAGTGGTGTTAGGGTTAATTTTTGCTTTGTCCAATACAAGAAAGCTGTTACTGGCAGAGATAACATGATTATCGCTGCTGTTGGTAATTATTTTGGCTTTTGCCAGTGATGGCTTCCCTTTAGCATGCAGAGGAAATGTATTTAACAAGTATTGCGATGGTTAAAGTACCTCTTCTGTTATTGCTATTCCAAGATGACAATAACAGAATCAACTAAAAATGCTTTATTTCTAGAATAAAACAATTGTTAATTTGTAAAAAATACTTATTTATTTTTCAAAATAAATACAATTTATTTGTATACTTTGTTTCCATTTGTTTGCATTAATAGAGCTAAAGCCAAAATCTGGGCTTTCTGATCTATTGCCAGCTCACACATGGGCAGAGATTGGCGTGGTGAAGTGGCAAGTTAACTCTTACTACTCTGTGCCAGTATCACTGGGGAGCATTGGTCAGCTGACTTGCCATTATATTTTTTTATGAATCATCCTTATCCTGCCATCAAGAGCATAAAGTTAAATCAGCCCCTTACTTCCTATAGTTCATGAAACTTTTACATATATGTCTGTATACAATATACGTAGCTCTTTAATATGTCTGCTTGTATTAGCTGTATTTTGATAAGATTTCACGTTTTTATTTCTATATGTTATTATGTTATTATACATGCACTTGTATGTAAGCTAATTTATATTTTATCTTTAACGGCCCTTTAATGGTTAAATATATCATAGGTATGATACACACAAATATGTAGTATATATATATATATACATATATATATATATATATGATTATGTTCTAATATGATTATGATTTAATATACTTTCTGTACATTGACTGGGATTATCAGTATTTTGTGATTTTTGTGAAGGGAAACATTTAATATCCATATATGCAAAATGGTCATAGTCATGACTAAGACCATACATACAACTACACAATGAAGTGAACTTCAAATCCTAATTATTTTTTATATATTTGAAGTATGTCATATTTGCTTTCAGAGTAATTTACCACATTATATAAATAATCTATAGTCATGTATTACTATTTTTTTATTTGGCAGACAAGTACAGCACAGAAATGGATGTTACACTCAAGTGGCAAGAGTCAAGTGGCAGAATGTTTGATGTGCATTGTAGATCAGCATATAGGGGGCATTGTTTATCAAGCGTTGTTTTTTTAATATCTCAGATTTTTTGTTACCTTTTTCTACAGGATTTAAAACAGCAATTTTATTTAGGCAAAACACAGCATGTTGGGTTGGAGAATATATAATAAACCTTTATTAAAATTGCTGGATAAAGTCATGTGGGGAAAATCGCGATTTTAAAAAAATTATGCTTGATAAATAATGCCCAAAATGTTCAGTTTAACACAGAAAAAACAGGAAAAATGATTGGCCACAATTTATAAGATGGAATTCGTGGTTATACCTCCAGCTGCAGCAATTCAGCCAGGGTGGTAATTAGACTGTTAATGGAGGTAGTGTCACATTCGGATGCTTCTATATGGCATAGTCAGTTACTTCAATGTTATATATTTTTTATGTCAGAAGTATATCTGTGTCTGTGTATGGGAAAAAAAGAACAGTGCACTACAATTAAAGCATGACTGTGTATCCAAGCTTACATGCACCATATGTGGAACATATAGCCACTTTTTCATGCCTTCACTAGTTATATTAATTCTTATATGCCCCAACTTATTAGCCCAGTATTATACTCTCCATCGTTGATAATGCTTAAATGGTGACACCTTTGAAATCCTGTATGCAGGATGGGCTTTTTTCTCTACATGATGTAGCAAATGATTAAGAATGAATTTCATACTTGTTGGGAAAAACACCATACCAAGCAGAAAAGTGCATTAATTGGTGCACTTTGACCAAGGGAATAAAAGATTCAAACACACTGAAGGGCCACATGTAATAAACACAAACTCTATATTCCTTCACTCTCACGATTTGTTGAAAATATAAATGAGAACAAACCAAGCACTATTTTAGGCAAAGTTTAATTGAATGAAGGGGGTTTCCTAAGGTGGTAGTAGTAGTAGTAGAGTGAACTTTGAAGTAAGGCTTAACTTTTTCACCTTTTTAGGTTCATTCACAAACCTGCAAAGCTACGTGCAGATTAATTTTCCAGTGGCAGTTCTAAAACCTGGGAAGTGGGAGAGCACCTTGAAATTAGATAGATGAAAAAGTAGGCGTACTTGTGTAAATAAAGAAACAATGTGGGTTTGCCTTGTAGCATGTAAATGAGTCTTACTGTCTTCCTTCACAAGTGTGCTCAGGCTGCTTCAGTCCTCTGCGTTTTGGTTCTTGACCATGAGTATACACATGAGTGGTAATCTTGGCTACATATGTAGGAAATCCCATTAGCCTGTAGCACATATATTAAACTGCGAGCCTTCTCAGTCCAACCCAGCAAAAATAAAGCAATTGGCCTCCACGTGCATGGTTTTATATAATCACAGATTATTCTGTGACTTCTAATAACCTTGTATTTCACAGTATGGGGTGCATGATCAAATATATAACCAAATCCAGCCCTGCGTTAGTGAAACTCACCCACTCCAGTGGGTGCAAAGAATAGAGAAAATAGACTTTATCTTGAACCCCTGATACGGTGAAGGATCAGGGAAAGTCAACCTGACCACTAGCCTATGGCTTTCAACAGCTCGAGTAAAAATAAAACATTGTATTCCTGCTATTCCTTTAATATAGACCAGAGCTTCTTTTGGTTTTGGTTTTGGTTTTGGCAAAACTGCCCTTGTGTATTTTGGTTTTGGTTTTGGATCTGTATTTTTTTAGAAAAATTGCTAAAACATGCTAAAATCACATAATTTTGCTCCCTTTATGATTCTACATTATTATTAACCTCAATAACACTAATTTCAAGTAATTTGTAGTCAATTTTGACAACCTCACAGGTCACAATATTATTTTTATACACTTTCAAACAAAGATTGCAGCAGTTCTTGCCAGTGATAAGAAGAAGGCCATTGCCATGCCTGGGCATAAGACCAAAAAATCCACCTCTTATGTGTGGAATTATTTTTACTTAAATTCTGACAACAGTTGTTTAGCCATTTGTAGCATTGCAAAGCCACAGTCAGTAGAGGTAGGGACCTTAACAATCTAGGATTCTCATCCATGTTACGCCATTTGAAGCAAGTTCATGGAGAGCTCTTGGGGAAAATCAGAAACTTATGCTAAAAACTAACAGCAAACAGTCCAGCATGAGCTACCTCCCTTCTCTCATCTAAATCCCAGCACCTGCAATTAACACCCCCAACACATTCCTCATCTATATCCTCACAAGTGATGGGAGTTAGTCCTGAATCGAAGTTGCTAAGGCTAGATGACTCCTCCATTAACCATGATTCCTCTGAAGAATTATTGAGCGTTAGTCCCGCTGCTGCTGCTGTTGGGGGTGGATCTTCAACCCAGAAGAAGACTACTAGTAGTTTACAAGAATTGACTGTTAAACAATTCTTTGCAAGAGGAAGAAAGCTGTCACCCAGTCGCGAACTGGATCACAGACTCCATGGGGACTATGCTAGTATTAGATCAACGTCCAATATCCACTATTAATGCAGCTGGTGTTAGACAATTACCTGAGGTCTTGTGTCCCCTTTACCAAGTTCCATCACAACACCATTTTACTAGAAAAGCTATTCCTCACCTTTACCAGAAGGTTCATAAAAATGTAATTATTGAGCTACAAAATACCATTCTACCCACTGTACACTTAACCACAGATATGGGGAGAAGCGAAACTGGGCAAACTAAAGATTATATGACTGTCACAGCCCACTGGGTTGGTGATTCGTCTTCACCACCAGAAACAGCAGCAGCATGAACCCAAGTACGTCACATTTTTCTGAGGCAGGCTACTCTGTGTATTATCTGCTTCACTAAAAGGCATATTATTATTATGTAAAGCGCTGCGGAATTTGCTGGCGCTATATAAATAAATGTTGATGCTGATGATGATGATGATGATGATTATCGCAGATTTGTAAGGCACCATAGTGCTCCACAGTGCCGACAAGAACATACATAAAACAAGACATACTTAAAACAAGAACAGAGAAGCTACACAAAATGAATGGAGACATGAAAACAAAGGGTATGGAGGACCCTGCTCATTAGAGAGCTTACATTCTAAAGGGAAGAGGGCACAGCTGAAACAAGAGGAGCGAGTGTGGCTCAGAGTGGAGATTGGGATAGTTGTGAGGGTGCATTAGTGTGAATAGTGTTATCAAGCATAAGGTCACCTCTAAAAAGAGATGGTTTTTCGGGTTTTCAAAGAGCATCTAAAGATTTAAAGGCTGGGAGAAAGTCTGATTGAGCATGGTAGGGAATTCCATAGGTGGGGAGCAGCAAAGGAGAAGTCTTGAAGGAGGGAGTGAGAGGTGGTTATCAGAGGTAATAAAGCTGACAACCTGTTTTAAAAACGAAGGCATGTCATTGCAACATGGCTTATCCTGCTTGGACTCTCCTGAGGATATGTAATTTGTGATAACGCCACCAATATTGTTAGAGCATTACAGCAGGGGGGAATTCCATCACATTTCCTGTTTTGCTGACACAATCCACTTGGTGGTACAGAACTTTTTAAAAAATGACTAATGACATGCAGGAGATGCTGTCTGGGTCCCAAAATATTTAGTTTAATTTTCGGGATTGTACAACAGCATGTAGGAGAATGCAGCAGCTGCAGGAAGAATAGAATTTGAGGGGAATTGTACTTTATTCCAGTGAAGTAGTCACCTGTGAAGAGAGTGTAGACACGGTTAGCTTGAGTCAAGTGATTGCCCTAATTAGACTGAAAAGAGCTACAGAAATTGAAGGAGGAAATTAAACAAAGCAAATCCGCTAACTATATTGTACTTGTAGATTAAGTACTTTATTCGCTTAGCCAGGATCCAAGTGTTATCAACATCTTGTAATGGGATCACTACATTTTGCCAACTGTGCTTGATCCTAGGTTTAAGAGCTATGGGCCTGATTCATTAAGGAACTTAAATTAAGAAGTTTCTTATTTAAGTCTCCTGGACAAAACCATGTTACAATGCAAGGGGTGAAAACTAGTTTTCTGTTTTGCACATAAAGTAAATACTGACTGTTTTTTTCATGTAGCACACAAATACTTGATAGCTTATTTGTACACTGAAATTTAAAGTTGATATTTGTGTGCTACATGAAAAAACAGTCAGTATTTAACTTATGTGCAAACCAGAAAACTAATTTTCACCCCTTGCATTGTAACATGGTTTTGTCCAGGAGACCTAAATAAGAAACTTCTTAATTTAAGTTCCTTAATGAATCAGGCCCTATGTCTTTATTTCCCACTGTCCCAGATCACAAGAGATGCAACGAGCTCCTGGTCAGCAGGCTGACAGCTCAAGTGGTACATGACACAACAACGTCTCCTCTTTCAGTTTCTCTGGCAACTGCTTCTAGGAAAAAAAAGCTTTCCCAAGACACCCAGTGGTGATGCAGATGAGGCAGCACAACATTTTGACATTTGGGCTGGTGTAAAAGAATTGCCCAAAAATCGTGACAGCTCTGCCTTAAAATGAACAAATTCTATGAGGATGGCCATTATCAGCAATTACATCAAAATACACAGACTTCTGTGATGGTGGATTCCAGCTGGAATGAATTAGTATTGTTTGAGGAAGATGTACACAGTGATGAGGGTGAATATGATGATAGTGTAGACTGCAGGTGCTCAAATCTAGAATAAAAAGAGCTACCTTATGCTGGTATGCTTGGTAATATTTTGGGTAGAATGACATCCTGGCAATTTTATGTTTTTCTACAGTAAAATTTCAGCTTTATTTGAGAGGTTTTATTTTCTTTAAAAAGGTACAAGCTTTTTATTTACATTTTTGTTTCCCTGACTTAAAACCACTATGCACTTGAACATAGACTTTAGCACACGAGGTAGAAGGATTAGTATCATCATGACTGAGACTGGAGAGTAACCAGAACAATGCCACCTCTCCTGTTTCTGTATGAGCTATGGTGCAGTAGAATGTCACTGAAGACTTTTAAGAACACTGACAACCCTATTATTACAATTTCTTTTTCAGAACTGAACTCTGCCATCTCTCCTGTTTCTGAGCTATGATACAGTAAAATGTGACTGCAGATTTAGACCAAGCCTGCCAGCCCTAGTATTTGTATTTCAGCAATGACTCTTAGCAATGGAGCACTCCTCTTTGTGTGTAACCTATATAACACCGTACAATTTGACTGGAAATTCAGAATGTAAGCCTGCTAGCCCTAGTATTTGTATTTCAGCAATGCCAATTAGCAATGGTGCTCTTCTCTTTGTGTGTAACCTATATAACACCGCACAATTTGACTGCAAAGTCAGAATAAAAGCCTGCAAGGCCTAGTATTTGTATTTCAGCAATGACAATTAACAATGGAGCTCTTCTCTTTGTGTGTTACCTATATAACACAGTAGAATGTGACTGCAGAATTACACCAACCCTGCCAGCACTAGTATTTGTATTTTTCTGCAATGAGAATTAGCAATGGAGCTCTCCTCTTTGTGTGTTACCTATATAACACAGTAGAATTTGACTGCAGAATTACACCAACCCTGACAGCCCTAGTATTTGTATTTTTCTGCAATGAGAATTAGCAATTATGCTCTCCTGAATGTCACTGTAGACTTTGTTGAACACTGCTACCCCCTCATCCTTCAATTCTATTTGGCTGCCCAACTGCTTTAAACACTTTGCTACCCTTTCTGTGTCCCTCTTTCAAATGGCGCTAGATTGCTGTGGAGGGCGGTATTTATAGATTTCAAAACTCGTGAGATCCGACAACATAAAGCGCGAAAGTACCAATACACGGATCTCCTAAGTTCAGGTGTGTTCGGTTGTAGAGGAACCGAGCCTGAGCATCTCTAGTTTGAATGCTCTTTAATAAACGGGACATTTCATTATTACTGTCAGGACATATATGTAGTGAGCAGGTTAACACTGCAATGGCAAACAATACAATGCTAACAATAAAATTTAAATCAGAAAAATGTAAACGGAGGAGTTGGAGAGGGTAATTAAAGAAAGAAGGGTAAGGCCCTTATTCAGATAGTGTAATAAAAAAGACAAAATATATGGACCCATCATGCGTCACATGTTGCACTTTTAGATTTACATTTGCTGTCCCACATAACTCAAATAAATCAGTTTTGTAAACCATTAACATACCAGTGGTACAATTTTTTTTTTAACACTGTTCAGGGAGCACAGAAGTCCAAAAAATGCTGTTAAAATGCAACTAAAACCATTACTTGACATATATGTCATAGCCTGTGTTTTTCTGAGCTGAATAATGTGCATTAAATAACTGGAGTGTTTATACAAACTATGCTCTTTAACACAGTGGCGGATCCAGGGGGGGGGGGGCAATCGGGGCGATCGCCTCACTAGCAGGGGCTTGCTGCCGGCGGCGTACAGGTCCGCTCAGCAGTGACAGTGTGCTGCCCGGCTGCTCTGATTGTGTTTTAAACAGCACACTGTCACTGCCGAGCGGACCTGCACATACCGCCGGCAGCCTTAGAAATTAGAAAGGGGGCGTGGCCTAAATCGCCCCCCCCCTAAAATCTCACGGGGTATAGCAAAAGTCTGGATCCGCCCCTGCTTTAACACAAGCTCTCTTTCACTTATTAGAAGAGAGGTACTGTTCTACACAAGTATAGTTTCAGTGGCTTGTAGATTAGCTGAGCAGATATGCATGGTGTGAATCATTTGATTTATACGCTGGGGTGGTAGCTTTGAAATCACAGTGGGCCTGAGTCATTAAGACACGTATCTGCCAATTTTGAGCGTATCAAAATCAATCTGCGCATGCCCAGGACTGCGAGATACGGCCACGAATGCAGCACTGTCCCCTGTGTGCGCGGGCGCAACGGACACTTACTACAGCCTATGAAGTGGATGGGGCGGGGAAGGGGCATTTGGTCATAGTCAATTTACGGTGAGGGCGTGCCAAGCACACAGCCATGTCCGAATCAAGCTCTGGGCATCTCAAAGTTACTTGTTTTTCTGTCGTATCTCTTACTCTAGCTACAGAGTTAGTCCTGAGTACTAATAATGACAGTCGTGTATGCATGCTATAACAAGTGTCTGCAATGAGGAGCAACTGTAACAATGTCCGTTATGTACAGTAGACATTAAAGACAGACTAATAAATGTTTTTTCCAAGGTAAAAAAAAATATAAAAATGTAAATTTACATTTATAATCATAAATACCTATATTATTGACAGATAACATTAATTGTGTAATAGTTTTTTTTCTGTGCATTCTTTTGAGAATTTATAATCCATGTAGAATGTATCCTGTTGTGTCTGGTCTAGTAGAGCAGAGTAAAACTACACCCGTAGTCATCACCACAGGTATCTTGATATTTGTTCCTAGTTGTCTTTGCGAACTGAGTTACATGCAGTTTAAAACAAGCGCACAATGCGCTCAGTATGTGTGCCTTAATGACTCAGGCTCAGTAACTCAAATGCTAGCAGAATCAGCAGTTGTTTAAAGTTTATATACATAGTGGGTTTGATTGTGTTGGAGACAAAATATTATTGTATTAAGCTAAACTATCTACAATCTTTGAAAGTGAAGCCTATCACTCAAGTAACATAGAAGCCCAGGGGCGCATGCAGGGGGGGTTTCTGGTTCTCCAGAAACCCCTCCCCTCCGTGAACGATCGGGCACTAAACACTGCCCTGTACTGTACAGCAGCCGCAACGCTGTCACAGAAGCATCCGCGGCGGTGCTGTATTGTACAGCACTGCCGCGGACGCCTCTTTGACAGGGCCGGGGCTGCTGTACAGTACAGCATTGCTAAAAATGGAGCTGTGGGCGCATGCGCAGCAGCTCTCTCTCCCTCTTTATTTTTTTTTTGGGGGAGGGAGGAAACCCCCCTTAAAAATCCTGCGTTTGCCCCGGAAGCCCATCCACACTAGTGAACATATGGAAAGTCACATGCCAAATACGTCAACTATAGATGGTAATATACCCTATATCAATGATAAAAGGACACTACGCAATATAGAGATGACATTGTAGGTAAGATTTTACAGAAAGTTGCAGCTCTTCACTCGAATAAACTGTGTATGAAATACTTCATGAACTACCAGATTGGAAAGTTACTGTATCATAAGTTTGCACATAAATATGTAAATAAAAAAGTAGTTATATAACTAAATATTAACAATACTAGACAAAATATTTGCATTAAGTGCTACTAATCACCCACTATACAAAATGTTGTAATAAATAGATATGATTCCCAAATAGCTGCATCACAAACCATAAATATATATATATATATATATATATATATATATATATATATATATATATTGTTCTAACCTTAATGATGCGCGCCCAAGGAATTGAATCTACCCCTAAGAATCTATTGGCATAACAGTGATTCCACAATTATTTCCAGTGTGAAGCTAACATTTGGTACTCATAAATGTAGTAAGCATACATATACTGAAGTTGCAATAGGTCTCATAACTCATAAATATACTGTATATACTGGCTGTTTTTTTCCAAAATAATGATGCATCATGACAAACCATGAGCAGAAAGAAAGTCAGACCAAGCATCTTTCATAATCATTCATTTTTTTATGTGCAATGCATTTAACATAGGAATAAATGATCCCTATTACGACTCCTGTCAGCACACCTTTCATGGCACTGAACGATGAGTCATGCAGCTCTGTGTACCTCAGCCTCAGAATGTGCGTATGTACCATGAGCTAGCAACAATAAATATCATTTAAAAAGTGACACATACAGAAATGTTTAATTTAAGAGTGTATTGTCTGCCCAATTTAAGCTTGTATTAGAATCACCAAACTGTTATCATTCCTACATCATTTATATATGTTAGCTTGTTTAAAGATTGCTTAGGTAGATATTTAGGAACATATCATATGAAAGTTGTAGCTGATGAAAATATTACTAAGTGTATATGTGTTTGTATATGTTAAGGGGTACATTGCTTAGTAAATTGACATACATTATACACTGTATTGGGGTGACACAGTGGTTAGCATTGATGCCTCACAGTGCTGGGGCCATGGGTTTGATGCCAGTGAAGGCCTTATCTATGTTGAATTTGTATGTTCCCCCCATGTTCATACAAGTAGATTAATTGGCTGTTGACAAAAAATGGACCGTAGTGTGTGTGTGATTGTGTGGTAGAGGACTGATGCATTATGTAAATAATCTCTGTACAGAGCTGCATAATATAGGGGCACTATATTAATAACCAATAATAAACACACTGTTATTACAGAATGTCACAAAGTCAATACAGTAACTTCATCACGTAGACTTATTTGACATTGTCTGCAGAGTTTTCCAACATTCTTCAGTAAGAAAAGTAGTAACTCCAAAAATGTCAAATATACTGGGTAGGCTTTTTATTAAATACCTAAAATGTAATATTATAGATTTTGGTTACTATACAATTGTTGTTTTTTGTATAAGGAGATATAATTACATATTGATCAGAGCTGATGGTACTTTTGACAGCTCAGTTATAGGAGTGCATGTAGCTGGAAAATAATGTTAAAACATGAAAATCAATAACTTACTGCAGGTTTCATTTTACACCCACATACAGAAACCATCCCACCGGTGTGTGCTTTCGTGTGCGTGCATATGTATGTGTGCTACCAAGAACATAATTGAACTCGAACAACACCTCAGAGAGATGCTTGCCCGAACTTGCATGCAATGTTCACCGTCAGAGCGAAGCAGAAATGAGAAGTGTAGATTAACTTTAAGTTTTGTTGATCTGAAGAGGGAGTCCCCACCTACTCAGCCAAGACTTGTGTGGGTAGTGTGTGTGGGAAAATCCTACCCTTTTCCACTGCACACGCACAATTATTTCCATCAGCCAAATAATTTTACTTTATAAATAGATTTAACGAGAGGTCTTGTACAGTTCAAACCTGTCAAGTCACAAAGGTAGCACCTACAAAATGTACTTTCAAGTAACAGTGTATACATATAGCATTGTATACATGAATGTATGCATATTAAAATTCTAGTAGTTGCACAGTATGACTACTATCTTAGATGAATTCTATCTTAGATCATCAACTACACTATCAGGCATAGTGCTGTACTATTATTACATACAGTATGTCATAAGATTGTTAAATTTAATGTATTACATTTTAAGGAAAATTATTTATCAAACCCATATGTAGCAGTGTGTGTTGCAAATAGCAGCAATAAGTGACAAATAATCTAGGGACACAAAACATGCAACATAAAATAAAACTAACCCTAACTAACTATCACACCAAAAAGTATCACAAAGTTTTCAAAAATAACAAATTAATAAAGCATTAAAGATCAACAACATAAAAAATAAGGCAAACGCTCCAATAACGATTACAATGTTTTCAAACTTAAAAGAAAAAGGCATTAAATATCACAAAAACAATATCCTTGCAGGGGAAAGGTTTATCCTTGCAAGGGAAAGGTTTGCTAAAGAAGAAAAAAATACCTAGAAATGCAACTTGCAGGATAGTAATATAAAAAGAATGCATAAACCTAAAGACATCTTGCCTCTAGATGGCCAGATGGTTCAGTAGTACTTTTTTTGATCAGAACCTATACTAGGCTTCTATATGTTTGTTTTGTCAACATTCATGCATGTAATTGCAGATTACAATAGGAATGTCTGAGGTCCAATACTTTAAGAGTTGGTCCAAAATAATAATGATCTGTCTTGCACAAAGCATTAAGGTTCATTTCTCACGCCTCTTAATGTTATTATTCCTGATGGCCTGGTTATTAGTGGTAGAATTAACTGCTTATCAAAAGTATTTGCTCTAAATCATGTTTATTGGCTGTATTCTACAGGAAAGGCCTCTGAGACCATGCAATGCTTTGCTTGGGGACATGAAGTGGCATTCATAGATATCACTACAAAATATTTCTGGTTAGAGTGGGACAGTAGTTGTCTCCATGACTAGTGATACATACTGTAATAAGAACAAGTGGTATATGCTAATATAATCTATTTCTGTCATGCTAAACCAACCCTTTTCATTTTAATTAAAAGTACAAATTACTATCAGGGGCATTTTAGAGGAATGTTAGCCATAAAGGGCCCGATAATGAGTTCAACGCAAATTGTGCATAATTTACGCTAAAAAAAAGGTGCACGCAAAAATAACCTTTTTACGCCCCATATACTAAGCCGTACGCATCTCAGGATTCACCCAGCTCTGCATCAGCAGCATATGCGCCAGATTTACGCCAAGTACAAAAAGAATGTATAGGACTGCAATATTGAGTCTGGGGGGATTTTCAAAATTGAAACAGATTGGCGGTTGCTTACTCTGGATTAATTTCAAATATAAGTGCAGGATCGCAGGAGATCCAAAATAGGTTGAACTTGATGGACTGGTGTCTTTTTTCAACCTCATCAACTATGTTACTATGTAACTATGTTACTATGTCCATATGCAGACTACAAAAGATGTGTCTGGCTCTGCATTAGTAGCATATGTGTCATGTTTATAGCACGCAAGCACAGATCTAAATCAATCCAGAATGTATATGCATGTATAACATTAACTGCGCTCATTAACGAATGTGCAGTGCAACATATGCCGTCTTTATGAAAACTACTTACAATTAACAAAGGACCCTTTACATCATATTATACAGTTATAAACAAATTTTATATTAACACTGCATATTTTTCGTGTACTGCCACAACCCCATTAGGAACTCAATTCTTACAATATTATTATGTATGAATTTATTGTCTACGCATTGCTCATTGACAATGTTATGTGACAAACCCATTTGCCAATAAACACTTTTGTACCTCCATTATTAACATGCTATTAGGCACTGTATTGTAAATGCAACACTGATCACACTGTTTACTAAGAATGCATTCACTAAATTGGAAACAATCAAGCAAAATATGTTCAAGGAATCAGTAACATGTAAATTAAATATTTTTATTAATATAGCTTGTAGCTTTTTTGTGAAAAAAATTATTTTATATTTGCAGTTATTTATTACTTGAAAATTATATTTAAAAATTAATTATTAAAATGTATATTTTATTTATAATTCCAAGCACTAGAGAATGTTGCCCTGGCAATGTTGTATAGTATGGTTTGTTACCAGGTCCTCTGCCTGTGTCTTCTCGAGGTTGATGGAAATATGCAATAGCATCTGTGGATGATACAAAGGTAATATATTAATTTAAATAATAATTTAATTTCACTCATAAACATTCTATAGTTACACACTGCATTCAACATTTTGGTAAATTGGGGGTTGGTTTTTTTTAATGGCTATATAGTTTTGTATTATGCAATCATTAATTATAGGCTAATGCAGCAAAGCAACAACTACATTATAGACCTGAAGGCATTATATTATTATATTATAATATATTATTATAATATTATTATTATTGTTATTATTATTATTATTATTATTACTATTATTAAAGTATATTTTAAAGCAATGAAATAAAATCAAGTTTAAATGAAAATAGAACATTTCTTTGGTCCAGATCCAATGAGTGCCACAATCAGAATACTCTGTTTTCTTTTTGCATTGTAAATCATTTGTATAGTATGAGGAACATCACTTAGTGGAGAAAATGAAAGAAATGAGAAGAGATATAATAAATACAACAAATAAGACACCTGCGCTATATATAAATAGGCAGATTTAGAACCAATGCTGTTTGTGTCTATCTATCTATCTATCTATATATCTATCTATCTATCTATCTACCTATCTTTGTCTGTCTATCTATTTAAAAGTCCATTCCAGCAAATAAACTAGGAAATCATTTATTTGTCCTTATATAGAAGGCAGCAAAAATATTCCATGATCCCTATCAGGACATCATAGCAGTGATCACAGTGCTGTACAATGTGCCTTACTGCAGCTTGGTGCTACAATGGCACCTTCTCCTAAAGCTGCCGAATACAGCTGTCAGGCATATTATGTACACCACTGTGAACACTGTTCTGATATCTCACGTATCCTTTTCCTAGTTGTGTAGCAACCACCCACCATGGGAGAACAGAAGGAGAAATGGGAGGAGGAGCTGCCATGAACGCCAACCTCCTCTCTGCTTATTAGTCCTGCAACTTCATTATCTGTGTGCCTCCTGGAGGCAATTACAGTAAGATTCTAATGAAACAAAAAGAGCTGCTTCAACCTTCTATACAAGCCTCCAGAAGTGCCAGCAGGTTAAGATGATAACAGCAATAGGACGGTTGCCAAAGCCCAAGGGCCTGGCCCCACATCTGGCCCTGAGCCTGAGGGACCGAGAACTCAAGACCTGCCTCTGCTCCTGAAGCCCCCACTGCTCAGATCACACAGAGCCAGGTGTGAGGGGCTTAATCTAACATTGGTCCTTGGAAAACAAGACTTAGAAAAACAAAATAAATTGAACAAAACAATTTTTTTTAAACAAAATTAAATGTATTAAGCATATTCTGCATACTTTTTCAATTAATCCTACCTAGAGAATAGATTAAAGAAGATTACATGTTTTTCTTAGTAAATATGTCCAATACCTTTGGTTGGATAGAAATATATATGCTGCATGGTGAAATATTTTTTGAGTTTAATAACAAATTGTATTTTTTTTTTTTAAATTAACATGTGTCAAAAGGTTTTAGAAACATATCTCAGTCACATTTTCATGCAGCATGTGTACTTATTTGTGTAAAATTGTAATCTCAAATTATCATATTTTAGATAATCAATTATTGTTTAGTCCCAAAGAGAAAATAATACAATATGCATTATCTGTGTTTCAGAATATATATTTTAGATTGTACTTACAACTGACGTATTGTTAATAAAATAATCTTGGAAGCATGACATATTCTTTAAAGGGAGAAGAATCGTTGTCTGTCTCCTGGCTAGAAAACTCAATCTCCTCCTCAATAGGCACCCCACTCTTAATTGTAATGTTAGAAAATATGGCACATAGACCAATAATGTTGCACACAACATCCAGCGCATACATGATGCTTCACCAGACTGGTCAAGGCAAAGAGAACAAGCTTTGAGAAGCCCAAAAGTTAATTTAATGATTGATATCATATAGAACCTTTTGGAGGCATGTGCAAAGTTGAATGCGACTTGTTGGTCTATGGCTGGGATTAATACAGGAGTAAGGAACCAAGGTCGGAAAGGGTAGGTGCTGTCTCCTAAACATATAAGAAACATACTTTATAAAACTTAACCGATGTGTATGAATATTATTTTAATACCATCTCAGAAATGTGTAGATTTACAGATGGAAAAATTATCTACAATATATTTGAAAAAGAACATGATTCTCAAAAGGTTACCTGCATTGTGAATCTTAAACTAAATGGACCATTGTGGCAATTCTATTGTTCTATGGTCTTTAATACTTACATTAGCAAAGTAATGTTCACTAATTTTATAAAAATAAAAATTGTTGCCTAATACCCACGCATGTTCACCTTGCCTCTGTGATGATTTCTGCTATGACTGATTGTCTTAACAAATGAGTCATAGGTAGTCCCTGGAAAACTGTCAACAGTGCTATGGAGGGGGAGAGATACATCACATATAGCTTGGACATTGATGGAAAGGAAATATATCAAATTACGAAAAACTGTTTCATTTCTTCTCCATGCTACACGAGTACCATCTACTGCCCCCATGACATGTGAAAATGGGCAATATTATAAAACTTTTTTTTATCAGCAAAATGTATATCTCATTTATTGGCAGATAAATAAGCTGACTGGTGTAGAACAGAAATGCCAATAGTACCTGTTTCAGTAAAGCTGTCTTGGACACTCTTGCCGACACAGGTACTGTGGCCTGGAGCAATCCAGATGCACAGAAATACAACACATTAAGCAGTGGTGTTGCTTTGTGGAAGGCGATTATATGAGCTAGGTCAGTCTGCATGGTCTGTGGAGTGTTCAGGATGACATGAGCTGTTAGCCAGAAGCAGCATGTCACCTCTGCATCTGGCATCTTTAAGAGACTTAAACGGGATATGTAGACATACTACCTGGGTCAGAGTCGATCGTGTTGCTGCTGACAGTGAGGCACCCATGTCATTGTCACTGAGCAAAATACAATTCGACTTGCAGCATATGAAAAAGGAAAAACAACTTATGAAAAACATTACTAATAAATAATGCTAATATTAAAAAAAATAGCATAATATTAGCATAATGTTAGCTAAAACATTCAAAACAAAAAGTAGGCGAGTCATCACAAAAATACATATGATAGGTTATCAAAAGAAAATATACATAAAGTTTATAAACCTTTTATAATTAGAGAAGAAAAGCAAAACAAACCCTTAATCATAGTAATATTCGCATGTTGTTTTTGAAGGTACAAGATATTGGAAAGGGGAGGTGACGTTTAAAAATATTTCAAGACAGTAATGTGTTTATAGTAATAAACTAGCTAACCATACACAATCGCATAATCCTATGAAAATTGTAATTTCCTACGAAGAAATGTTTGCTGACAATCGCTTTGCTAGCTTAAAATAAAATTGACATACCTGTACAGACCTTCAACCCGCCCGCAAAAATGCAAAAAAAGTCACGCAACTAAACCTCCACTAAAATCTATAATATACCCAAAAGCAATGGTGCAGTACATTTAGAAACTGGGGGCATGTAAGACACTTTGTAGCAAGTTCGGGTCCTAGGTCAAGTGAGATTGTAATGATAATTTTAGGGCTGCTTTTGCTTTAGCCTTTTAGAAAAAAAAACATTTTTATTTTTTGGGCAGCCAGATATGCAGAAGAGAGAGAGAAAGAGAAGGGAGCAAACATAGAGAGATATTAATGATGATTATGGGGCAGACAGGATAAGCAAAAACAATACATACAACACCAAAAATCCTAACTAACATTTAGTGGATCTTGTGGTCAGCTCAAAGACATACAGCATTGCAGACAGATACACATTTTATGCACATCTGTTTTCAAAGGATTGCTCTCCTAAGTCACCATAACCAGGCAATTGTTAGTTTGGCCAAAACCTGGAAGGGACTTTTGATTGTCCCAACCAACCCACAACCACTTGCTCCAGGACTCCCTTTCCAACTATGGTTAAGAGGTTCAGTTGTTGTGCAGACTAAACACCTGAATGGGGAAGAAATGTGATCTAAGTTACTTTGACTGTGGAATGATTCTTGGTGCCAGATAGGGCGGTTTCAGTATACCAGAAACTGCTGATATCCTTTGATTTTCACACACAACAGTCTCAAGAGTTTACAGAGAATGGTGCACAAAATAAAAATATATCCAATGAGTGGCAGTTTTATGTAACTTTCAGTAACACTTCTAGGCGCACTTTGCCCAATGCAAAACATTGTTTCAAGCACACAAAAGAGCCACATGTAATGAGGGCAGTCCAAATGGGTGGGGTACGCAAGTGCGCTGCTGATTCCAGTGACAACACTTACCCCGACATATTGAGTGCGAAGCTGGGGACCCCGACATGTTGTGAATTTCTTTTGTTGAAAAAAAATATTTTGAATCACTGCGGCTGTGTAAGAAGCCGGCCGCGCACAATCACGTGAGTTTTAACTAGGGATGTGCACCTGCCACTTTTGGTGTCTCGTGTTTTGTGTTTTGGATTCGGATTTGCTTGAGGTTTTGGTTTCGGATTTGTTACGCAAAACACCTGACGAAAGGTTTTGGTTCGGATTTAAGGTTTTGGATTCGGATTTATTTTGAAAAAAACATAAAAAGTGTTAAAATCAAGTTTTTGGGTTTATTTTCACTCCTACGCTATTATTAACCTCAATAACATTCAATAACAATCATTTCCACTAATTCCCAGTCTATTCTGAACACCTCACACCTCACAATATTGTTTTTAGTCCAAAACGTTTCACCGAGGTAGCTTTCTGGACTGCATAGTGCAGTGGTCCCGGTACACAATTTGGTACCGGGGCCACAATACCTCCGCCTTCAAATGGTCTGAATTCCACTGCACAGCTGCCTGCAGTAATATAGCAGTACCACTGGACTTATACTGCTGAATCAGTGAACTTTGTAATATAGCAGTACCAATGGACTTATACTGCAGAATCAGTGAACTTTGTAATATTGCAGTACCACTGGACTTATACTGCTGAATCAGTGAACTTTGTAATATAGCAGTACCAATGGACTTATACTGCAGAATCAGTGAACTTTGTAATATTGCAGTACCACTGGACTTATACTGCAGAATGAGTGAACTTTGTAATATAGCAGTACCAATGGACTTATACTGCAGAATGAGTGAACTTTGTAATATAGCAGTACCACTAGACTTATACTGCTGAATCAGTGAACTTTGTAATATAGCAGTACCAATGGACTTATACTGCAGGATTGCTTTGGGATATATTTTTTTTTTTTTTTATAATTACTTTTTTTGTAATTTTTTTTATAACTTTTTTTGAAATTTTTTATAATTTGGGAATAATGGGGAAATAACAATGCCCTTAGAAGGACAGAGCACAGGACACAGCGCCACTGGACTGAACAGGACACAGCACAGGACCCAGCAGCACCACTGAACTCAGAAGGACAGAGCACAGGACACAGCACCACTGGACTGAACAGGACACAGCACAGGACCCAGCAGCACCACTGAACTCAGAAGGACAGAGCACAGGACACAGCACCACTGGACTGAGCAGAACACAGAGCACAACACAGAACTGAACAGCATGAGATATAGTAGGTACAGAGGACCACCTAACACACCCTCCCTCTACCCTGATCAATGCCCGAGTGAAGATGGCGGCGACTAGCGGGGAATTTATAGGATCCGAGTATCGCGAGATCCGACACCTCGGTTTCAGTTTTGCAATTGGCGGGAATACCTGTTTCTGTCTCGGATCCGGCTCGGATCGGCAACGTTCCGGTGGGCTCGGATTTCAGAAATCCGAGTGCGCTCATCTCTAGTTTTAACGCCAGCATTATTATTGTGCCTCTTAAGGGTTCAACGGAAGGAGGCTGCGCCTGTATATTATAGAGGTCTTCTTAACTACATTCTATAGTGAATCAAAGTCATTTTTTTCAACAATTAAAATTCACAGCATGTCGGGGTCCCCAGCTTCGCGCTCTATATGTCGGGGTAAGTATTGTCATGGTAGTCATGTTCGGGAACATGACTGCCACCGAGTCCAAATGTACTCCCGCTCATGATTCATTTAAGTCATCAATGCGTCTGAACTTAGCAGATGAAAAATTAAACAATCACATTTAATGAATAGGATAATATTGAAGTGGTGGAAGGTTTATCTTTTGAGGTGCCATTCACACTTTTGCAAAGTGCACCGCTTGCCATTTATCTACCTCCTTGCAAGCCTAGGCATATGTCTAGTATGCAGAGGCATCTTCCCAAGTCCAGAGAGTAGGCCTGCACCTTGAAGCCAAGACATTTTGCAGTGCACATCCAGTGCACTTTGTAAATAAGGTACACGGTACATGTTCTTATTGTAACTTGGTGACCAAAACTGCACCATATATTCCTGGTTTGTTAATATATCTTCGTCTTGTGAATTGTGGGTGTATAAAAATAAATAAATCGTGCATCTAAGCCTAATGTGCCACACATGGTACACATCAGACCTAGCCTGCAGCTTACTATACATTTTAGAACTGTCTAACTCCCCATCCTTTAGGTGACTTCACATAAAATACCTGTAATACTAGATACTCAACACATCATTGGAAAACCAGTTTATAGCCTCCAGCCTAATTGTCACTGCCTACATCATGCCCATACTTGCACTTTTTAGTTAGTTTTAGCATTTTGGTTTCCGTGTGTAGTAAATAAAGCATCCCCTCTCCTGCAATTACAGTCGAGCTGTTGGTCATATAGCTGAAGGACTAAATCTGTCTGCTCCTCTTAAAAGAGAGCTCTATAGATATCCAAACTAGATATGCTCTTGGCTTCAGTTAAAGGGGCCTTCTTGGGGAGGAACCCCCTATTAGGTATATGTGATGGAAAATCTTACTTGGTCTATGGGAAAATGCAGAAATAACCCAGTGATATGTTGAAATGACACTATTTTATTCACTTATAACATACTGTAAAGTCAGTAACGTTTACATTAAATAATACTGTGTTCAGAATGCCACTACTGACCTTCTAAATTTGGTCACTTTCTGTGAGCTCTATTTTCATGTCTCTACCTGTAATGTTATTTAATGTAGTATAAACATTGAAAAAAACTTTGGAGACCATAATATACTTTCTCTTAAGCTGTTAAAAAATATTTCATAGTTGAAAATTGGCCTTATTGCTTTCTGTGTGGCTAACAGCAAAGCCATTCAACATATATGACAAGAAATTCATTATTGACTATTAACAACTGAGATTACACAGTGTGCAATGTAATGTCACAAACCTTCAAAGAAAGAAACAAAATACCTGCAATCAGCTGCCAGCCAACAAAAAAGAAATATAAAACCTGCTTTTATAATAATCAGAGCAAAAGTTTAGTTACATGTATTTGCAAATACATGTATAAGCCACCCACTTCTTTAAAGGTGCTAATATGGTACTAACTAATCAGTGAGAGTACCAACATTGAGTCACGTATATCACTTTTGTATTTTATATTTTTAAATTAAAAGTAAGTTACCAGAATGTATCTCAAGAGCCACTAAAGGGTAGTACAATGCATCATATAGATAGCAAATTGTATTGGGGAAAACCTAAATAACATTTTGGTATTGCTTTTTTTACATAAGTTCCAGAAGTATATTTCCAAGACAGATAAATGTTAGAAAGCACATTTTATAACATTTAGAAACCTTTAGAACTTTCAAAATGTGTTCTAGGTGCGTTGTCCACTTGCCAAGTAAACGTGTTAGCACCAAATTCTGCAACAGATCCCAAATATCTAGCTGATTCATATGTTCAAACTGAACCATTTTTGTTCAACACTCATGTGCCGTGTGAAACTTGCAGTCTTAGTATAAGAAGTATATCAGATGGGATCACTGTTTGATTAGAAAGTGTCTTACACATCTACATGTATTAAGCAGTTCTTTTGTTGATATGCGGTGCGTTCACTGAAATCTGCATCAGTTGCTAATCACCCTCACAATTACCACTGGGAACCCCTGTACAACTCCCCAGATGTGAATGCTCCAGTGCTTGAAGGAAGGGTATTAGATACCACATAACTTCACTAGATGTTTTGACAACACCAAATCAGTAAAGAATACTGGCGCCCATCCAGTTCTGTAAAAATATACTATAACGGGAAATGTGTGTGTGCTGCTTCCACAATGTGGGGGTGTTTAACCCATCTAAACTTTAAACCAATGTAACAGAGACATCGAAACGCAATATATGCATCAGTTACCAATTCTGAATTATTCGTGAATTATTCATTTTTGAGCATAATCTTTGGGATCTAATGAATATATTGTGCTTCCATTTCTCTGTTACATTGCTTTGTCAGCACACAAATGTGACAGCACCAAGATTATACTCAAATCCTTTAACATGCTAGGACCATCCAAAGATCTGTTTACCATCCCACTTTACCACATGATCTCTTATGAAAGTCTCAAGTGACTTGGTCTCAGCCTCTGATTTCTTTTGCAACTTGGTACTGTTGCTGGCATCCACTGCGTCAAAGAGAATTTGCCTTACAGAGTAGGTCCAGGAGATTTCCAATCTGATACTGTAATAGCAGATATTTTGGGGAGCACAGCTCCTGACTTACTGATACACTACTATGAAGCATATGACGACATAGTGGATAACTCTATCTGCATGCAATTTTCTAATTTCTGAGTTCTGTTTTTAAGATTTGCAATGGCCATCATTGGTGCAATGTGAATCTTGACAGATTTTGACATGTTTCAATTGACGAGTGTCTGTGTATGATGGACTATGCAGTCCAGGCCTTGATCAGTATCTCATCCTTCTATTTTGCCAATAACGGCCCCCATTTTGAGTTGGCCATAAGTCCAACTCTCAGGTACAAATTTTTCTTTATTTTTCTGAGAATGCCCAGGAAAAGAACTTGGAATTGAAAGTTCCATGTAAGTTGCACTTGACGCAACCTTCGCCTGAAGAGGAAGATCAGGTGTGTGCATTTGCAACTTTGCTCTGATTGGTTCCACGCATGTAGAACTCACGTGGAATATGAAATAAGTTCAGTGATACCCAACATGGGAGTCTGTAGG
The DNA here is from genome assembly GCF_038048845.1 of Mixophyes fleayi. NCBI lineage: Eukaryota > Metazoa > Chordata > Amphibia > Anura > Limnodynastidae > Mixophyes > Mixophyes fleayi. The sequence continues at coordinate 181,760,469 of NC_134402.1, read as the reverse complement.
CAATTAGGACAAAAGCACTCTAATTAGTTATAAGTGCTGGGACTTGTTTCATTTTGGGTAGGTAAGCTATGCTGGGGTCTTTGATTTATTTATTTTATCTTTTTTCTTAAAAAAATTTTTTACACCTTTAAAATGCCAGTCATGATCATCACGTTATTGATAATGACTGGCACGCTTAAAGAGTATCTTGATGCATTTTGAGCGTATCTCGATGAGGCTGCATTTATACACCCTATTTTCAGTTGCACATATGTGTAACTATAACTAATCAGATAAGAGCACAATTTTGAGGCCCACATTTTATGTGTACGTTCAAGCCACAAAAGTGGCTCTCAACTCTGAATGAGGCCCAATGTCTCTTCTTCTGTCTCCCGAAGCGCCTACTGGATGTAAAGCTCTATGTTTTAACCTGTTTCTCTATTCCAATTCTCCAGATCATCTATCTGTAATGGAAGTTGTTCAGTAAGAACATTCTACAGCAGTGTGTTGTAACATGTACATACACCGATCAATGTTTTGTTGCTTAACACCCCCCCCCCAATGAAATGTGTTGAGCAAACTATGCCAAGTTAGCTCGCAATTTCATCACATCTGTAATCTGTAAACTCTTCCCTAGTAGGTAAGAATTTCAATTAAGCCATTCATACTTATCTCCGGAGTCTTCATCCGTTGCTGCCTCCAATTACATGGCCAATACTATCTTAGACTGCTCTTAGTGGGGTGTGTCTTGTGTCTCAGTGTTTGTTGATGCTGTTCAAAATCAATGAAGACTGTCTAAATAATCTCTGATAATATTGTGGTGGTTTAGTGCTTGTCCGTAATGAAAGTCAGTTTCATTTTGTCTTTTCCTATTTTGGGGTTTATTTAAGGCATTGAGAAAGCATTGATAATGTTATGTGGATGGAACTCCCAGTTGAAGTGACTATGCTCTCTCAGCCACGAGACGCACCCCACTAGCTCTAAATGTAACTTAACCCTTGAAACATTAATGTCCACTTTACCTAAATAACAGGTTGTACAGTTGCTGATTAACTCATAAGATTCTATTTTTTAAAGTATTTAAATGCTTAGTAATGCATTTACATTTGTGTTATCAACAGGAATAACTATATATATATATATTGCATTTGACTGGTTAAGGTAGCAATCAGCTAATAAGTTTACAGTACTGACAGTAAATGTAAATGACCTGGGGGTAAATGTTGCCTTTGAAGACATTGCCATGCTAAGTTTGCCCTGCAAAGTCGCCGAATATTGGCGATTTGCAAAAACTGCTGCTAAATACATTTACTCCCAGGATTCATTGTCATATTCCCAAATTCCATAAAGACTCCTGCAGACTGAGCCAATTACCTACTGTCTGCCTACATGTAATGTACATACAATAAGGATGACATTTAGAGATAGATTTATCAAACCTTCCAAAACTGAAAAGACTCTAGCTATCATTTATCTAGTAAATTCTTGAAAATAACAGATATAATCTGATTGGTTGCTACAGACAACACTTCAGCTTTTCCCTTTTATAAGGTTTAGCAAATCTACCACTAAATACAATTTTTTCTTATGAGCGCTTGTATTTCCCATGTATAACTTTAAATGAGGTGATGCCTCCTGTCCTGACCTATAGACAAGTGGAATGCTCTAAGCAATAATAACACCCCTTCTAGTAAGATTAGGTACAAATGTTTTTATAGTTTTTTTTTCTATTGTTTATAATTTTCCCACCCAGACTTGATCATTCATGGACATTTAATATGTAGCAATGTAATTTGTATGGAAATGGACTCTGACTTACAGTTATAAAATAAACTTGACCTTTATTGCGTGATGAGTTTGTTCATTTCAAAACGTAGCAGGAAATATATATATAATCTGTCTTGCTTGTTTAGATAGATTTCCTTGTGTTCACAAAAGCAGTGAGAAAAATGAAAACCACTCTCAGGTTTCAACATGTCCAAAAGAAAAGCGAGTGAGAAGCAAGTAGCAAGACGTGTGGATTCTGGGTCCATGTACAATATTTCTTATATATTTTCCTAGTGTATAAGTGCAGTTGTCTACCTCTTATTCTATTAACCCACTGAAGACCAGAGGTGGTAAGCACATATATGACAAGACCCATTTTCATAGTTTATTGCCACACCAGTGGGGGGTAGTGGGGTAGGAGCAAACAAGGGTTTATTTTGGTGACATTGAAATGGATAGTGTTTTTATTTTGAATCCATTATCGGGATAAAAACAGTAAAAATACTCTTTTACATAATTCTTCAGATGGTTTACGTTTACATGCTAAAAGCAATCTCAGAAAATGAACCTGAAATGTATTCATATATTGTTTCTTAACTGTAGTGACACCAAATATGATATAAAGGTTTTAGGTGGCTATAATGATAGAAACAGTGTTTTTTTTTTACTTTTCTTTTTCATTGTGTCCCCTCATTTTTTAACCAGGACTTTAGGAGTCCTCAGAGACTGAAATAGGTTACCCCTATTTGTTTATGTATAGACTTAATACAAACTAGATGTTAGGAACTAACTACAATAGCAGTTATTATTAGATACATGTCAGTATGTTCACATATGATGCTACTACCAGTCAGTTTAAGGCAATTTGGAGGGCGTCGCTGGGATCAGGGAGTAAAATTAAATTTGGCCCTGGCCTGAATGTCTCTTCATGCGAGGTCGCAGCTTTTGAAGTACTTCTAGATATTATTTACAGCAGCTGATTGGCTTGTTAATTAGCTGTCCATACACAGGCAGATGTAATCCAGCCAGACAGACTCTGCCCCAATGTTGTTGAGGAGCTGTGGTGACCTACCATCAGTGTTGCACTAGCAGATGCTTTATTAAATAATTATAGTGCCGCTGCCAGAAGTGGAACTAGCGAGCTGTGGGCACCAATGCAGGTAGGCGGCGAGGAGGGAACCGGATCACCTGACCCTCTGCATCTGTCATGCAGCGGGCCCCATTATCTCCATGGGCCACAGTGCACTACACCTGCCGCACCAATGCTAGTTCCGCCACTGCTGCTGCCTATTCTCATTTTGCAGCCGTCAGCATTGACAGGATATGGAGCTTGTGCATAAGTGGGATTACCCTATTTCCATTTTGATGTTTTTAAACATAAATCTGCAGTATGACACTGCCGAAAGGGATGTTTAAACACTTTCATTGCAGCAGGGGGTAAAGTAAATGACAGAAATCAAAAATACATTCTATTAGTAATCATAACTTAGTAAGGACTGAAGATATAATTGTCAGTCATAGGTCTGTCAGAAACACCCATACATGTTCACGCTCTTTACATGCTATGATGAGTTAAAAGCAGCCGCAGATAGGTCTCTAGGAAATGTACTTTTGCGGATGCTTTCTCCTGGCGCACATGACTTTGAAGTATTGAAAAAAGAAGTAAAAAATATTTAAATTTTTTCAAAAAAGTGTGCACTCCTTTCCAAACAGCTTTACTAAGCCTTGTGCTGTTTGAGGGGAGAAGCACGATTTTTTTTTAACTTTAATTTATTTATTCATTTATCTGTTTTACAGGGCTGCTGTGACTGATACACCTAAGTGCATGGCCCATAAGGTAGATAAAGAGGTGTCTTTGTGCAATTTGCATAGTATTATAAACGTCCATGCGACTTTGAATTCTGTGTAAACTACGGCATGCAATTTACACTTAAAATTTCAGTGTAAATTGCGTCCGACCCTACATCAGGCCCAAGCGTACAAATCAAAATGTTGACATCCAAAATGTTGACAGGTACAAAATGTTTACATGATAAAGTGTCGACTCTGTAAATAGAGATATTGCCATATGTCATCTACCATAATGTTCACAGATCTATATACAGAAGGTCTCTAATGAAATAGGCTAGAGCAATACGATTATATGATCTTTTTATTTTATATGTACCTGATATGTTTATTAGATATAATCTTTATTATATACAACAGCATTTTGACTGTATTTTAATAATAAAATATAGATTTCCACGCTAAGAACCCAAACATTATATTTTTTATTATAATAATTGATTTGCTTGTATAGTTTAGAATATCAATTAAGTGAATTTTATAATCCTATCTCTTTTTTTAAAAATAATTTTGTACAGTAATCATGTATTTTTGTGTTCTGTATGTAACCTTACACAATTATAAAATCTTTTTCTTTTATATTGATTGTTGTGAAATAATGTTATTTATATTACAAGTGTTTCAAGCTATTTATTATTATCAATATCAATAATAATTAATTAAACACGCCTTATGCACAGGTGTATTCATCACTGGTAGACACATTTGTAAACTTAAACATGTGTTGGTAAATATTGCAAGTGTAATAACGATTATCTCTTGAAGACACGAACTGTAAATTTTCAAGACTAATGATTTTCATATCATAAACTCTAAAGCAACATACTTTTAAAAAAACAGACAATATATATATATATATATATATATATATATATATATATATATATATATACTATTATTATTATTATTATTATTATTATTATTAAAGATATTATTATTATTATTATTATTATTATTATTATTATTAATAATAAAGATAGTAAATATAACAAGATGTATATATTTTTTAACTTAATGTTTTAACAACAATGTATGATATTGCATTATGGACTTACAATATAACTATTCAGCACACGCATATTGCTTTCTATTACCAAAATGATTAGAGGCAATAGCTAAAGATATAACAATGATTTGAACAATTTATCAACTATACAACACATGTAAATCAATAGTAAATCCATGTAGTTTGAAAATCAATTTTTTTATTCAAATTCTTCATTATTACTAAGTAGGAAGAGAAACAAAATGTAAGTATTTAAACAAAAAAAAGCATCCAATATCTGAAAAAGATGCAAAAAACTTTACCAAACAAATAAAAAGTGATGTTACTTTTGAGAAAGTGAAATGTACTATAAAGTTTCAGTCACAGAAGTTATAAATGCCCTACGCTGTTACTCCACAATATACCAGTTATATTCATGGATTCCAGTGATGGACACTGTGTTATGGCAACTATGGCTCATTTTTCTCTCTTATATGGAAAAATAATATTTTACATTCAGTATTATATTTTTATTCACTAATTATTCAAAAGCACACCTAAAATATTGAGACATTCAAATATTACATATAATAGTCTATAATTTTAAGAATCAGCTTTGGAAATATTGTTTATTTTAGAACTAAATCACTAACAACTTGTTACAAAAAAAAATCCATACATTTACATACCATAGCTGTAATCAAAGTACGTCAATCAATCTGTGTACATCTCTTCACCCATGTTTTTCATACATCTGGCAATCACTGGTTGCAAAACTTCTTTACTTCCTTCTAGTCCATTCTAGCACTCACTTCAGCGCAGCATACAATTTTACACATCCTTCAGTTGTCTAGAAAAAGACAGATGTAAAGTTACATGCACCTTTGAATAACACACATCTCGACATGATGTTTGCAAAGCAGGTACCAGTGGTGAATTGCTCCCATTTTAACTATTACACACTTACATTGACTTTACAAGATAGAAGCTGTATACTATATTTTCAAGAAGAGAACACCAGCGTCTCTTGCAGCATATATCAAAGCACACCCTCCCCACCTTTCTTACCATGGGTCACTTTTGGCCGTATATATATATATATATATATATATATATATATATATACATATACATATATATATATATATATATATATATATATATATATATGGTCTACAAACTTTCAAGCGTTCTCTGAAAACCTACCTCTTCAGACAAGCTTATAATATTTCTCGGCCACCCTCTTAACCTTGCTACCTTTAACCTGTTACACAGTTTCATGCGGGACGGCTGCCCCCTGACCATCATTGTTGTGGGACGGGTTCATTTAGCTTATAAGTCACTTTTACCTTTGCAGTCTGGCTGGGCCAAAATGCAAAATGTAGACTTAACCTCATGTGTCAATCTCCCATTGTCCCATAGATTGTAAGCTTGCGAGCAGGGCCTTCTCACCTCTTTGTCTGTTTTACCCAGTTTGTTTATTAGTTTATTATGTTTGTCCCCAATTGTAAAGCGCTACGGAATATGTTGGCGCTATATAAATAAATGATGATGATGATGATGATGATATATATATATATATATATATATATATATATATAAATATATACACCCTCTCCAATCCTCTTCCGCTCTCTCCCATTTTTCTTCCATTCAGCACTACCTTGCCTTACTCTTTCTCTCCCATTTCCTGGGGAGAAGAATAAGTACTGGGTGCATCTGTGTGAGGGAGATTAGTTCCTCCATGTTGGCTAAAACCACAACTTCTGTAATTAATTCTTCATCACCTCCTACAACTTCATCTCCTTTCTATGTTGCATCCTTGGCAATTATCAGTTTCTCAAAATCATCATTACTATTTTGGCCATGATTGTTGCCGGTTAATCACACCTTTGGTTGTTATGTTGATCGCTCTCATTATCCTCCTGTGTACAGCTTAGTGGCTTATTTAGCCAAAAAATAATGAGTACATTGTTTATAATGCCACAATTATCCCTGCTAACAAACTTGGTTTCATCATCAAAATGAGGCAGCAATTCCCAAATGTAATCCATGAGTTACCAGTGCGTTGAGTGAAAAAATACATTTCCACAAATTTGCTAAGTAACATAACTTAATAATTGAACGACTTTTCTTGGCTCATGCAGTCTGTCAATTGTTATGTTTTTGGAATGTAATAAGAGCAATATTTTCACTATATTATCTGTAAAAATGGGCACAGATCATCCTTGACATCATCATCATTATCACCATTTATTTATATAGCGCCACTAATTCCGCAGCGCTGTACAGAGAACTCACTCACATCAGTCCCTGCCCCATTGGAGCATATAGTCTAAATTCCCTACCACACATACAGACACTCAGACTAGGGTCAATTTTGATTGCAGCCAATTAACCTACCAGTATGTTTTTGGAGTGTGGGAGGAAACCGGAGCACCCGGAGGAAACCCACGCAAACACGGGAAGAACATGCAAACTCCTCACAGATAAGGCCATGGCCGGGAATTGAACTCATGACCCCAGTGCTGTAAGGCAGAAGTGCTAACCACTTAGCCACTGTGCTGCCCACATCGCTAGTATCCAAACAATGTGTTGTTAAGTGTGCAAGAATTTCTTCACAATGAGGTTAAGGACAAAAGCAAAACAGGGGATATGTGGCATTTACCCTTAGTACAAGGCAGCAACAATATTCCAGCCCTTAACAGCAGTTTTAGATGCACTTTGTTTTCACCATTGCCAGAACTGGCATACAGCATTGTCCTCAAAGTTTGCATAAGTGGGATTAAATTAAGACAGACAGATTCAAAAGTTGAATTATCATCTAAACTGCCAACATGGGGTAACCAGTCCTTAATTTCATACGCTTGACTCATATCTACAAAACCACGCCCTTGTCCTTAGGGGAAGTTTAGCACATTTTTATTGGGATATTTCTTCATGCAAGTCATCATTCTTTATAAAGTAAATAACTGTCTATACAATAAACTTGCCATTGTCGCTTTCCAATAGAATAAGACCTTAAATTAGAGGGAATGGACAGACTGACTTTTAATAGTGATACATTAAAAAAAGATTCTTATTTGCCACTTTGTTAACAATACACCAGATGAGATACCCACCAATGTATTGTATGTGCATATGAGAAAGCAAAAGTACAACGTTTTATTGGACACTAATCCATTGTATGTCACAATAAAACTAATTAAGCAGGATGTAAAGTCAAAAATAAACAAGCCAGTCAATCAAAAGTACAACGAACAGATGTAAAGATGAAGATAAGAAAAATCAGAGACCAGGCTGCTGAAACATCACAGCACAAATTCGAAGCACTCACAGACATATTAACCTAAAACAATCCAAAAATAACGAGTGCTGAAAATTTATATGAGGTTAATATCTTTTTGCAAACAAAGCAACACCCAATATTATTGCTTATTAAGAAAGAAAAAAGCATAATATTTTGTGGTATTAACCCTTTATTGCATGCTGTAAAGGAAGGATAAGGAAACAAAACAGAACGAAGGGTGATGTTTGTTTCAATTTTTTGTGGCTCATTGAACTAATTTTAAGGAGAATTGTTATCCCATTAATGTCTCTTGGAATAGATGCTTTTTCAAGAAGACGCCATTTAATCACATAATGCCTACCAAGGAAAGAGCTTTAAATTTATTTTTATTTATTGTGCTTGATTTTGACTATTCCTGCTTACAAGAGACTTTCTATGCTTATTTTAGAAAAATACTCTAAAATTAAAAATTTACTTGGACAAATGAGTAATTAATTTTTCAAACTATGCTAATAATAATTTAATTTGGAGTGAGCAAATGGGATATATTTAGGCATAACCGGCAATTAATATATGATAATAAATGATCCAGATCTCTTCATAATTAATTACATATAAATCATTTCAATGGTCTTTTGAGTATTTTTTTTTGTAAACCTTTGGCAGTTTGTTACCACTCCACCCTTAAATTAACTTGTCTGAGAATCTAAACATAGTAAACTATTTAGGTATTCATACATATAAGGCAATGTAAGGTATTGCTATACTGGAATTTATGAAGAAGAATGCAGCATTCTCATACCTAGGTAATACATTAAACTCAATGGGAAACTCTTGTTCCTTGTGTTAATAGAGCACTTCAGTTATAAAAATGCCACTTGCAGTGTTTTACAGCTGAGCTGCTGTGATGTGCTTCTTGTGTGACAAGCAAACAGGATTTCCCATTGAACTGAATGTGTGACTTCAAGCTGTGTTTTTCTGTCTGCAAAACAACCTCCAATGTGACAGTACCCTTACTGTGTATTACATGCACACCTTTTCAGGCACAGTTTCAACTGTGTAATCTATTTTGTGACATGAGGAGAAAAAGTGAGTTCCTCCAGATCCTGACATTGCATCTGGAAGAAAACATGAACTGAAACTTAGAAAAGTTCATATCGACGCATGCTGTATATTCAGTTATATTATACTTTTCTCTGTCAGGATAAAACATACTTGAAGTGTGATATGCCATTCTAAAGCTTGGATTGTTTTTTTTTTTCATTTTTATGTAACACATGTTATTCTTCGTTGGAGTTCAACATGTTACAGGTGTCTCTAATATGGATGAACACCTGGCTTCTTTAAGTGCTTTTATAATAAACCATGTAACATTCTGTTGCAAACACTGAGCTTGTGTTGGTCATCTTTCATAAAGATAACAGTGAGTGGATGAAAATGTAATACAGTATGTTACTAAGTCCTTTATCATCTTGACAATGTAGCATGCAAGAGTTTAGTGCTTTATTCATGAGCTTACACTACACCAATAGTACCTGGAACTACTCCTATCCTCTCCACTTACCACCTACAATTGTGATAATATTTCACATATATTTGTTAAATGAAAATAATTAAAAACACCAATCAAGACCTCTCTTGTCCCTCTAAGGCAGGGGTCAGGGAACTTTTTTACTTTTTACCCCAAATTATATTTAGATACGCCGACGTTACCCTCTTGATTTAAAAAGAAATGAAATCATCTATTATTAATTATTGGAATTCAACATTTTATTGAATCTATTCAAAATTTCTTTGAAAGCTTCAACTTCAAAACTTCAGGTTTTGGAGAAATAATGCTGCTTCATTTTTGATACGAGATTATCAATATTGGGGCATTTTGATGTCAGGATACAGTCTTCAGCGTCCAATCAATTTCTCTGCTTTGTTTTTATGTTCGTTAGAATGGAAAATCCTTGTTCGCAAAGGTAGGTTGTTGCAAAAGGCAGCACCTTTTTTACTGCCTCCTCATGTGCAATTTTGAATGCCTTTGCAGCTGTTGACATCCAAAAATATGACAGATCTGCTTTGTTTTCAAATGCAATATGTGCTTCATTATTGCATTGAAGCTCAAGAAGTGCCTCTGCCAACCCTTGAGGCTCTTCTGGTACAAGAGCAATTTCACATTTAAAGGGGTCTACAATCCAACTGACAGCATGTGAATCGGCAACATTACTTACAGGAATTTTATTTTTATCCTATTTGGGGTAATTTACCCCTGTTCCCTGACCACTGCTCCAAGGCCTTGTACACATGGGTATTAATTAAAGCCTATTAAGTGTGCTTGTATGCTGATATTCCAGAAAATAATGTACAGTAAACAAATGTACCTATACATACACATTTGGTTTGTGTCAATTTCAACATTGCCTGCAGCATTGAGAAACGTTAACACTCATTAAAATACAATCAAGTTCCATGGACTTGCTTATTAAATGCATAGTGTATTATAGTGCATGGCTGCTTAGAGACGCATTAATGAAGTTGTGTCTAATGCTATTTTAACGCATTTTTTTCAACTACCATGTTTATGAACTCTTATTATTAAATGATCAATTAACTGCAGTTGAGCAACTTGTCTAATTTTGCATTGTAATACATACACCTCTATAACAATAATTAACCATGGCTGTATTTAGTTTAGGCAGATTAGGCACAATCCTAGGGCAGAACTGTTTCTGGTGCAACATCATTTTGACTTACTTTTTTCTTTTTGCTATTTGATCTTAATAACGTATATTGAGTAACAACGTCTTGGGTAGCATCAACTACCCACTCCCCACCACCATCACTACTACCACGACTAAATGAAAATAAATGTCCATTCATATGAAACAACATACCAAATGAACTTGTTTTTGCAAAATAGTAGTAAAGGGCAAATGAGAAATATCAAATATATTTTCAATAGATTCATTTGACCACCGCTGCACTTATACTGGTGTTAGAATGGCCAGTGACTGATATACTGCATTTATGGTACATATGGCCTGGAGGTACCCACTGGACTATCAGTGATGTCAGAATGCCTGTATTTATTAATTGAAAGGTTCATGAAGATAAATACATAACTGGTTTTGCGCTATTTCTGTTTGAGATTATAGATTATTCTACAACATCATGAAACTTCAACCAAATACTTTCACAGAATGTATCTGTAATAATAACAGTGTAATCAGCATGAGAAACACTGATACTCAGGCATCTAAGTTTCTTTAAATACATTTAGATACATTCATCCAAATACTTGATAGACGTTGCCAGTTTCACATATGTCTTATGGCCAACCAGAGTACCAATTGTATTCATTGTTCCTCTCATGCATGTCTCACTGTAGCCTGTTTTGAAATTGTTGGTGATAAAACAACCTGTAGCCAATCAGATATCATAGAACTCGCAGCTCTATGATATCTGATTGGCTACATAGAATATTTCAAGAGGTGTGTGTATTCACTAGCATAACGGTGTAAGGAAGGACAGGTATGAATGTGACAGGGCCACTGTAATGATGATCTTGGAAGCCTGAAGAAAATGTCCATTTGCCAACATTGGTTCACAAATGCTATCAATACTACCCTAACAAACCTGGGAAAGGGTCATTAATAGGATTTCCTTCAAGAAGGGGGAATAATGTTATGAACTGCACTTATCAGGGCCTCAAACCCTGGATTCTGTGCTGCAACATATTGTCTTGTTTGTCTGCCAGTGACATCATTATTCTTGGAGCTGCAAATAAAATACTGCCAGAGATTTCTAATTGCTCAATGAGCATCACCTGTTCCCAATCAGTAGTCAGTCGGAAGAAACACTAGAGTATTTAATCCCAGCAACTTCCTGTTTTCCTTGCCTGATTATTGTGGTTTGTACATGGGATCTTATCTTGCCACTCTTACTATTGTTGCATTTGTACCAAACCGGCTTGTCCTTCACACGTCTCTGCTGAGTTACCCATGTACTGTCATTTGCTCCACTTATGCATGCTACGAGCTTGGTTCTTTCTTAAATATTTCCACTACGGCAATTGGACTATTCTCTGATGTTAGATTCATTAAAAATAAAAATGAAACCTTTTTTATCTATGCTTGATATATATCGGCCCAGACATATACTGAAACCGCAATTTTGTCTTAATACCTGTGTTTTATTGGCTTATTACACACCCATCAGCATCCAGTGTCTTGCATCCGAATCCATTTATTTTTCATTCTGTTTCTGACTGAGTGCAGCTAAATCATAGAGGTGAATTCATGCAAAGTCCTAATCTATGACTAAGGATAAATATGCCCAGTAGTTATAAGCTACATGGCTTAGAGTATTCTCAGATTTAATATATCTCACTATGACTTAATTCACTTTTACGTTAGATCTGGGTGCACTATGAGCCTGAATCATGTTCAGATGTTGCATGCCATATCTTGATGGAATAGCTTTGTGCTTGCTAAGAAATGGACCTTATGCCAATTAATGTAATTGCATGCAATTCATGTCTGAATGCAAAAGACACTTATGATTGCCTACGACAGAGGCAAGGGCTCTTGTAGGCTGAACAGTGGTGTGAAGAGGCAGATGGACATAGGTAACGTACAGTAAGGGTGTTCTAATGCAAATTTGTATGATTCAAATCCTGGGTCTCTCTAAAGTATACTTGCTTTAGCCGTATCAGTTGTACCACCTACAGAGCAAGTGTAAATGCCGACTGATAGAGATAACTCACATGGCATCTTCTGTGTTTGGAAAAGTACATGTATGGGTGCCACTAACTAGCACAAACTATGCAAGTAAAATAGACCACAAAATCGCATTGCATGTACCACACACTCCGACACTATCTAAATGGACTGTGGAATGTTGCAGAATTAGCTTGAATCACAGACTGCAGACAAAATATTTTGTAAGTCATATGGAACACATGCATCGGAATGAACAGAGTAATATGGTAATACAGACTTATACACACTTCGAGCCATTTACAAACCAGCAGCGCAGGTAGACCACAAGTGCCATTGTGAAGTCATGACAATGTCTTGTGGACTACCGATTTTATTTTAGGAACTGAGCATGCTTTTTTGTGTCATCTACTGCAGAGAGAGCAATGAACTTGCACATATTTGGTATTTATGATCTTACACATCACTGTAGGACTTACTTCTTAAACAAATGTATATCAGTGCTTTCCACCAATTTTAACTCGAACCCTTCCTTCATCTATGTGCAAATGATTTTCAATACACACACCAACTTAATTTGTAGAAAGGACATTAAAATATTAATATGTATTAATATAAATATTAGTCACTCAAAATAAATGTAGCCTGGCTCTGCCCTTGCTTTCAGGGGTTATATGGAACACAAATGGGTCAAATGAACAGTATATTGTCAAAAATGTTTAGATTATTAAGGAGGATGGGGGGTCCATGAAATATGATATCAGCTTGTGCTTTGTGGTAACTTTTTAATTGAACAAGATGTTGTCTTCAGGTTCCACATTGATAGCAGCAATGATTGGTTGCACAGATGAACCATGAATTCGATATGCAACTTTGCCTGCTCAGGAGTACAAAAATATGTTCCATTTACTATATATTGTGTTCCAAGCAGGAGAGGATAAGACAAAAATATGTAACTCATTTCCTCTAATGGTAAGAGATAATTGTAAAGATTTTAAACATTTGACGCAGTACGACTTTCCTTGTTCGTATCTGTTCTTATCTTGTATATTGTATATTAAATTGAATTAAAAATTACTTTTTAAATGACAGTAGAATATTATGCTGATGATATCCTTTGACCATGTCATATTGGGGAAGTTGAGTTCCTACAGTTTTACCATTACCATCTATGACCTCAGTCAAATGTGCCAATCACATAGATCATGTTTTAATGTCTAAAGGCAGTCAACACTATGCAGAGAGGTGGAAAAACTGTCGGAGATGAACCACTGTATAAATATAATGAACATTTTAGCTCATGTGAATGGTGGCTTTACATTAACCTACCACCAATCCAAGTGTTAATTGAGACAAGGTCATACTTGCCAACCTTCTTGAGCTCCCCTCCGGGAGCCTTGCAGTGGAGGTGGGCGTGAGGGGGGCGGGGCGGCCAAAATCACGCCATTTCGGCCCCACTCCCTGTGACGGCATGACGCAAACGTGTCATTTGACAGCGGGGGCGGGGCCAAACACCGCGATTCATCGGGAATCGCGGCATTTGGGATCTAATTCTGCCCACTTCACTAGGAAGTGAGCACTTCCTAGTGAAGTGGGCAGAATTCGGGAGATTGCCACACTCACCCGGGAGTCCGGGAGACTCTCGCAAAATGCGGGAGTCTCCCGGACATTCCGGGAGAGTTGGCAAGCATGGACAAGGTAACCTTCCCATAGGTTGTATTTCTGAAATACTACTAAACAGGGCAAGAATAAAGCAGTCATTTATGTTTACAATTTCTCTCCTACTCAACAAGCACAGAACTGGTTGCAGGGATTTTCTTGCCTGTACTATGCTAGTGAGCTATTGTTTGTGCCTCATGCTATCTCAAACAGCTCTTGACTAGTATTGTAGAGCCCTAAGTATAGATAAATATAATAATTAATTAATTTAGTTAAAACAACATACTTGATATATCGCTTCTCACTTATGGTTAACTATCTCACAGCTCTGTAACTGTCCATTTCTGGCACAGTAATACTTACACTATATTTGGTTAGTCAAAACATGAATTCCAGTATCAAATATACAAAGCGATAGGACACAATGGATCAGTAAGTCACTGAGAACTGAAAACTATGGGATACAAATGACATTGTATGCTTATGCCTATGCTTAAATAAGGATTTGTATGTAAGAGTTAAAAGTTTATCGCATACATATTTTAGAGACAACTATGTCCTGACAATAATTTAGGTTATGTGTACAAACGATCAGGGTTATGAACTTGGGTTCATTGTAATATGATGTGAAATCTGGAAAAAGCATTTTTTCACTAATGACTCAGCCTTTGTACTCTTTCAAACTGGATCTAAGGTAACTTTTTTAAAAACTAAGGAACCAAAAAGGCTTCATGGCACATTTAGGAAGTGTATTTGTTGAAACTTGCTTGAACATTCCACACATATTTACATGTTTCCTTAAACAAATAAAACTAGGCTTTTAAAATAGAACCTGCATTATCATATCATATAGTAGCTTGAAAATATATTTCAATAGACCCTTTTTCATCATTATGAACGAGTAATGAAAAATTTGTTTTTAAGTTACTTCTTGCTTAGTTTTGTAATTGTACCCACTGCAGTTTTATGCTGTGATTTGTGTGCTTCTGTGTGTCTGTATATTTACAAAAATATATTGATTAATGTTTAATAACAACTTGGAGCTCAAGAAGAGTTGCATTCTACTGCACAAGATAAATAAGCAAGGTTTTATCTTTTGAGTTTCACATGTGTTAAATGTATTAGTAAGGAGGCAGCATTTGATTTTAAAATGGTGTTTCAGTTCACAGACGTAGTTTGTGAAGATAAATTATATGTCTTCCTTACTCACAACCAAGGCATGCCTGAATTATTGTAACAGTTCTAACATGTATTATTAAATAAAATATAACATGAATTGTTTAATCCTTTAAAAATACGTAAATGCTGTTTCCTGTTTAGCTTCATGGCTTCGGTCACTGCCAAGTGAATCATGGAGCAAAAAATGTTGTATGATTAATATTTTAAAACCCATTATTAAAGCATACGTATATGTAAGTTACTGTAAAGGAGGGGAATAATTATGCCCTTTTGTTATATAAATGTCTTAATTTTTATAAAGAATTTCAGATACACAGTCTCATTTAATTGGCATTGTGACATCAGAATAATTGGTACAGTGCGTTATGTACTATTACTTGTGAATTTAAATAATAGCAAAAGACAACAGTTCCTAAAACAATAATATGAACAACGGATCAGCTGAGTTGAACTGTACTGACTGTAACTAAAACCATTGTTGAAATCTGTTGGAAACTAATTATCAAAACAAATATGTACAGATTGGCAGTCACAAAGTTTGTTCAAAGTTTGAGTATGTATTATAACTAGTGGGCTAATATGGATGATGGTTAATTTTACATTTTAAATTCAAAGACCCGAGCTAGGTTTGAACCATGTACATTGTATTATATTACATTTTGTTTCTAGATGTGAACTAAAACAAATTACAAAGATTTGGACTGATCCCATCTCTCTTTCCTGTACTGTATCATCAGAGTGGTTTTTTTTTTCGGAGGAGGGTGTTCTTGTATGATTACTGTTGCTAACCAGTACACATAATACGGCTTATTGTATGTAGTGCTGTATAATGTGTAAGAGGAAAGCAGACATTGCATACCTAAAGTGGCCAAGTTGGATTACGATCTAAAGTGAGACTGAGTTATTACCGCAAAATGAACAAATTGTGCATTTTTTTTAAAAACGGACTTAATTCGGGCATACGCATGTCCCTATTCAACTACAAGCAGATCTGAAAAACCATCACTTGTTAAATACCGGTCTAGGTACGCTCTGCATATATGACACTTGCCGTATTAAGACAGACATAATATAATGAGGATACGGACAATACATATGTGGACTATCAAGCCCCTAATATTGTCACCTGCTAATAATATAGTCATTAATGAAGAAACATTAAAAAAAATAAAAAAGTGTTTTTTATTCAATGTTTCCCCCCTTAAATGCATTTATCATGATTACTAATGTCTACTGTCCATAAAATGCATTTTTACAGTTGCTCCTGATTGCAAACACATGTTCTAATGTTCATATGCAGCTGTCATTACTATCACTCGGTACTTACACCTGACCTTTAGGGCAGCAAGGTGGCTAAGTGGTTAGCACTTCTGCCTCACAGGCCTTGGGCCATGAGTTCAAATCCCGACCATGGCCTTATTTGTGTGGAGTTTGTATGTTCTCCCTGTGTTTGCCTGGGTTTTCTTCCGGGTGCGCCAGTTTCTTCCCACACTCCAAAAACATACTGGTAGGTTAGCGCCTATCAAATTGACCATAGTCTGGTCTTTCTGTCTGTGTGTATGTTAGGGAATTTAGACTGTAAGCACCACTGGGGCAGGGACTGAGCAGGCAGGGATGTGAGTGTGTTCTCTGTACAGCGCTGCGTAATTAGTGGTGCTATATATAAATTATGATGATGATGATGATGACCTGTAGCTGGTGCAAGTGACACGACTGAAAAAAAACTTTGCGCTACGAGGATGCATTGCATACACTTGCGTTTACTGGCCTATATCCTGTTTCTGGGCATGCGCAAAGCAATATCATACACAACATAGCACGTATCGACATTTATGTTTCTTAATGAATCAGGCCCAATATGTACATTATGCCAGAGGCAAGATAGTTGAAGTTGTGGTTTATTTCAAACCTTTGGGACTGCTGAGCTTCAGTGCCCGCTTCTTAGCCTCTTGAGGAATATTGAGTGCTCCTGAAATATTAACAAAGAATAATTTGGACACCTGTCAATGAACAAATCTTTGGTCAATTTAGTAAGGACAGCTTTACTGGAGTGTTGTGGGCAAAACTATGTTGCAAGCAGGTAGATCTTTTCAGATAGGGATGAAAGGGACTAGCAAGATGTTTCATAGGTTATCTTTCATATTAGAAATTCTGTAGACAGACCAGGTCAATAGTAGAAGAGTTCTCACCCAAATTAATAGGCATACTTATGTTCAGGGGTTAAAAGGATGTAGAGGGAGGTTGAGATTCCCAACTTGAAACTGTAACAAATTCTTTGCAAGAGGTGTATCTGTCCTTGGAAAACTGGGATGCACATGTAACTTACGCAATAATGGTTCAGGGTCAAAACTTTGTGATCTCTGCCTCAAGGGATAATACTCTTAGTCAGCAAATTTTACAAGGTTGCTTTAACAGGACTGTACTAAACTTAGATCCTTCAAGTAAAAGTGGACATTACTACACAAAAGAGCACATAATGTATATTTAATCTAAACCAATTATTTTCATATATGTTAATACATGATATTTATATAGTAATAACATATTTTAGTGCTATGCAATGCCAACCAATGATGCAGGGATATAAACCACAAAAATGTTGATGTATTTATTAATTGCATCCAGAGGCGGATTTGCAAAGTGTGTGTGTGAGTGGGGCTGCTAAAGTGTGTGTGTGAGGGGGGGCTACTAAAATGTGTGTGTGAGGAGGGCTGCTAAAGTGTTTGTATGTGAGGGGGGCTGCTGCAGTGTGTGTGTGAGGGTGGCTGCTAAAGTGTTTGAGTGTAAAGGGGTCTACTACAGTGTGTGAGCGGGCTGCTAAAGTGTGTGTATATCAGGGGGGCTGCTAATAGGTGGGGGGGCTGCTAAAGTGTGTGGGGGTGTGTGCTGCTAAAGTGTGTGTGTGAGGGGGACCTGCTAAAGTGTGTGTGTTTGAAGGGGGCTGCTAAAGTGTGTGTGCGGGGAGCTGCTAAAGTGTGTGTGAGGGGGGCTGCTAATGTGTGTGTGTGTGTGTGTGGGGGCTGCTAAAGTGTGTGTGTGTGTGTGTGTGTGTGTGTGTGTGTGAGGGGAGGCTGCTAAAGTATGTGTGTGTGAGTGGGGCTGCTAATGTGTGTGTGTGAAGGGAGCTGCTAAAGAGTGTGTGTGAGGGGGGCTGTTAAACTGTGTGTGAGGGGGAGCTGCTAAAGTGTTTGTGTGTGACAGGGCTGCTAAAGTGTGTGTAGGATAGGAGGGGGTGCTAAAGTGTGTGTACGATAGGCTGAGTTGCTAAAGTGTGTGTAGGTTAGGAGGGGGCTGTTAAAGTGTGTGTAGGATAGAAGGCGAGCTGCTAAAGTGTGGATTGGGAGGGTTTTATATTATTGTGTGATATGAGGGAAGGGAGGGGGGCTATCTTAATAATACATGGGTGGGAGGTAGGCCATTAATTTATGTGTGTGTGAGGGGGGGCACTGCTAGACTGTGTGTGTGAGGGGACACTGCTAAAGTGTGTGTGTGAGGGGTGGCACTGCTAAAATGTGTGTGTGAGTGGGGCTGCTAAAATATGTGTGTGAGCAGGGGATGCTTAGGTGTGTGTGTGTGTGTGTGTGTGTGTGTGTGTGTATGTGTGTGTGTGTGTGTGTGTGAAGGGGGTTGCTAAAGTGTGTGTGTCAGGGGGGCTGCTAATTTGTGAGGGGGCTGCTTAAGTGTGGGAGGGGGGCTGCTAAAGTGTGTGTGTGAGGGGGGGTGCTGCTAAACTGTGTGCATTTGAGGGGGGCTTCTAAAGTGTGTGTGAGAGGGGCTGCTAAATTGTATGTGTGTTGGGGAGGCGCTGCTAAAGTGTGTGTGTGTGAGCAGGGGGTGCTATGAAACTTGAAGGAAGCCAGACCTAGGACAGCTTGAATTAAGCAAAATAAGAAGTAAAAAAGTTCCCATTCTGAATATCTAAAAGCCATTAATTGGAAAATGTTTTTTTGATCCTTATAAAGTACTACCGAGTTATGGAAAAGGAAATTTAGAAGTGGCATTATGGAAATTAGAGAAGTGACGGTATTAAAAATGTAATGGGAATATAAGTGAATAGGATTTAAGTTTTACAATAAAGGCAGTAAGAGAAGTGGCGGTATGGCATATCACTGTATACACCCCCCACTGTGACCACTGATCCTACCATAAAAACCTGAGGAACACTGGGCAAATGGGACAGTCAGGCAGTGTCTTCTCGACTCTTCGGTGGTGTGAGTGGATCTGGTAGTAGTGAGAGTATACCAGTAGACCAGAAGGGTGAAAACAGAAGAAAGGTAAAGAAATAAGAGAAGTAAGCACGTCAGAAGCTTTTATGTGCTTGGATGCGAAAATGTGAAGTAATGGGCAATTTGGTTACCTATGGTTCCATTTTACTTACTGTAATTTACATCTAGTTTCAGATATTACACAAGTTTTGCATCATGAACTTACCATATTGGCAAAGTTTATTCATTTCCTTTCTTACTGCCTTAGATAACTGTTACGGTTCAGAGACCTGCGTTGCATAATCTATTTATTGAGATATTACATTGCTGTTTACACAACAAGTTTTTACTGTGTGCATTTTTTTTGTAAAATCTACAGCTGTTTTTTTAAGGTGGAAAACAAGATTTCTTGTAATGCCACTTAAATCCTCCCACGTCCGTAGCATGTTGTGTGTCAGTTTCCTGTCCATTACCATGACTTCCAGTTGCCTTATGAAAGACCAAAAAGCTCCAAAATAATAAACACCAATACTTTATGTTCCCACGTCTTGACATTTTCTCTGGACTTTCCCAGTTGGAATCCATAAAGGCTGTGACAAATCAAATGTTGTCAGATCCTGTTCACTCATGTGTATATACAAACACATATATACAAACATTTCCAATGCTGGAGTTTCAGCAGAAAGGAATACTAAAAGCAATAGCTGCCACTAACCCACACTGTTGTCAGAATTCCCTGTGTGTATGATTTAACCTTAAAATCCCTCTGTTTAGATACTGTGTGTAATCAGGATGTGTGACTTCTTGAATGTCATTGGAAGAAAAGCTGTTTTTATACACTACATTCTAAAGGGCAATAAGAAAGTCAAGTAGGTGGGAGTCATAGGTATGGGATGGCAACCAAAAACCTTGACTTACTTTGTATTGTCTAAAGTAAGGAATATTTCCGTTGTAAGCTTTTCGGACACTAAGGCCTCTTTATCAGGTTTTTATAATAAAAGAACTTCAGTGTCCCAAAATTTAGCAATGAATTTTTTACTTCTTGTTTGACCAACTTTATACATTTATATTACATTTGGAGTTTTTCTTCTTTGTTGCTGTTGTTGTCTATTTTACCACATAAAGGTATACACTGACGCACATTTTCTACTTGTTAACGGATTTTGGTTTCTTGAAAGTGATTAGCATAAAAATACAAGATCTCCAGACTGTTGCATGCTCTATGTAAAGCATAATATTGCTTTACTATATCTATAATAATTTTGAAGACAAGGATGAAATTTAAGTGGTTGGTCTGAAATTCAACAAAGCATTGCTATGCGATGTCAACAGAGGCTAATGTAAAAGGCTGGGGAGCCTCCCGCAAAGCAGAGCACGCCCCTGTAAATGCGCTATCGCCTCTTTTATCTTATTTAAATAATATTGTCCAGCAAAATAAAACCTTATTTTAGCATTTGGACTCAAACATAGGTACCCTCATGGACCTAATCATCACTACGCAAGGAATGCTCCCCAATCTGCCCAATTCCACCAGTTGGACAGTACAAAAATTTGCTTCCCTATAAATGTCTTCATTTGGTACTGGAGATCTATGTGCTTATCAGTAGAATCAATGGAGCAAATGCAGATGCATGACATCACAACACAGCATTTGCACTGCTGGCTAAAACATTTGAACAGTCATAAATGAGCCTTTATGATTGTATTCTGTAAAACACATTAATGTGTAACATGGTTTATTTATGCTTAGAGATAAAAACATTTGTAGTTTGTATTACATGGTAACTTTGTGATCTGAGCTCAAATATAAAATGGAAAAAAGATTGTGAATCGGTACTTAACTTCTTAGTATGTAGCTGAATATCAAGCTAAGGGGCCAATTTATTAAAGGTCGGAACACCCTATTGCCAGCGAAAACAGGTGTTTTGTAGACAATATGGTGTTTTTTTCCATATTGCTGAATACAACAAAAGGTTGTGTTGGGTAAGACTAAAGGTTGCATTGGACGCTATGATTCACCGGCTTTAACCGCCACAATTCTTTTTCTGTTTTTGCCATCTCAGGATGGCGATCTTAAATTCACATCATTAAAACAGGTTTTATTCTTTAAATAAAACATTTTTTGAATCTTTTAAAGTTTATAAACAGGTTTTTAAATAGTCGTATCATCTATTTATTTATTATATTATATTTTTAGTGGCTCTGAAAGCCCAAGTCTATCACCATATCTACAAAGTACTACCTTAGGTTATTTTTCAGTCTCCCTCTCAACTTATGTTTCCATGTTCTTCTGCAATATTATTAAGTAAGTGACTTCTACATTTTATGTTCAGACATTCAGGCAATGTTTATTGTGAATTAGACCAATAAAACGTTAAAATATGAGAAATACCTGACACACTATCACAATTAACATTATTAATATTATAAGGACGTAATGAAGGATAGTTTGAGCTTTTTATATACATATATGCATGTATGTGGATGTTCTAAAAACTGTAAAAATATTTTACATTTTTTTTATCTGAACTATTTATATTCAGATTAGAGGATAACTGTGAAATCTCAACAGAAACATACCTTTGGCTGGTTCTTGATAAGAGACTCTAGGTCCCAATATTAATCCAAAAAGAGGATCTGGACACTCAGGAGACCAAGGGCTAGATTTACTAAGCTGCGGGTTTGAAAATGTGGGGATGTTGCCTATAGCAACCAATCAGATTCTAGCTTTCATTTATTTAGTACTTTCTACAAAATGACAGCTAGAATCTGATTGGTTGCTATAGGCAACATCCCCACTTTTTCAAACCCGGAGCTTAGTAAATCTAGCTCCAAGAATGAAAATTAAAAAAGAGAAATAGAACAAGCAAAAAAACCAAACGTTAGATCGAAAAACAAAAATTGGCCTCATTATGCAAACAAGATCAGAAAATAAGGGATCTTGTTAATTTTGCAGATCTGTAAATAGCAAATGATTTAGTGGCACACTGTATTTCTGCTTCATCGCATACCTTATAAACCATATAAAATATAATATTGAATAAATTTAACATGTTTTTGCTTTTCATCTAGTTCACATATACTTATTACAGAGTGTATATACATACTGGGCAAGGCCTATCATAACAGACTGACCTTGAGATGTTTCTATGGCAACTTTGTATGTATCTTGACATAAAGTTCAATATTTCCTGGATACTGCTTTTTATTATAAGGATTAACACTGTAGTGATTAAAAATACTAAAAACATTTTAAGCTTGTAGATATTAATACTCGTAAACTTGAGATAATTGCAACAGCTACCAGTAATTATAAATCAAAAACAGCAAATTACACTAACCATATACCTCCCGATTTAGGTGGGTACAGCCTTGATTCTCACATGACTGTCCCACCTTTCAAGGAGCCGGGATTGTTACCCAGACTGCAGGGAATGTTGGAAGGTGTTTACAACTGGGAACAACTTAAAAACTGTGGGCAGCAATGAAGAGGTGTCCCCAGGGAATGGAGAGAGTGTTGGGGCAGCCTAGCATTTCAGAAGCTCTAGAAGCACTCCCTGGAGAATGACCATGCCCATCATCACAAGGCCGCGCTATAACATGCCACAGTCACGTCTTCCATTCATCGGGGAAATAGTCGTGTTCTGATTTATACAATTTAATGTTTGAATTTATGCTAACAGCATAGTAGAAAAGCCCCAAAAAACAGTTTTGTAAGTGAGATTTTGGCTATAAATCCAATGTCTCTGAGATGAAGATGAAAATCCATGTGACAGACAGTTTGTATTTATGATCATCATTTATGAATGTATTCATTGACATCAGTCCCCGCCCCATTGGAACTTACAGCAGGGAAAATATGGTGATGGTTTGGACACAAGCAGTAGTGAAGGCTAATTTTAAAGGGGATTTTTCATGAGGCTTCTGTACATATCCCTTACAGAGCTACCATGTGCTGACAGAGAGGGGCAGGTAGCTCAACCCAATTAGTGCAACATGCTTATTCATTTGTTAAGTAGCTATGATATAATGAAAAAAAAATGTTAACTTCAGAATATTTTAATTCATCTGTTTTTTCACAATGAGAACATTACATTGTTTGTGAGATTTTTATATCAGGTATATTTTTCCCGTATTGCCCAATTCTGCAAAGAAGACCCAGGATGAGCATAACACTATGGAATCCATTGTTGGGCCTCGATAATGTGTATGACACAACAAAGGCACGACAGTAGGGCTTTAACTTCTGTAAACCAAAAATGATAAATGTCTATATTGCAGCTCAGTAGTGGGGCCTCACATGCAGCTACTGACTCTTGTAAGGGACTGCATATTATATTTTGTTTTCATTTTGTGTAAAAAAATAAATTACTAGTAACATATTTTAAATTTTATTAATAAGTGCTGTTTGTATACACTTACAGCACTGATGAACTTCCCTGGGACTCTTATCAACAGATACACATTTGCATCAGCAGTGCTGAATATGCCAGCAATAGCCATGCTGCCAAGTAATATGTCAGCATTAGTATGTACAGTACTAGCACTAATATATAGTAATATGCCATCAGTGATAGTTATGAATAAGCCACCAGTAGAAGTAATGCCTATTGATTTTACGGCAGAAATAATGGCCAATAAAATGTCAGCAGTGACAATAATAGCTATTATTTTAATGCTGGCCAACTACATTTCAACTGTAGATGTAATGCCCAATAATATATACTTAAAAACCCATCATGCAACTCTCTACTTCACTAAATCACTTCAGGTGACGAGAGTGCTGCATTAGCAACTTTTAATTGGTCACCACCATCAGCCAATTAAACTTCAGGGTGCATACCCAATATTCTACAGCCTCTTATTCTACCCCTCCAATGCTCTAAACTCTCACTTTAAGTAAGGAAGAAAAGTCAATATAAAAAAATATATATTTTTATTGCTGTTTCCAGTGTGTGCTCAGTCCCAGCATGCAGAGGGAGCACTAAAGGGCTGCAGGGCCTACAGTTGAGCACCAGTGTTGTGGATTATTGGGCAGCATGGTGGTACAGTGGTTAGCAGTGGTTAGCATTGCTGCCTCACAGCATTGATTCTGACCAGGCCATTATCTCTGAGGAGTTGGTATGTTCTCCTCATATTTGCAAGGGTTTTCTCCAGGTGCTCTGGCTTTCTCCCACAATCCAAAAACATACTAGTAGGTTAATTGGCTTCCGACAAAAAGGACTCATAGGGTAGATTTACTAAAAATCTTGTTTGGTAGCTGTTTGAAATCGCCGCACATTGCCACAAATTTCCTGTAGTGTGGTGCTCTAAACCGCCGCATTTACTATATGCGGTTTGAGGCTTGAATGTAAAACTGCAGACGGTTTCATAGGCAAACCGAGGGGGGTCTCCTAATGCCTGGAAACCTCCCCTCCAAGCCTGGGGCACTGTATAATTGAGGTGGCTGGACCCTCTACTTGAAAAGGGAGAGCTAACAGTAGTGCACACAGCATTGCCCATGTATATTATAGGGATAGGAAGAGTTGGAGTGCAGCCAAGCACTGTCTAATATTATAGCCACGCCCCCATGTATGCTGGTCACGCCCACTGGTGGCGTGGTGTGGAAACCCCCCTCTACAAATCCTGTGTTTGCCCCTGGGTTTAGTCAGTACCTGCTTCTGATAGGCTAGTTAGCTCAAACATGTTGTTTAAGCTATCTTGTCAGTCATAACATAAGAGAAGACACTATTGACTTGAATTATTGTGGCAATCACTATTTAATGATTATGGGGACAAAATAAATTTATAAATCAACTTATGGGGTAATTTTTATTTTTCATTATGTTAACATTATTATTATTATTATATATTATTGTATTAAGTTATGGGGCAATATGAATATATAATTATATTAAGAGGAAACAATATTAAATTGCTAACAGGAGCAATAAATATTTATGATGGGGACAACACATATTATTTCATGATGGGTGCACCATTTGTATTGCACACTACAAGTGCCAGCATGCACATATGCGAAAATGCATGTTGGCACTATAATATTTGCCTCTGTTAGCAATCAATATATTAGAGTGGTGCTACTGCCTGTAAGATGCCAAATCTATTTTAAAATTGGCTGATAGACATTCAAAGCCCTACATAGTCAGGGTGCTAGATACTTGAAGCAGCTTCTCAATTGCCTATACTCCCACCAGCTCACGTCAATCCACAGATGTAAGACTACTCACAGTACTTACAATATCCTCTAATACTTTTGGGGCCTGAGCTCTAAGCTCTGCAGCTTCTACTATTTGGAACTTGCTGCCTCCCATAGTCCGAGAGGTCTCCTCTCTAGCAATCTTTAAAAACAACTAACATTTAATATATGTACCATAACCAATTTCTTAACTCTCTATTCTTTGTTGTGTTAATATTTAATACATTTTAATTTTTGTATCCTGTGTTTTATTCTGCATATGTGCAGTGCTTTGAGTGCTATTGGAAAAAAAATAAAGCTATAGAAATAAAATCATTATTAGTAAATCAAAGTACATGTAAATACAAACAAGTATGTTCGATAACACTTGGCAGATAGCAATATCAACGGCTTTGATTAGCTTATCACATCAGAAGATTCGTCATTTTTATTCACACTTATTACTCATTAGAAAATCTGCAATGTCTGTTTTATGGTAAGATCATTGCAACCCATTGATTTGCTTTAATGGAACAGAATATTAAAACACAACTTCACATTCGACAAACTGCCAAGTTGCCTGGTTTAAGTGTTGGGTTGCAGAAAACCTGAGTATATGGTAATAATAAATGACTTTGGTTTTATATTTAATGTATTTTTGTGTCTTGTACACATATGGTATTGATCTCTTGCTGTATTTGTCTTCACATCTATTATTTTTAATTTTCAAAACAAGCAAATTAAAAAGGCGTTAGAAAACCCCGGGCTGGCCCATTAATGGGTTACCTTGGGCTGGGTCAATGGACTACCTGATTTTTTTTCCTTTAAAATATTGCTAATAGACCGCTGAGCCGAGTTTCGACCCCCCCATCCCTAAGCTATCATTTGCCAGTCACCCCGGCTAGTGACATTGACAGTCCTTCTCCACTGTCATCTGCATGTACCTTTAGTGGAATATTAATTATTATATCTTCACGACCAGGTCACATTTCATGTACCCAAATTACTTGCACACTGTTGTTATGTGATTATCCCTATTGTTGTTGATATAGAGCATGCCTAGCAGCCCACAGCTGTAATGTTGGACAGATGTATATCATATAGGTGACAGAGGAAAGTGGAACGTCCCCCCATGCAAGCAGAATGGACAGGAAGAAGTCTTGAATAGGTAGATTATTGTGAAGAAATGAACCTTTATAATATCCAATGAATTCCTCTTACATTATCCATTCCATTGGTTATGTCTCTGGAGAGACAACTCTCAATAAGAAAAATAAGTGAAATAAAAAGGGAAAATAAATTTAAGGCATAATACATTGCGCAACTATACTCTAATTTGAGAATTATTTTTGTCTAACTTTAAGTTCTATAGGAACATTTACCTTTTGTTTGGTTTATGATGCTAAATATAGAGAACTGTTATCAATATCACAACAATATAACGTCATGGTAACATTTTTTTCTGCTTAAATTGTGGAATCACTGTCTTTACAAGTTTTTCTAAATCAGTGCAATCTATGTGGCCCTAAAAGAGCTGGATGATTGATAATGACGCAGTTGAAATTGAACGGATCATTATCAGCCATGTTGAACATATGGTCAAAGTTGTTGGCAAAATGGGTGTAAATTGCTCAATATTAAAGGCACAGAGAATATGCAGATTCCTACAGATCTCCACATCAACAGCATGTGCTCCTGGTTTATTACAAGTCATCATCATCAGCGTCTATTTGCACCCACCCTGTGACAGGGATATAAGTTCCGCCTCCTAACAGGTATATATGGGTGTCTCTGCAGGTTTGTATGAGCTGCACTCACGCCTTTACTGTACTTGGTTTTTCTTACCCATCCTGCCTCTCCAAGCGCAGGTGGGCATAAGTGCCAGAATTGTACAAGTCGGCATATATGTGCACGCTTTATTTGGGCATACACTGAGGAATTTCACACAATGGGGTCTATTTATGACTCTTCATTTTTTTAACTTGATACTTTTCAATCCTTAGCTCCTTGATAAGGGTTGAAAAATAACGGCAATGTATTAAAAAACTTCTCAGGGACAGCAGTGCCGATAACCTGCTGTACCTGAGAAGTGACTCATCTGATCATCGCCGTCTTTTCTCAATTTTGAAGGCTGCGGTGATCTTCTCTTTAGGTTTTTTTGTTTGCTTCTTTTCTTTTTTGTTAGTGCGCATGCACCGATCGAAAAGTTGGTGCATGCACACTAACATCCTGGACGACACACTGTACGATGAGTGACAGGGAGGGATCACATGATCCCTCCACACATGCGCTGTCCAGCTCTGCTCTTCAGAGCAGAGCTAACAGCTGCGAAAGTTTTCAGATATATTAATGTACGCCAGCTTCAGATGGCGCCAGCTTCAGATGGCGTACATTAACATGTAGAAAAAGAGAAACAATTCTCTAAGCAGACTTTAATACATAGCGGTTCTGAGCACTTCCCATAGACTGTTATGGGGAGTACTCAGAAGAAAGATAGGAAATGCAAAGCAGCAGATATCTGAGATATCTGCTGCAATTCTTCAATAATACATAGTAATTTCACGGTAAACCCCAGAAAACAACAGTTTTCGGGGGTTTAACACAGGGGGAATGTTTGATAAATAGACCCCAATATACGCTACGCAAAATGGCATAAGTCTCACTCTGCTGCAGTCCCTTTTTGTTAAATCTATTACCAGATGGCTATGAACTATATGCTTCTCTCCGTTATGTTTAAATATAAATTTAAATTAAACTATACAGTGTTTATGATAGTGGCGCTTTAAATAAAAGGATTGGTGGTCCAAATCAATGAGACAAATGTATTGGATGTAAGGCCCATTAATGCAATGTGTCATTCCATGACCCCATTTATTGCTGTCATTTATTATTAATACTATAATTATTAAATTAATACACAAATCTACACTGTAAAAAAAATACACATAACACTGAAAGTTAAATGAAAACAAATGAATGCAAACTGATTTTCTAATAAATTGATGCTACTTTATTTAAAATAGAGTTAAATCCTATTAATGATCAAGTGAATTTAAGATGTTTATAGTTATGCGGTAGAAATATGGGCATTTACCTTAAATAATCTGAATACTTTTAATCTGCACTAAGTCTGCCAGATCTTTTAAAGCAGCCAATTCAGAGAGTTATTATTTAATGAAAGTAAAATACTTATCTTCACTTTATTTTATGCAGATGCAGCAGTTTTATTATTGCTTATACTGTGCGATGGTTATGTTAAACATGACAAGCAGACATATAAAAGTGAATGTTATGAAAATGTATCATTACAAATTAAAACAAACATTACTGTTTTGCGTCATAAACCATGTACTCTTGTTAGACACTGGCTGATTATCATCTATGCAGTTAAACGTGTCTGTTTCTTAGCAGAAGTTTTGAAAAAAATTATTTATGTATATTTGTATAATAAAAGATAGTGGTAACATTAATTTAATTCTGTCCAATTACCATTAAATCACTGTGTATAGTTTCAGAGTAGTTTATAAAGGCAAAATGTAATTTATTAATACTAATCTTGCAGTAATAAATAGATAAGCAAGTTTACAAATTCAAATTCACTTATTAAGAAAAATATAATATTCAATCATCTTGTTGCATTTAGGAGAACATTACTGTGTGAGCAGTTTATTTTGCTTAGGTTTTTCCTGGAGCTGAATCTACTGAATAATATGTAGATATAGCTCAGGACCATAGTTAGACTGGGGCCTTAGTTTGACATGTTGGTCCTGACTCATCCTCTGAGTTAAGACCCTTTATATTCAGTATCCTGCGTGCCGTATCTTGTTCAGAAATGGAACTTATGTCAATGAACACAATTGCATGCAGTTCATGTCTGAATTAAAACGGCACTTACAAACAGGGGCACCCTGGGCTGGGGGCAGGGGGGCGTCTGCCCCCTGCGCCAGTCCCATAATAGGATTCCATGGGCTGGGTCACTGGGCCACCTGCATTTTTTTCCCTTTAAAATGTTTCTAATAGGCCGCTAAGTTGAGTCTAAAATTTGCCAGCCGTCTTCTGCTTACGACTGCTTGCTACTTGAAGGGTGGAATGGTGGAGGGAAGGAGCGGATGAACATAGGCAGTGTGCAGTAAGGACATGCCAAGGGCGTGCCAACGCACTTGCAGCTAATTCAAGTTTTGGGTTTTTCTTAAGTATGTGGTTTTTAGCTGTATCATTTGCACCAGCTACAGTGCAGGTCTAAGTGATGACTGACGCGGCATAATCTTTGTATTAAGAACTACAAATATGCATGCCACTAGCTAGCACAGAACATGTATGTAAGACAGACTATAAAAGTGCCTTGTATGAAAAGTCTATGAAATTCCTTGAAAATCACAGTGTTTTAGAAAGAGGTTAAGAGGTATATTTATCAAACCTTTTAAAAAGTAATAGTAGAGCCCATAGCAGCAGCCAATCAGAGTCTAGCTATCATTTATCTAGCACATTCTAGAAAATGATAGCTAGAATCTTATTACTATGGGCACTTTTACCTTATTAGAAGGTTTCATAACTCTACCCCTAAATCTGTTACTCTGGTACTTGCACTATGGGCCTCATTTAGAGTCGGACGCAATGTGCGTCTAAGAAGTGTAGGAGTGGGAGTGTGCCTCAGCTTGGTAGGGTATTACAAGTGGCATGCAACCCCAATTGCATCCCCCTCGTAATACGCTACCGACCTGCGAGCAGTTCCTGCAGCTAGCTAACTACTTGCGCCACCTAATTCCTGACGCACATTTTTAGCCCTTTTTTGATGTGTGTTGCGTCTGCGCTTTACTGCGTCCAGGATTTACTTACGGGGTCACACCCCCTGTGTCTATATTATACAAGTTCACGCCTTCACAATTCCGCATTCTGCCCTTTCCCTCGTAGTAAGCCGCAAGCTGTCGCAAGTGTAAATTGCGTCCGAGATGCAGGCGGATATGGTGCTTGCTGCACATGCGTGATAGTGGTCTTGTGGTCGATGCGCCTAAAACGGACTTTGCGTCCGACTTTAAATGAGGCCCTAAAGCTTTATGTAAGATAATCACAGTAAATGCCATGTTCTGCCTTATGTTTTCAATATAAGCCCTAGGAATCTGCTAATCCCAGTACAGAGTGTACTATATACATCTCATCATTTAGCTTTCACTCCAACTTCTGTTTGTCTTCAGTTACTTTCATGCAACACTTCTCACTGTCAGACACAGTTTTTTACACCTATTTGCAAGCCAGCTTCAACACGCAACTCTCGGTAATGATCAATTCTTTATGAACCTCTGTTATATAATGCATAATTGGAGTGGTTACTAAACCTATCACATTAATATAAAACCATTTTACAGTCACAATATTTTAGAAAGAGCTGAAACAGGATATATTTCTTCACTTAATGCAATACTATACGAGACTTATGCAGAACTGGACATATGTCTGTTTTTCTTACCTAAGTTACGCATATCCGCATATTTGTACAAAAAAATATGCATTCATTTTTTTGAATACCTTCCACTTATGATTGCTTACTGTCCGTGGAGTGGTGGGACATGGGAAGGAAGGGATAGGCAAGTATAGGCCAAGTACAGTAAGAGAGTGTTCACATAATGGACACTGATGCAGGTATCCCTTTGCGGGTGCTGGAGGAGCTGGCGCGAAAATACACCATGATGATCTTGAGTATCAACAGCACTATCTAGCTACCTCTGATTGGCTGTTTGTGGATTGACCTCCAGCCATTAATACTCAGTACTTTGCTTTGTGGCTATGTTAGGGCAATTAATTAAGCTAATTAGCACCTGTTTATTTGCATAACTTAATTGTAGATATATTTGTGTTTTTTTATATATTGTGAATGTGACTTTCACTTTTATTAATAAGACATTCACTCTTGTGTATCTGGCTCAGATGGATGATGTTTCTTTTAGCTAAATGGCATGTTTGAGCACCAGTCGTCTGCAGAGAGTAGTAATTGAGCTGCCGTCAGTTCATACTGTTTATCGAAAATAACCATGCTCCTTGCTCCTTAGTGTGGGCCTTGCATACATAAAGGCCTTATCTAGCAGCTTTAGTTTGCTATGTACACTTTTTTTAAGTTTATCTAACATCTGATTTTAACAATATCTCTTCCGTGAATTTCCAAAGCTCTTACACAGTACGCAGAGCCCATCCCCACTACACTGTCATTTGGCCAACGCCATGGGGTTCAGACAGAAAATGTTCAGTATAAAAAAATTAAGAAAAGAGATCTGCACGCCATGAAATATAATGCTGTGAAGAAATGTTTTGTCAATGTCTATGGTTACATGATAAGTACTGTAAGGAGTATTCTGCTTTTTTGGAATATGTTGTAACACGTTAATGTTATTGGAATAGTATGCAGCATTATATATTTTCTGTGGTCTGGTTACTTGGTAGTAGTGATAAAAAAACAATATAGTAATCTTCGCGATTTCCCTGATTTTGGCCATGTTCAAGATCAACTTATATTCGGTTAATGTTAAGGTACAATTAACACATAGCAACTAGAATGTGACACATTTATTTTATAAGGATTCTTTTATTTGAAACATCTTTGTAAACGCCTTTCTTTCTGTCTTCGATACCATGGGAGTTTTGCTCATCCCTAATTGGTAGCAGAGGTTGTGTATCTCTTGTTATTGTGGGGTAGGAACCATTGGTATAGGGAGTAAGTGAGAGGACAAGGTGACTTACAAGCAGTATCAACGCTGAAGGTTGTACCAGATATTGGGAGATAACATATGATGGGTGACATATAACAGCAATACAGAGAAAGAAGAGAGGGCTTATAAACATTATCAAATGTACAGAATCACTAGTGTAACATCTGTAACACATACACATGGATGTACAGGGCAAATACAATTATGAGCAGTTGAGGATCTTCTTTGGTTTCATAGAGTTATCCCCCTGATCAGTTTAGTTATTATAATGCCACACAAGAGTTTAATATTAAAGTTATTGTCACCAGGGAACTCAATTTGAAAAGCCAGAAGACCCCAAAAAGCAATATATTACTGTCAGAACCGGGTTAACGATAAGAAAGTAATGTTAATGTTTCAAAGATGTGTGTATATAACAGCTGCATAAAGTTCCCTTCTTGCAGAGCAGTGACCTCTTCTGGGATCTTGAAGGCAAGCATTTCAGAGATGTACACAGTAAAGTCCATAGCAGGACATACAGATCTTTGCTTAGCAATTTCCTACTCCATATTAGCTGTTTCATTTAATGCTAAACAAATAAGCAATGCATAATAATATTTGACGAATGCATCCTACATCTGAAAATATATGAACATATGTAATATGTGCTAAATTAAGTAAAATATGAAAATGTAGTGTAACAGTGTTTAAATGGTTATTTATTACAATAAATATAATCCAGTCCAATTATTTGTGAAATATGGCTGCTTATGAGTTATTTGTCTGTCTTAAAACCAAGCACCGAAAATATGATAACTGAAATGACGAAATACAAATTATTGTAAGTGATATACAGTGCAGTGTCAACTATGTGTCTTGTTTATTCTGTTTAATGTATCTTAGATAATAGCCAGTTTACAGATTGCTCAAGAAACGTTCACCCACACTATTCACATGTGAAATGTGTTCCATGAATTTAGGGTCAACGCTTTTAATAGATTTGTGTATTCAGAGAATTTTTTAAACAGTGTGAATCTACTCTTCATGTGTGTCAGTCTTTATCTAGACAGAGATCTGCAAGTTCTAGTCATCAAAATGTTTAGGGATAATCAGTTCATGGCACATACAATGTGAACCTGGAAATGTGAGAGGCTTTTTCTTACACACAGGTACACACACACAAATTATGGCATTGGCTTATTTTATGCAGGTTGTGCTTTCTATTAATGCATAAAATGAATACACACATTGCAAGGATGATGTGTGATAGTTTTATTGTTTGTGCAGCACCAGTAAGCTGAGTAGACTTGTGCTCTAGCACGGTGCCATGTCTGTTCATCATTCCAATGGATGTACAGTTGAGGCATGCCGATGAAGCACATTCCTTTTTGACAAGTGGTGTTATCAAGCAAGCCCCAAGCTGTGGGGGACATATTTGTCTCAACCCTACCCACACTATTACTGCGAATGTGAATGTGTGCTGTACTTAGTAGATGTCCATACAGCCATTTATTGGATATAACAAACATCAAATACAAAAATATTAATAAAACAATATAACAATTTAAAAAAAAACAGGGAAGATTTGAAGAGATGAATATGTGCGTTTTAGACACAAGTGATATGATGGAAACAATAGAATATGTGAAAAATATTAATAGAGTTCAGGAAGGCAGCATTATTCAACAAAAGAGAATTTCTAGAAAGAATGGACACACTTTGAAGTTGGTGGAAAAAAGACGTAAAAGTAACATGTATCTATTGTTAAAACCTAGGACTAAAATATAAAACAAAACATGAATAAATACAAAAACAACATGTGCACCAAAAAATAGTAGCAGATTAGACGGACCTGTAGTTTCTAGTTATTCTATGTTTTTTATGAAATGCTAGAGGATTGTTGGTGTTTTACTTCTCTAAAGCACCATTTACCAAAGGTGATCGTACAGAAATGTAAAAATGCTCTATATATTAGCGATCATTCATGCAAATTGGTGCAAAATAAAAGAGTAGAGTTTTATATAGTAACAAATGAGATGTTGGTTTTCATTTTCTAAACTGCACTGGATAAATGATAGAATCTGATTGCTATGGGCAACACCAGCCTTTTCCTTTGTATCAGTTTTCTAAATGACCCAAATATCTTCTGGCCCTTGTTGTAAATCTAATCATAGGAGTGCCATATGACATGTCTTTCTCATAAAGAAAGCACCACATAATTCAGACACTTTTGTCATTGTCTAAAAATACCTACATACCATCAGTGTGTTTTGTTATGGTTACATATGTGCATATTTAACATTTTTTTATACATTTCCTAAGAGGAAAACCATACTCAAGAATATTTCTATGAACAGAAAACAAATAGAAATTCAGGTACTTAATGTATCAAGTTCCTTTTCTGTAAAAGCTGAAACTTGGCAATTTTCCTTGACTAGGTTCATGCCGGAACCTAGTCAAGAAACTGGTGTCCAGTATCATAAAAGGAACACAGATCATGCAATGTTATTGATAAAGCGTGTTTCTATGGGGTGACAGTTCATACATTTATATTTCTCATAAATTTTAATAAACGAGCAGCCAAGCTATGTATATCTTAAGGACATAGCTGCCAACCTGATCGTCAAACATGGCCCAGAATATTGAAGAGGGAAAAAGTTGGGAAAAAGCAAAGCAGAGCATTTTGAACAATGAATTATATTACAGGATCAGTAAGAGTTGAACAATATTTATAGGGATTTTTTATTGATGTGAAGGTTCACCTATCAGTGGCGCACGCAGGGGGGGGTTTCTGGGTCTCCAGAAACCCCTCCCTTCTGCTAAAGAAGTGTCCCTGTACTATCCAGCAGCCACTGCGCTGTCAAAGAAGCGTCTGCAGCGGTGCTGTATTGTATACTGCACCGCCGCGGACGCTTCTTTGACAGCGCCGCAGCTGCTGGATAGTACAGAGCTGCCGACACGGAGCTGCTGTGCATGCTTTCACTTTTTTTCTTTTTTTTGGGATGGGAGAAACCCCCCCTTAAAAATCCTGCGTGCGCCCCTGCCAATCTATAGGTCATATAGTTCATTATAGATGGACTTACCACTGGTCACAAACATAACACAAATTTAATGTATTTAAATTAATTTAAAATATCTAGCTTTATAGCTCCACAAACTTTAGTAGTTCTGTTTTCTTTACAGTTACACCGTATTATTGTAAATGACTCCAGTTTAATATTAAGCACTGTGATAGGCTAATTACATATCTTCCAACATTTAAAATGATAACATATTAACTAAAATGTCAAATAATTAAAATTCAGATTATTTTGTTACTTATTTTCTTTCTTTATGAACTTTGTTATACATGTACTTTCAAGGTTCCAGATATCCAAAAGTTGCCGGATAGATATAGGTGCACAAAATTGGTTAAATATCTGACCTTCTTTCAAAATGCTTGCACTGCTGGGAAGTCCCATTTACAACGGAGCAAACCTGTGCTCAAGTGTTAACATTTAGGACGCAGGGAATCCTCTTATAGTCCTCTGTGAATCCTCCTATGCAGGGAACATTTTTTATCCTTCCTTGGTACTTGTCTGACAAAAGGTGTTGTGGTGCCAAGTATAATGCTTTCAGTATTTCATCGCATGTTAACAGCTGATATCTACTAAAGAAAAGGCCTGTTCTCTCTTTGAGGAATCTATCATCTATCTATAACAAGAAATCTTTCCTTTTAGAGTTAGAGAGGCTGTCAGCTTATTATCCAGGGGGCTCTCCCAACCTACTTCTGTCAAGTGTCATCAAGTTACCAACCTAGAATCTCTAGATAAAAATGCAGCCAAGTTTGTGATGTTTAGCTCTTTTTATCAGGGTAATATGTAAAAAAAAGTGTTTTCCCTTTCACTACATCAGAAAGAGCACTGAAAGCATTGGAATACACTGGTCGGGCTTTCAAAACTGTCATCTCACACTGATTCATGATTTCAATGGTTTTCCCCACAATATTACCATTTTATTTCCCATCTGTGTATTTTGAACAAACAATCAGCCATAGTAATATAAATTTATCATCTCAATAAAACAAATAATAAGTTTGTATAACTGTATATATTGTTTGTATTTTGGATAAAACCTAGAACTTTAATCTACGCCCCAGTTCAGACATTAAAATTTGCCTCCTGGCCCACTGCACATTTCTCATAGCAGTATATGTAGTATCATCATCATCATCATCACCATTTATTTATATAGCACCACTAATTCCGTAGCGCTGTACAGAGAACTCATTCCCATTAGTCCCTGCCCCATTGGGGCTTACAGTCTAAATTCCCACATACACACTGAGACAGACACACAGACTAGGGTCAATTTGTTAGCAGCCAATTAACCTACTAGTATGTTTTTGGAGTGTGGGAGGAAACCGGAGCACCTGGAAGAAACCCACGCAAACACGGGGAGAACATACAAACTCCACACACATAAGGCCATGGTCGGGAATTGAACTCATGACCCCAGTGCTGTGAGGCAGAACTGCCCACAACTTAATGAATGATGTTAAGTGTATGTGACACTCATAATGTCTGCCTGTCACAGATTAGTTTACAACCTCAAACTTGTTTTAAAGATCGTCTCACTATTGATAAAAATGTCTGCATTCAGAATTTGGGATGGCAAGTTTACTGGGAATGAAAGCTTGGGTATGCAAAAATATCTATCTACTCAACTTGGTGGAATGGTGGGGCAACATAATACAATATGGTACTTCTCCAGTATGGCTGTTGTGGAATTGGGTTTATGTCTACTTGTTCCCCTTAGTGCAGTGTAGGCGAAAGTAGTAACCCAAAAAAGGTTCAATCAGTCAGTCAGCGATTTACTGGAGACAGTTTTTTAACTATTTATTTCATTATTTTGGTCAGGGGTCTCGGTAACCCCTGCTTCAGTGTACAAGTACTGCACCTTTAATATTATTATTAATTTTTATTTATAGGGCACCACTAGGTGCCCGTAGCGCCATACAGGGACAAACAAAATTACAATACGAGGTGAGACAGCACAGTACAGTAAACAATAAGCACAGTAACTCAGTGAGCTCAAAGCACAGCTAGAGGGGGGGAGGAGGGGAGAGGGGAAGGTCCGCCAACAACGGAGTCCAAGAGGGAAGGCACGGATGACAGGGAGACCCCCAAGGGGAGAGGAGGGAGCGAGAGGGGACGGGGGGAAGAGGGTCCTCAAGGAGGAGGGCTAAGTAGCTGGAGAGCAGAGTTAACAGTGGTGAAGACAGGAGGAGAGAATACCCTGCTCAAAGGAGCGTACAATCTAAGGGGTGGGGTAGACAGCGAGACACAGGGGAGAGATGGAGGAACGGAGGCTAAGGATAAGGGAAGGGGAAAGAGGGGAAGAGGCAGAAGAAAAGGTAGAAAGTTAAGTGGGAGACTGAAAGGCTTTAAGAAAAATGTTGGTTTTTAAAGCCCGTTTGAAACTGGACAGATTAGGGGAAGAATATTAGATAGTTTAATAATAGAATATTACTTTAAAAGAGTTATATTAGTCTACCCCTTGATCCCCACCAATACAGGAACACTGGGTTAGCCCTCAGGGTCTCGGGGAAGTCACTATTCACCCCCCAAATGCACCAAGAGGCAGAATGAACCTGTCACCTAGAGCTGACCCCTACAAGGGGTTTAGGATAGGGTCCCAGATACTAGAGTGAATGGTTATAGTCCCATCTCAACACTATAGGTGTGGATTAGAGTCCCCAAAACTAAGATATTAGGGTCTATTGCTTTCACTTAGACCATTACTGTCCCAGGTAGGACAAGAAGACATTACTTCACAATGACCAGGTAAATGAGGCAGTACCCTGTCCACACAGGGCTATTATTATATTATGACCCAGTGTCACGGGCACTAGGAGTCTTTACCCAGGGATCACCAGGTGATAGGCTTACCAGAGCAGTATAGGTGGTAATATGGTACTCTGGTAGCAGGGTGATCACGGAACAGGAAATAGCAGATGATGAGATGCTCAGGAAAGTCTATGACTAGCAGCACTGGCAATATGGAGGTAGTAATACACGAGGAACTGTATGGACAAAGGACACGTGAAGGTAGTCAGTGGTCTGCGGTAGCAAGTTGTACCACTGCTATAGTGAGGAGGAATGTCCAACAGAAACGAGGAGGTGATGAGAGTCAGCGGTCTGCGGATAGCAAGTTGTACCGCTGTCTGAGTGAAGGAGTGGAATCCAAGTGGAGGTATCCGGGTAGTCAGTGGTCTGCGATAGCAAGTTGTACCACTGCTATGTGAGAGGATACTGGAACAGGTGATACAGGAAACAGGGATCAGTGGTCTGCCTTCAGCAAGTTGTACCACTGAATATATATGTGAGGAGGTGCACGGGGAGAGACTGCAACACAAGATATACACGGGCACCTTGACTTTGAACCACAGTGATATGCACAATATAAATGTATAGATGACTGAACAATACTGCCAATATAGAAAGTCTCTTGAAGTAGTCCAGCATAAGATAACACAGTCAATGATGGCAATAGACTCAGCGGATAGCACACTCCAGAGGAGAACCAACACAGTCCAGCAAGGTATGCAATACACAGCACAGTCAATGAGAAGTATGCATACCGTGGTTCAGGAGGCAGTCAGACAGGAGTGCAGAGATACCTGAACGGCAGGAGACCGGCAGGATGCGAAGTCCCTGGATGGGTGAAGCGGTGGTCTAGTAGGTGCAGCGCACGGGTAGGTAGACCAGCAGGGAACACAGGAAAGCGTGGAGAGCGGATCAGCAGTAGATGGATGAGTAGTGCTGAGGAGTAGCAGCAGCGGGTCTCTGCGGGAACACGGAGGTAGCCAATAGCAACCAGCAGGTGCAGTAACGATGGGACACGGGAGAGCAGAGTTGAACAGGCACTGTTGATCACGGAGAATAGCGGGTAGCAATAGTGGAGGCAGACTCAAGGAAACACGGGAGCGTTGACAAGGACTGAAGACTGAAGCGCACAGAGGCAGCGGATAGGAATCAGCCAAACAGTCACGATGAAACACAGACGGGTTGCAGGTTGAAGACTGTAGTGCACGGAGGCAGCGGATAGGAATCAGCTAGCAGTCACGATGATGAAACACAGACGAGTTGCAGGTTGAAGACTGTAGTGCACGGAGGCAGCGGATAGGAATCAGCTAAACAGTCACGATGAAACACAGACGGGTTGCAGGTTGAAGACTGTAGTGCACGGAGGCAGCGGATAGGAATCAGCTGGCAGTCACAATCATGAACAGGTGAGTGGATGTGAATGAAAGACTGTAGTGCACGGAGGCAGCGGATAGGCATCAGCTAACAGTCCCAATGATACATGGTAGAGTTGAAGTGGTTAGAAGACTGTAGTGCACGGAGGCAGCGGATAGGAATCAGCTCACAGTCACGATGATACAGTAGATGGTAGAAGTGGTATGGGAACCACAGTAGCAGAAGTGGTTTGGAAACCACAGAGGTAGAAGTGGTTTGGAAACCACAGGAATCAGCAGGGCTGAATAAACAAGGAAACACAGGAACACCTTCAGAGACTCATGGGGAATGAGACTCCAAGATCAGGCAATGTGGTGATGACCACAGGTGCTTAATATAGGGAGGTTGCCTGATCTGCCAATTAAGTTAAAGGAACATACACTGGAGGTATAGAAAGGGCTGCGCATGCGCAGTCCCTCAGGATGGAGGACGACCACGGTTCCTAAATGTCCGGGAAGAAGCACTCACAGTCCGGTGAGTGACACCCAGCATATTTCAGGTTAGTAAGAGGCACCATTAGAGAGATTTACTGAGTAACAGCAACTCTCCGCTGACTTTGCATTACCCTGCAATGTTTAAATCCACCTCTGATCACTGTTCATCCCCATTGATTGTTGACCTAACAAATATTTATTAAACTACACCTGCAAAGTCGATCAGTAGCACAAAGTGGAGAAGAAATATTAAACTTTGGTAAATACTCAAAATATTTGGAAAGTAATCATAGAAACTAATGCTTGTATTGGTGAACACTAATTCGACTGTTTTAATCTCTTCCTTACATTGCAACAATGAAAAGCAGCTGTGCACACCTTCCACTTCCCATACAGATGATTGCTTAATTTCCTAAAGCATAAACATTTTCATAAGCAATGCCTAAAGCAACATTAACACCTTGTACGGCTAAAAGGTGTTACTTTAAAGTGATCAAGAAAACACAAAGAAAGAGCAATATTTATTTTATTTTAAAAAAGCATAAAATAAAAATGTTTGTTTATTTTTAACATTTAGCCTTCAGAATATTTTTAAAACAAATTTAGCAGCTTCTGACACGTTTAAGCCATTCATGCTCACTACACTAATGTTACTGTAATGTGCAGTGTAGACACCCATCATTGAATATCCCCCATTTAATGCTGTAATGGGTTGTGTAAGTTTAGCTAATTCACCTTTCATTGAGACTCAAAAGTCAATGAGGCAGAACTCAAAACATGTGGAAGCCTTTTCAGTTGCAAATTGTCTCCTGTTTTATTATTTATTGATTTTATTATTGTTTATATTGCGCCAATCATATTATGCAAACCTTGTTAAATATAATTTACGTGATTTTATACAATGGTTGATTTGAGCAGTGTTATAGCATAAATTGGGTGTTTACAAAGTGACTTATCCAGTAGTAGGTATTAGTAGATTAAGTTTTCATGGATGTATTAATTTTGACTAACAGGAAAAGAAAAGATTCTGGTCTCCGCTGCTTCTGCCTGGCCATCCACTATGGACCTGTTCTGGGGATGTATCATGTGACATTCCTGGTCAGCACTGCAGCATTGTGCACACAGTAAATGGTAGGAACCCAATATGGACTATCCCTCATGCTGTTCTCTCAGTTATCAAGAGGTCAGAGATGGGCATGATATAGCATTTATGTGATTCTGCCACATTTATTTTTATCATACTTGCCAACTTATGGCAAGTATGATTCGGGAGCCTGCGGGGGAGGGTGAGCGTGCAGGGGGCGGGGCCCCAAAAAAACGTGTCATTTTGGCCCCGTCCCATGTGACGTAATGATGCAAATCGCGTCATTTTACAGCGGGAATCGCTGCGTTTGGCCCCGCTCCCGCTGTAAAATGATGCGATTTGCCCACTTCACTAGGAAGTGGGCAGATCCGGTTGATTGCCACACTCTCCCGGGAGTCCGTGAGACTCACGCGAAATGAGGGAGTCTCCCGGACATTCCGGGAGAGTTGGCAGGTATGATTTTTATTTCCACTACAGTGCACAGTTGATATTACATTATTAGTCAAAAAAGCAGATGTAAATGCTATTGTTTTCAGATATCAATTATGGTACTTTTTAATGGTAAAGCTATATATACTGTAGTTCTACATGTTATTTTCAGGAAAACGTTAATTTTGCTGAGTGTTGTACACATAGACATTAGTTATATACACTGTTTCCTTTTATTAAACAATATCGTTAAATGAACTTCCTGTAGCCATATTTTAATCATGGAGCTAATAATTATCATTAGTGACAAAACTACGCATCAAAAGAAAACAGTGATATAACTGTTTGGAATTTCCCTTTAAACCATCTTATCTGTGTGACAGTTACTCAACTGAGATTCCAAAATACTGAAATGTTTAAGTAAACATTTGGAAAGTCGAATTGATAATCACGATAAACAACTATGCATTTTTGATGGCTAAATATTCAATACCATTTAAAATGTTAATTTATGATCAGATGTAGTTGCTAATTTATTCTTTTTGTCTGCATGATGATAGCTATTAAACAGATTAGAACAATTGCAAAAACTGGATGTAATATCAAGGACGTCCCTGAAAATCAAGGACACGTTTGACATGGCACTGTGTTAGAAAACAGAAAAAATACACATTTGCAGCTGTTGGCATATATCTGGGTATAAAATAATAAAAATATTGTGGGGCACCTGAACTGTAGATGAATGAGTATTTTGTATTAGATTCACAGAATATAATGTCTATAACAGAATCAGACATCTGCAGCTGCTGTAAGGTTGAGAAAAAGAATAGGGATGCAGTAAACAGGAGGTTTATCAAAGCTGAAAGTTCAGCTTGACATTTTTTCAAAAATAGTAATTTGAATGGCGTTTTTGCTAGTCGGATATATTGTAGTGTAAAGTCTACCTTTTTGATTTGAAAAGTAAATGGTCACTTAAGACGGGCAACACAAAGGCACTGTTGCATGAATGATGAAATTGTACTAATTGGAAACATAGTTATATTAAAATATACATAAAATGAAAATGTTCACATTATTTCCTTCCAAAATAATAATGTTAGGACATCATATTTCAGTTACCGACCTCGGCCATGGATATACAGTGAGTACAGCATATACATTTGTGAAGAAACATGCAAATATTGCACCTTCTGATGGGCAGACTTGAGCAGGGGGATAGGTATCCCTTGCTGCTAGGCTCAAAATGCACCTAAACATATATCATATTTGCAAGAATATTGCAGAGTGTGAGTATTTCAGTATAATTTTGGAGTGCAGTTCTATTGTTTTGCCTGTAGATGTCAACGTTGCAACTGCTGCCTTTATAAAGAATGTAGTCGGCAACTAAATCTCTCCGTATACCGCAGCATGTACAGTGACACTCCCGCTCAGGGCTGCCAAGAAGAATTCAGGGCCCGGGTACAACAAATTCATGGGGCCCCCCTCATAGTGAAGTAAGCCCCAAAATTTTTTTGCGCCGCCTTACGGCGGCGCAAAAAAAATTAGGTTTATGGTCATATATTCAGGGGCGTGGCTAGCCAAACGGCAGTGCAAAATTTTTGGGGGTGTGGTCATGCATTTGGGGGCGTGGCAAACGTGCCATTGGGGCGTGGCTAACATAAAAACCACTAGGCTCTCAATTCGCCGGAGCGTCACATATGTTCAAGCACTCCTGACTTTCAGGACATCTACCACCACAGGGTAGTATACAAACAATGCAGTGTGTACACAAACAGTTCAGTCTTGGCCTACACCTTACATTGGACACAACATTCACCAAAAATTGGTATTGTCCCTACTAGAATCACAACATTTCACACACTGTGCTGCTCTCTCCTACCTGTTCTTCTCACTTTCTCCACCTGTGGCTGCTGCTTTCTTTAGTTGTGGCTTGTCCGGATCCAGAAATGTTGAAGGACCTATTTTGAAAAAAAAATGGCTACATTTAGAAAATTACAGCCAGCCCCAGCGTTAAATCAATAGCACCCACGATTAATAATTAGGCCTTCCTCCAGCCCCAACATTAAAATAATACTATTCACATTTAATAAATAAACCTATATCCCT
Organism: Mixophyes fleayi; assembly: GCF_038048845.1. Taxonomy (NCBI): domain Eukaryota; kingdom Metazoa; phylum Chordata; class Amphibia; order Anura; family Limnodynastidae; genus Mixophyes; species Mixophyes fleayi. The sequence goes on along the minus strand of NC_134402.1, from coordinate 181,716,664 downwards.
TCCTGCAAACAGCCCCAGCAATACCTATTTCCCGCAACCATCACTGCCATTAAATAATTCATAGTCACATTTAATAAATAGACCTCATTCTCCCTAAACTCACCCCAAGATTCAATAGCCCCCAAACCACCCCATCTTAAATTAATAGTCCCTACTATTAAATTGCCTCACCATCACCCTACAAACAAAATAGCGCCCATTAATTAGCTGCCACCTACCTCACACACACTACATTGCAACAAGCCCCCTGTGCCATTACACACACAATACTGTGCCCCTTCATCACAACTACACTGTACCCCCTTATGCTCACACTGCGACCTCCATGCTGCTTTTCCCCCTTCTTTTTTACTTTGTGCCTCTCTCCCACTTTTTTTCCTCCTCTGTTCCTCTCTCCCACTTTTTTTTTTATTCCCCTGTGGCTCTCTCCTTTTTTTCCCTCCTCTGTTCCTCTCTCCCACTTTTTTTCCCCTCCTCTGTTCCTCTTTCCCCAATTTTTTTTTATTCCTCTGTGACTCTCTCCTTTTTTTCCTCCTCTGTTCCTCTCTCCCACTTTTTTTTTATTCCCCTGTGGCTCTCTCCTTTTTTTCCCTCCTCTGTTCCTCTCTCCCACTTTTTTTCCCCTCCTCTGTTCCTCTTTCCCCAATTTTTTTTTATTCCTCTGTGACTCTCTCCTTTTTTTCCTCCTCTGTTCCTCTCTCCCACTTTTTTTTTTATTCCCCTGTGGCTCTCTCCTTTTTTTCCCTCCTCTGTTCCTCTCTCCCACTTTTTTTCCCCTCCTCTGTTCCTCTTTCCCCAATTTTTTTTTATTCCTCTGTGGCTCTCTCCTTTTTTTCCTCCTCTGTTTCTCTGTCCCCTTTCTTTATAGTACTGTCCCTCTCTGTTTTCCTCCCCTTGCCTCTCCGTTTCTTTACTTACCTTTTGTCAACTTCTTTCTTTTCTTTTCTGCTCTTCTGTCTCCTCTTCTGTCTTCTTTCTTCCTGCTGGCTGCGGCGCTCCTCACTGACTGACAGGCGTGACTTGATGATGTCACGCCCGGCAGTCAGTGTGAATGGAGGAGAGGAGGGACACGGCGCCGCGCGATCACGTGAGTATTTATTTTATTTTTTTTTTTTTAATTTATTCTTCCTCCCAGCTCCCAAGAAACCCAAGACCCCCCCTCCCCCCCCCCCCCCCCCCCCCCCCCCGCGGGAAAAAAAAAAAAAAAAAGTTAAAAAAAAAAGCGCAAGACAGAAAAATTAAAAAAAAAAAAATTAATTAGCAGCGGGGGCCCGGCCCGGGCCCCCTGGCATGGCCGGGCCCGGGTAAACTGTACCCGCTCCCCCCCCCTCTCGGCGGCCCTGCTCCCGCTGGATGTAATATATAACAATTATTTTACAAATTTGTTGATAACCTTTGAATGATCTGCCACACAGGAGTTTGGTACATAGGATGTGACTGGCCTATGACAAGGTCAATGTTCTTTTAAATGGTGAAGGCTGGTTTCACTCATATGTGTTTCCAAAGGCGCTTGTCAGAATTCACTGTCTGTTTTTTGTTTCTTGTCTATATGCTGGTACTTTTTAGACATGTATGTATTTCTATAATCTTGCCATTGTGGCTTTTCTAATTATTGAACAGAATATATGCTTGAACGCAAGCATATATTCTATTCAATAATTAGAAAACAGTGGCAGGTATTACTGTTAGTGGTGCCCGCTCTGCAGGGCACAGGTTCAGCCTCCTCCAAGTTAACTCCCACTCTCCATTCATCCCCTTCCCACTCTCTCTTTGCTGGGGAATGTACTTATTCCTCTTTGCCCTGTGCACCCGTTCTTAGCTGAAGTTTGCATTTATTTGCACGTTGAATTGTACAGCGCAGGGCGATCGCCCCCCCCAACCAGGGGCTTCCTGCCGACAGCTGCACACTGTGCAGGTCCGTTCCTCAGTGACAGTGTGCTGCCCGGCTGCTCTGATTGTGTTTAAAACACAATCAGAGCAGCGGGACAGCACACTGCCACTGCTGAACGGACCTGCACATACTGTGCAGCCGCCGGCAGCGTTATACATCAGAAATTGGGCGGGGCCTAAATTGCCCCCCCCCTAAAATCGCCCCGGGTAGGACTAATGTCTAGATCCGCCCCTGTGTGGCGCCTTATAAATAAAAGATAATAATATATTATGAGTTCCCTTAATTCCAGTTTATGTCTCTCAAATATTGAATAATTACTATAAGATCTGCATAAACTATGAAAATGTGTGGGTTACCTCCGGGTGCTCCGGTTTCCTCCACTCCCCAAAAACATACTGGTAGGTTAATTGGCCGTTACAAATTGACCCTAGTCAAATTGACCCTAGTCTGTCTGTGTGTATGTTAGGGAATTTAGACTGTAAGCCCCAATGGGGCAGGGACTGATGTGAGTGAGTTTTCTGTACAGCGCTGCAGAATTAGTAGCACTATATAAATGATGATGATGATGATGATAGGTACAGCACCTTTATACTTATTGAGAAGTAGTAAAATCTAATCCTTACTCCTCCTTAAATTTGAGAATGTGGCAAACATTAATCCTAAAATATCTCTATATATATATCTATTAGTAACAATCACAAATATTCTGGTAAAATGATTAAAGTAAAGATATTTACTATACGGCAATAAGCTTGTGGGAGACAGATTTCACTATGTACAATGTATTTTCTACCTGCAAGCCTAATGTAGGATTCAGCCTAATCGCCACATAACTTAGTGTCCCGTTAGTGTGGTCATTCATTTTAGCTCGGTATGATTGAACAATGGACTTTAATCATTGCTGGCTACCACTTGTAATCAGGTCAGTAGAGGCACATTTATGCCATTTTTTGGTAAATTTGGTCAAAATTGGCTAAATTGTCTGATCAAACCAGTGTGTGCGTGTGTGTGTGTGTGTGTGTGTGTGTGTGTGTGTGTGTGTGTCAGGAGAAAATAACAGAAAACAACATCTTGCACTCATTCACATAAAAAGTGCAAAAATAACTTCAAGCATCAAAATTTGTTGAGATATAACAACTTTTACATATATATTTATGAAAGTAAAAAGACGACATTTCACATTGGATCAGATTCTATTTTGTGCTCCGTTACCAATGCAATGATTTTAGAAAATCAGACAACCTTACTTAATATAAATCCAATATTTATTTTACCGGACTGAATTTGACAATTTCTAATATTTATTACAGACTCTGAAAACTCCCAAGACAACATCAGTTTCCCTTACTAAGCAATAATCCAGGAAATACATTATGGATAATGATGTTGCAAATTTTGGATGGCTGATATGTAATTTTTCATCCTCACTATAAGCATGAAGCACTTGGCAATGTTTGGGGACTAAAGGGACATTAAGGCTTCATAACATAAAATAACAAATTATCATACTTATTACATAATATACTAATAAGCTCTTCACCATTTGTAATACGGTTTGAATCTGTTTGAAAACTAAAAGAATGAAGATTGCCTCAATCATGGAATTATACATACACTCTGCCTGAACCTTCTTCGTTTCGGTATGAATTGTTAAAACGACTGTCCAGCGCTACAGAGTTATGTGGTTTCTTCAAAATAAACTATGATGACGATAATGGTAGATTATGTCATTACAATGAGTAACTAGATTGTTTTTTTTAGAGTTAGTATACAGCATTATTTATTAAATAAGGTTATAGATTTACATTTGAATAAATATGCTTTTATATAGCTCTTTATAACTTTTAGAATAACATACTTCTACCTATAGACATCTGCCAATTAATCAATTTTAGTAGTATTTATCTCTTTCTATAGCAACTCTATTCAATTCTCAATGCTATGCTGCCGAACATCAAGCTATGTCCAGGCTCGCACGTGTCCTAGTATTACAGTACCCTAACATTGTTCATTTTCCTGCGCACCTCTATGTAGTGTGAGGAAGACTTAAGAATTGAATCGTCCCCTAATATTTACAATTAGAGACACTGCATTCATCTGTCCTTCAACAAAGAGGGACAAGCATTGCCGAAGGTGATCTCCTACAGCGCCCTCTGCTGCTTGGTGTTTTGAGTGAAGCCTGCTATGTCTTCTGTCCCTGTATAGTGCATTCTGTTCTGCTACACCAGGGGTCAGGGAACTTTTTTACCTTTTACCCCCAAATATATTTAGATACGCCGATGTTACCCCCTTGATTTGAAAGGAAGGAAATCATATATTATTAATTATTGGAATTCAAAATTTTATTGAATCTATTCAAAATTTCTTTGAAAGCTTCAACTTCAAAACTTCAGGTTTTGGAGAAATGATGTTGCTTCATTTTTGATATGAGAGCATTTTGATGTCAGAGCAATTTGGATACAGTCTTCAGCGTCCAATTGATTTCTCTGCTTTGTTTTTATGTTCGTTAGAGTGGAAAATCCTTGTTCGCAAAGGTAGGTTGTTGCAAAAGGCAGCAACTTTTTGACTGCCTCCTCATGTGCAATTTTGAATGCCTTTGCCGCTGTTGACATCCAAAAATATGACAGATCTGTTTTGTTTTCAAATGCAATACGGGCTTCATTATTGCATCGAAGCTCAAGAAGTGCCTCTGCCAACCCTTGAGGCTCTTCTGGTACAACAGCAATTTCACATTTAAAGGGGTCTACAATCCAACTGACAGGATGTGAATCGGAAGCATTACCCCCAGGAATTTCATTTTTACCCCATTTGGGGTAATTTAAAATATATATAATATATATATATATATATATATATATATATATATACACTTTCGGATGCCGGAATGGATGTCATAAGTGATCCATTCTGGGTGCCGGAATAAGGTTTTGTTTATATAAATCATCCATTCCGGGTGCTGGAATGGGTGACTAATGTACTCACAGCCCCATTCCGGAAACCAGAATAGGTGCTTAATGTACTCAGACCTCCATTCCAGGACCCAAAATGGATGGCTACGGTACTCAGACTTGCATTCTGGCACCTGGTATGGATGGCTACGGTACTCAGACCTCTATTCCAGCAGCTGGAATGGATGGTTGAAGTCCTCTGAGCTCCATTCCAGCAGCCGGAACAGATGGGTAAGGTACTCAGAGCCCTATTCCGGGACCCAGAATGGATAGCTATGGTACTCACAGACCCATTTCTGTACCTGGACTGGATAGCGATGGAAGTCTGAAGTCTGAGACCCATTTCGGCATCCTGAATGGATAGCTATGGTAATGGCAGAGCCATTCTAGCACCCAGAATGGATGGCTAAGGTCCTCGAAGACCAATTCTGGCACCCAGAATAGATGGCTAGGGTACTGGCAGACCCATTCTGGCACTTGGAATGGATGGGTAAGGTGCTCAATAGCCCCATTCTGGCGCTCAGGATGGATGGTTAAGATACCTGGAGCTACATTCCAGTAGCCGGAATGGATGGCTAAGGTAATGGTAGACCCATTCTGGCACCTGGAATAGACGGCTAAGGTGTTCAGAGCCCCATTCTGGCACCTGGAATGGATGGGTAACTCACTCAGCGCTTCATTCTGACATACATTCAGGCAGGTAGAACAGATAACTATAATATATATATATATATATATATATATATATATATCATACTTGCCGACTTTCTTCAGCTCCCTCCAGGGAGCCAGCCAGTGGAAGGGGGCGTGAGGGGGGCGGGACGGCCAAAATCGCGTATTCACCGGGAATCGCGGCGTTTGGGATCTAATTCTGCCCACTTCACTAGGAAGTGGGGTACTTCCTAGTGAAGTGGGCAGAATTCGGGAGATTGCCACACTCACCCGGGAGTCCGGGAAACTCTCGCAAAATGCGGGAGTCTCCCAGACATTCCGGGAGAGTTGGCAAGTATGATATATATATATATATATATATATATATATATATATATATATATACATACACACAATACAATATATATACAATTTAATATGTGGAATAGTGTAATAGATGTTCCACATATTGCAGATAACATATCTGTGTAGCATAACAGGATGCACTATACAGGGAGAGAAAACACAGCAAACATTACTCAAGATACCAAGCAGCAGAGGGCAGTGCAGGGAGCCAAATCATTCTGGTGTTCCGGCATTCCGGCAATTTCAGTTTTTACCCACATCCAGAAATTAGTGCCTTGTCTCTGCTAAATATAGCAAATGTTGGTGATTACAGGGGAGTCACCCCCACCAAAATGTTATTATTGGAAAGGGTATTTAGCAAAATTCATATTTCAAGTGGAAGACCTCTGTAGCCCTGTAACCACTATGCTATGTGAGATTTAGAAACTATACAGAAGTTGAAGTGTAGTGTAAAAGCTTAATGAAAACAGAAACGTTACAGCAATCCTGTCACAGTCTCTGCTCAGTAAAAGCCAGTCGCAACACAGTTTGCAAAGGTTAAACGTCACTACAAACAAAAGGATCTTGCCTGTCTTTACTTATAGCAGAAAGTAAATGATTAGCGACCGCTGGGGGGAGAATTGTATCTTTCACATGTAAAAGGGCTGGGCAGCCAAAACATCGCTCCACCTACATAGGTGGGTGGTAATAGGACTTTACAAAAGTCAGAGGAACTCCTTACAGAATGGTAGAAAGTTTTCTCCAGTATCACAGAAGCAGAACTTAGAAACGTGGGGCGAGTACAACCTCTGTTCAAATGGAAAGTGTAAATTAGTTGCTAAAGGATACAAAGAAGCAGGAAGTATTTTATAGGGTTTTTTTTTATTTGCATATACAATTGTTATTTTTATTCTATATTTTTATTGCTTACCTTTTGAATTATTGCGTTATTTAAATATCAGAAGACATCTGTAGTTGAATAGTCTGGATGAAGACAGTTTGGGAACAATCCATGGATATTCGCTGCTGATTTGTTTTGCATTATTCTTTTGGTCTGACTTTTTTTTAAAAATACTGTAATTACTTTACAAATCTGCTGGAGCTAATTTGTACGAGTTTTTCTACAAAGAGGAGCGGCTAATGACAGTGTGAGGGCACTGTCAGAGGATAAGGAGTGTGCTGGGGTCAGAGGCTCAAGCGCTTTGGGTCAGCTACAGTGCTCTCAGGTCTTTATAGCAGCAGATAGAGGCAAGCCATAAGGACACGCTGGATAATATATTTCAAGTGTTTAAATCAAGAAGTCTCAAATCCCTCGCAATGTCTGAGAAAAAAAAAGAAGGAAAGGGAAGAAAAGGAAATGGGAAAAAGGTGAAGAAAGAAGAGAAGAAACCAAGACTTACAGATGAGGTTCCAAGTGAGTTGATCATCTTTGCTTTTATTTCCTGAAATCATGTTCACTGACTTAGACAGTAGCGTTTGTAGCGTGTAGTAAAGGTTTTATTTAATATGTAATCTCTTATCATAAGCTATGTTTTACTATATTTTGATTAACATATTGCAATTTTGTGTTGGATGTTTACAGAGAAACACGTTAGTTGCATTTACATCATTTAAAAGGCAGATCACATGGTCGTTTCTCTGTGCTGGGATTATCAGGTCAATTACTGTGACAGTTTCATGCTTACATGCAGCAGTACTGCCGGCTAGTTCCCTCAGCTTCATCTGCTTTCCTAACCTGCCCTCTAGTGATTAAATGTCAGATACATGCTGAGAAGAGGGAATTCCCTTGTTCTTATAAACCAGAGTACTAATAATTTCTTACAGGGTTCGTTAAGCGGTAATACACAGTTAGCTGCTGCTGACGTCAATACCTATTACCTACTATCTTTACTGTGACACTTGTTACTGCTTTTTAGTCAGTCACGACTTGTGAGAATGACCCATAAAGATGTAACAGGGTCCTGAATTGAAAGTAAAAAGGCAACAAAGTTTATTTGAAAAGGTAACATGATATACCAAGACTGGATGATGTCGGCATTTCTTTCATATCTGCTTATGATATGATGATAATATGTGGTCTATCACATCATTTCCTAATCTACTTAAATTCTTTTTTATCAACCACTGTGAACCAGCAGAGGCAGCATACATCAATGCTAAAGTTACGCTCATTTCTATGAAGGAGTAATTGCTCATGAAGAAAAAAAGTGCAGACTATTAGTAATTGAAAATTAAATTGTATTGGCAGATGATGTAAATGTTGTAAAAGAAAACCAGCTGATAATTGATTTGTGTTTATAGGAGCAGGATATAAGTGATCTATGTAAACATTAATTAGAGTAGATCAAAATGGCATATTATTTATTATATATTGTAATGTATAATAATAGTTTAATATATATATATATATAGATATAGACATATATATATATATATATATATATATATATATATATATATATATATATAGCTTTGACATGTACCAGCACATTACAAGAGCGATGCCACATTGTTAGTTTTGAGAAAGTATGGTTGGATTACTTTATAGTGACTGTGTACCCTTTGTGTTGTTTAGAGAGAGTCTGAGAGCCATTGCCTTATTGATGCTTATTCAGATACAAAATTAAGTTGCTTAAAATATTTTTGTTAACCCTTTAAATGTGAGGTTTTCCCAGAGATAGGCTGAGTCAGTCATGTATTTCAATTCTCAGCATGAATGTCAGAACTGTATAGTCTGTAGTTGCCAACTGTGCCTAATTTCTAGGAATACCCTTGGGATTTGAAGATTTGTCCCTGGAAAGGTTCCCCTTAACATTAACCACCTGTGCCATATTCGTTCTCTTGCTAAGAGTGATGGTTTGCTGGATGCAATGCTCCTTTTATGTTCTTATGCTGTAATTGCTATTGATATTTATTAAAGGGGACTATTTAAATATAACACTACTTTATGATGTGACACTGTCTAAAGGACATGTTGTTAGGGAGGGAGTTCTGTGTACATAGGTCTCCCTATTTTGCATTCAGTGACGTGATTATAGGTACCTGCCAAGCAGCAAAGGGCCTCTGGGGAAATAGTTTTCTAATTTTATTGAATCTTGTGTCACAGAATGAAATGAAATTCTCTGAATGCTGCTGAGCGCAGTGACACTATAAAAGACAGTCACTTTTTTACCTGCCCATCTTAGAAACGTAGGCTATATTAGTTTATTGTCATGCATAGCATATATAGAAAAATAAAAATAAATCCCTAACTCCCCAGTGAATCCTAACTGCATATTGATGTAACCTGCCCCTTGATACAGTCTTTGGATGCTGGCCATTTCTATTTTATATCTATAAAGCTGCAGTGAAGCTTCGTTTTGTTAATCATATGATGATTACATTAGGGTTTCTTATGTAATTTTAAGCTGCATTATGTAATTTGACTAAGGGCCAGTCTGAACTAGCTATTGGGTGCTGGTATGGTCTGTTGCATAACACAATCGGTCTATTGGTGAGGAACAACCTTTTTGACCATAAAAAGTTCAATTTGGACCACCCCATAGTTTTTTTTCCTGTGTGTCTGCATGAGAATATTTGCTCTACAGTATTTCCCATTCATTAAAGTTGTTACTTCCTTAAGGTAAAGCGGCTGTTCTGTTTCGGTAGCTTATCAGAATTATCTCTGTCTTCAAGATCTTATCAGCACTGAAATCAGGACAAAACATGAGTTGAAGCCCTCAGGGCTGGCATTCCAGTGGACAATGACCTGCTTACCCAACATAAGGGAGAGGGATACATCCTAATTGCATTTCTGTGTTTTGTTTTTTAACTGGTGGAAGGATTTGTAGAAGACAGTTTAGAAACTTTGCTTCATTACGGCTTATCTTCTGTGCTTGTGTTTGGATCTCATAGTTTTATTGTGCATAATTAGAGTACCCTTTTTTGGTCTTTTATAAATCCATTGCCTCAAGGTACAATCACTGTTGTACCTTAATTCATATTGTGCGAGCTGACTAAATTAGCTGTCTTCCTGTAAGTGCTAAAGGAGTTTGTAGCATTTATTTGGTAGACAGTATAACCCTCTATTTAAATGAATGGCTTAGGCACAGACACACAGGGACACCACTGAAAGCAATATCCATGGAAAAACTTCTGGTCTCCAGAAAATCTGCAGCAGATAAACTAACAATAGTATATGATGACTCACTTATTCTTATAACACAATTCCTATAGGAATGTGTAATGACGTGTTCAATTGTAGTATTCCATATTATGCCTTATCAGTTATATACCCCTAATTTTCTTTAGGATGGGTGGGACACTGGCCGCTCATCATAGCAGACTGCATTCTTAGGCTTCATGAACTCAAAGGAAATCAAGATGGTGATAATACCTCTTTCTTATAGCTATGCTAATTATCTATTTCTTTAAGTTGGGAAGGAATGTTTCCCTCCTCTGTGGCTACATTGACTATATATTAGCTGTTGGGTCAATAATTTCATATAGTTTTATCCTACTATTTAGCTTTTTAGAATGAAAACTCTTGTCTCCCTGTTATTCATTAAACCTTTTTACTTGATCGCGGTCATTCCTCTTGTAATCTTTCTGCAAATAATTTCTTAAGAACTTGAGTAGAACAAGAAAGTTTGTTTAAATGAACCATATCAATCAGTCATCAGTCTTTTGCAATAGTTCATAGATGGTAGAGAGTTTTCTAACCTAGATGTAGGGGCCCCACATTACACTTCAAGGAGGGAAAAGTTAAGGACAAAAGTTATATGCGGACAATTGCCCCACGAGACAATTGCTGCTGTGGACAATTACTTGTAAAAATACGAGATAATTGTTTGAGGAAACAATGCCCTACAGGCAATTGCTACAACGGCATGTGATGCCAATACTGCTGTGAAGAAGTAGTTAGAGAAAGTGTGTGGGAAGAAGTTAAGGATTGGCTGTTGGACGAGTGAGGGTGAGAAGGCGAGGGTATTGCTGTTATGGTTAGAATGCACAAGTGGAGGGAAGGTTTTTGAACTTCCACAATATTTGACTACATTGTTTCTCTTTGTAGATTCCCCATGATCTTATATTTGAATTATTCTACAAGGAACTCATTGTGGAGTATAATTAAATAATAAAGAATATAATAATGATTCTTTAACTACTGATTATATGGTTTATGCATCACTTTTCATCTACGCATATGTAACAGCATAACCTGGTTGTCCCAGACCATGAGTGAGACTCTTTTACCATAGCGATATATGAGAGCCTCCCACCATTGCCTTGACATCAGTGGATTCAAGCACCAGCGGCAGATCTGTATTCACAGTGACAGTTTGAGTCTCCCTTTGCTCAGTGTTTCAGAGGTTTGCATTGTAGTTTCAAATTCACAATTTCATGGCAGAGCATTGGGAGAAGTCACTCTCATGCTGCTGTAATATACAAACATAACTTATTGTCTATGATAACCAGCTATACAGGTACAGGTTCTTATAACTTGAAATGGACTAGTTAAGTTAAATAGTTGGTAAAAATGGAATTTAGTTTATAGCACTTGTCATATTCTGATTTCTCAAAAATGGGGGCAGCCTTTAATGAATTTAGCCTTATTAGCAAATTGGCGGCTTATACTTCTAAACCGTATGAGGCCAATTGAATTTAAAGCATTGACTGGACTGACCGGTCCTGTGTAAAATGTCTGGAACGGGACTTCAGTTCATGAGTTCCAAGATTTACTGCCCTTCATGTCTGCGGTTTATTGAGCAGAGAGATGCATTGTGTGGTCAGTGCAAATCCGCTGTAGATGAGTTCGGAAGCACGGGCTACTTAACTAACAGACTAATATGTCAGGAGGGAAATACATGCTCTATAAACCAAATATATGTACTGATAAACTACCTTGTAAAAATGTTGTCAATACCAATTAATTTTCTCAACAGCTAAACCTAAAGCTGATGCTACGCTACTTCCTATGTTAGAGCAGCTCGGGCATCTGGCAATAGGTTTAGTAATAATATAGCAAAGCACACAGTAGAAAATGAATCTCGAAGCAAATAAAAGTTTAATTTCTATTATAAAACAATTTACAATACAAACTTGTATCTCAATTACAATATTTTTTAGGTTACCTCTATAAAATGTAAAAAGTATCTAAACTTGTTATATATTATAACTTGTTAACCCTGATCTTCTTTGTTTCATGGAAATGAATATCACACTCAATAAAAAGCATCTGCCTCTCCCCCCCCCCCCAGTTATGGTAATAAAATGTAAAAATAGCATAGAAGTTAAAAAGAAACTTGCAACAGGTTTCAAAGTAAAATTGTTACTGTCTACTTTAGAAAGTACTTTGAAGTATTTCTTAGTTGTTGTTTTTTAAGAAACAGATGAAACAACCAGTGCAACATTTTCAATATCTTTAGAGAAAAACATATTTCAGTATACATGGTATTTAAATAAAGCTGTGGGAGCGTATTTACTAAGCAGCGGGTTTGAAAAAGTGGAGATGTTGCCTATATCAGCCAATCAGATTCTAGTTAGCACTTGTTTTGTACATTCTATAAAATGAAAGCTAGAATCAGATTGGTGGCTATAGGCAACATCTCCTTTTTTTCAAACCCGCAGTTTAGTAAATATATCCCATGGTATTTCTAATTTTCTGTCACTTTTTGACGAAAGTTAGTATTATTAATATTATTCTTATTAATAATGTTTATTACAGTTACTTAAAGTGCCACAAAATTCTACAACATCCAACAGAGTGGTAGTACAATAAGGGTAGACAAAAAAGGGTATATGCAATTCATGTAAATTCACACAGTAGGAGTGCCAGAAATAAAACAACATAAAGGAGGAAAAAGATGAGTGTAACTAATGCAGGAAAGCAGGGAGCAATAGCGGGTAAAGAAGTAGTAGAGGACGTGAGAGAAGCAAAATATAGCAAAAGTGTGGGACAGGAGGAGGGTAAATCCTGGAGTAAGAAGTATTGTAGGGACAAAAAGTCAGGGAGAAGAAACAAGAGGAAGGAGGGCCCTGATCATGAGAGCTTGCAGTGTAAAGGGGAGAGGGAGGGGTTGGAGAGGGAAGGGGTTACACAAAGAGAGAAAGAGGGAATGGGGGGGTGTGGGGAGGAGTCAGACAGTGGTCTGTTAGGCTTTAATTAACAAGCAGGGCCTAATTAATGTTTCAGGCTGCCCCAAGCTACTATGCTTGTAGTGCCCTCCAACTTCTATGGCAGACTAATACATGCTAGATAAAATTTAACTTGCACTTAATTTTAAATTTGGATTCCTTTACTCCCCCTTGACCAATGTTTATATTCCTATGTCTTTGAAATTCAGATCCACTTGGCTTTTTAAAAGGATCACAGCAGTCTTTGTCACTCATTTAGTTTTCATTAAAATCTGAACTGTATAGCAGAACGCAGGCATAAATAATCACTACTGAGGGTGAAGCCTGTCACCATCCTTGTCTCTCCAAATCGTTTATCCTCAAGCAACCCCCCCCCCCCCCACAAAATTGACTCATCCAGCCTTTAACATTGGAATACGTCAAGATTAAAAACTTACCACATTTTTCTTTCATGTTTTCTAATATTTTGAAATGAATTTAAATTTATACCTCCTCCTGTCACAATTTTGCGCCAATAAGCCTTGTGTCCTAGGCTGGGGTGTAGGCAGCCTATTGGATAATCAGGCCCTGGCAGTCGTTTGCCCTGTATCTTTAATTGTACATTAGTACTAGTAAAGTATTTGTGTTTTGTATTTCATTTACTTTTATATTGAAGATTTCACATTTACTGTACTTTGAAGACACAACTCTGTCTGTTCTCTGTGCTACTGTGATGCTGTTGTGGGCTGTATACATTTGATTTCGACTTTGCACATTTTACTTAAATGTGAATGGTGTAGAAATTCCTAGGGTGCATGCATAATATGATTACTAAGTGGTTAACTAAATTATGATGGATCAGATATGTACATGTATTTCCATTGTAATGTATGATGATAACGGAACATAGATGGATCATGTAGTATTTATTTTTGTCCATGTTCTCTAGTTCATTCACAATAGCTTACAATTTTTACATACAGTATTATAAAGTTAAATAGGTATCAATTGATTCTATCCTTCAAATTCAGTTTAATGTTGATAAACATAGGATTACTTCAAACGATCTAGAAAATACTGCACTAGTCTTAAATAACACAGCATCAAAAATGAAAGCCCATGCCCGTACATGCCACAATTGGGACACCAAATTTGTGTGTTTTAGCACAAACTGGTGTCAGATCACAATGATTGACAATCTTGATTGGAATCAATCAGATGTCGATCTGTATTGTCCATACAATCACAAAAAGTGCTGTGTGATTACTGTAATCTGCTAGTGTGTGTAGACTTCACCCAGCTGCACTAATCGGGCCCCATAGGATCCACTCGTTCAAGCCCAAGCATGGAATTACAGGATTTGCCCTTGTATGAACAGTTTATCTGTTTCAATAGCTTATGTGTTTGCTGCCATCTTGTGGCCCAGATAATTTCACATGATTTATCTTATAGGTATCAGATTTGAATCAAAATGTTTTATCTGACAGATAACTGGTCAGACTGGTATGCAAAACCTACGTGTAAATTGGAAAGGAAGACAACTTTTCCCCCTTGCATCCTTCTGGGCTAGTTAAAGAATGAAATGCTAGCATGAAAACTATGTTTATGAGGATGCAGGTTTCTATAGTTTCTTTATGACTAACTCCCTGGAGAGGAACACTATTTCCCACTACAAATGATGTAGAACAAATCAGTTTTATCTTGCTTGTCCGAGCTCCATAACTTTTTTATCTTCATTCCGTATGGTACTTAAGGAGATTGCAAGTACAGGTGGTGGAAAAATTGAGAGCTAGTATTACAAATTGCTGAAAACTGACAGCAGGATCTTTACATGACATCATGAATTTACTATGCTAAATACATTTTTTTTTTTTATTAATAAAAAAAAAAGAAGATTGGTATTTTTGGCTTTTATCCTAGGACACCAGCGGAGTAATTTTTGGCTTTACTTTAGAATTGCATGGTACTTATTGTGTGATGATCATGGTGTATAGTAAAGAGTGACCATAGTGTTAGTTTTTCCAGCTTTCTAAACAGCTTACATTTTTGATTAATGGATTAAATGTCAGCTTCACAGTTATGACCAACTTCTAAAATTATAATTACATTAAAAACAATACAGAACACAAATTTTAAGATGGTCAAGCTTGACAGTGATCAAATTGTGAGTTTTGACTATATATAAGATCATTGCTGGCCTTTATTTTTATTGTTTTTATATGGGACATGGAAATGAACTGTTTTGCCCCTTGCCATATACTTTGGTGTTCTTCTACATGGCTCTGCGCTGGGACATAAAAATATAATTTTTTTATAGGGGCCCTACTAAGATTCATACTAGTGCATTATATATAGTCATGTGAAAAAGAAAATACACCATAGTAGCCTACTCTCCCGGAATGTCCAGGAGACTCCCGAATTTCTGGGAGCAGAGCAACCTCCCGGATCCCGAGCAGTTTGCTAAGTTTAATGTAGGGGGCAGGGCTTTGTGACGCGATTCTCCAAGCTCCGCCTCTACATGCCCACCTGCCCCCGGACCTCCCAGGGCCTGAATTGACAAAGTAGGCAAGTATGAAATACACCCTTTAAGTGTTTATTTTTATTTTTTCTTAAAAGACAAGGGGTTATATTTACTAAACTGCGGGTTTGAAAAAGGGGAGATGTTTCCTATAGCAACCAATCAGACTATAGCTGTCATTTTGTAGAAAGTGCTTAATGAATAATAGTTATCTGATTGGTTGCTATAGGCAACATCTCCACTTTTTCAAACCCACAGTTTAGTAAATATACCCCAATGTATGATTTGTGTGTACTGCACAGAAAAATGACTAATATTGATGTTAGTAACCAGTTAAAAAAAAGTACCCTGATCACCTCAGCACAGGGGGAAAAGAAGCCTCAGCAGAGAAAAGGTTAAGCGGTATTAATTTATGTCACTTCATCTTCTCAGGTAAGTACATTTTTTCTCAGTATACAAATAAGCTGCAAGCAAAAGTATATTTGTTTATACTGAACCAAAACATCCCTGTTTGTCTAAAAAAAACGCCAAGTGGGTGACAGTGTTTTGGTGCAATGGTGATATAGTGCCCCTGGGCACTAATACAACATCACACAATGATATAGCTGCAGATCGCTATATCATTGTATTACATACTCGCCAACTCTCCCGGAATGTCCGGGAAACTCCCGTAATTCGGCTAGGTCTCCCGGGAGAGAGGGCAAGTATCCTGCAAACGGCAACTTGCTGTCAAAATTACGTGATTCGCGGTGAATCGCGTCATTTTAGCCCTGCGACAAAATATACATTTTGTCTTGGAGCTGGGCCAAAATACAGCGATTCGCCGCGCCCCACCACCCCTGCCCTCCAACCATGACCCCCTGCCCGGGATCTCCCGGAATGAAGTTTTAAAACGTTGGCAAGTGTTGTATTAAGTCACAGTGTTATGTAATAACAATACTTTGAACAGATATTCACTGCAAATCATGTCTGCAAATTGCCAAGAGGTAAGCATTTAGATAATGCAGAAAAAGCTTAAATATGAAATTGACTTTGTAACCTGACAGCGATTTACCTATATTGACATTTTAAACGCAATTAACTGTTGTGTGAATTAATTAAAGCCAGGCTTGAAAATAGTTCTTACTGAAAATAAGTCAGAAATTAGTATGTAAAAGAGCAGTGCACACTGGGGTTTAACTGCTAATCTTACAGCACTGGTGAACACTCTGGTCATTTTTCATTTTGGTAACTGTAAAACTAAGTTTTCTTTCTGCCTGTTAATAAACTCGTCCATTCAGTTCATTTATGTCAACATTCCAGTTACTTGCAATCTACTTTATTGTCTGTCACAAGTTTGATCAGAGGGGGAAGAAATCATGAAAACCTAAACAATACCAAACTGTGAAATAAACCTGGTTCATGCCGTTGGTTCATCATATTTGTTTTTATCACTATTGGAGTACAGGTGCTTACAGCGAACTCAACCACTGTATGAAAATCACAGGAGATATGCCAGGAGTGCTGGAAGTGTAAAGAAGTGTTACCGAATCAGTGTTTTGTTAGCATTCCAAAAAGAACAAGACTGAATATTGCTTTAACAGTGCTGATACTTTATCATGTTCCGTTATGGTACAGGAAAACAAAGCATGTGTCAGTATAATGTGTGAGCTGTTCAAGCTGTTTCATATATATGTTAGGATTACACAACACTTCCCTCACCCTCATATTGTTTTCCTACTATCTAGGTTTTCCACTTTCATTTATCACATTACTATTCAGTGATTTTTAATAGACAAGAGGATGACATATAATAACATTCAAGCAGCAGATGTAGCGCAAATGTATACATAAAGATTCACATAGCCTTATATGGCCTGTAGAAACAAAATGTTCCCTGTGACATCATACATTGTATACTCTCCCAAGATTAGTATTGCACAGAAATATAAACCCTTCATTAACACACAAAAAACACAGATGTGATCTTTACCCCTATGGGACTATTTTTCTATAGTCACTTTGCTGTCTGCTTGACAGCAGTTCAAATGCAAAAGTCTAATTTGCTGTAGTCTTCTCTAAATCAAATTAAAACACATGGAAATGTATCCATTGTGACCCTGTTTACAATAAAGCAAACTTTCACTGTGTATAACTATACACCGGTATACACATACAGATATGCTCATACTTGCCAACTTTCTTAAGTCAGCATCCGGGAGCTGCCTGGGGAAGGTGGGCATCTTGGGGGTGTGGCTATGCAAATCACACAATTTTGGCCCCACCCCATGATGTAATGATGCAAACGTGTTATTTTACAGGGGGGGGGGGGGGGGGGGGGGCGGGCCAAATGCCGCAATTCCCTGAGAATTAGATGGGTAAATGAGGGAGGTTGCCATACTATCTATCCGGAATCCGGGAGTCTCCCGGACATTCCGGGATTGTTGGCAAGTATGGATATGCTTTAGTATAAGTACACTCCATTGTACATACATCCATTCATTAATCTCTGTCCACTGTACTGAACTCATACATCTCTTTTATTTGTGTAAGATACACATTTCCAGTCTTTGCATGTGCACCAGAAATGTGTACGCATATGTCCGTGTATAGTTTTGTACATATCTTTGACTTGTGTCAAGATCGGCTGAAAGGTGGAAGGCATGTGTGGACAAGCTTAGGCCGAGTACAGTATGGACGTGTTCAAATAATTGCTATATAATTAGACACATCCGCGCATAGACAAACCGAGGGGGGGGGGGGGTTCCTACTGCCTGGAAACCCCCATCCAAGCCTGGGGCACTGTATAATTGAGGTGGCTGAACCCTGCCACCGCTTCACACGGTTCTGCTTGAAAAGGGAGAGCTGTGTGCACCTAACAGTAGTGCATGCAGCATTGCCCATGTATATTGTGGGGATAGGAAGAGTTGCAGAGCAGCCAAGCACTGTCTAAAATTATAGCCACACCCCCATGCATGCTTATCACGCCCACTGGCGGCATGGTGTGGAAACCCCCCTGAACAAATCTGCGTTTGCCCCTGCCGCGGACACAGATTTTAGGAGGCGTATGTCTTTGCAGGTTCTGGGAGGCTGCTGCAACGATAGACAATGATAATGGTGATTATCAGCAGCACAATGCTGACTACAGCTGAAACAAGAGGAGCTAGTGGGGCTCAGAGTAGAGGCTGGGTCAGTTGTAAGGGCGCATAAGTGTGTCTAGTTTAGGTGGGAGTATGGTAAGCTTTAATAAAGATAGGTTTTCAGAGAGCGCTTAAAGATTTGAAGACTGCGAGAAAGTATAATTGGGCGTGGTAACTTAGTGAGTGTGGTAGTAGCACATGAGAAGTCTTGTAGGTAGAGAGGTGGTTATTGGAGATGAGGCTTGGTTAGAGGTAAATATGAGAGGGGGGTATTTTGATATGAGAATTGAGATATGAGATATGAAGATTGGTTTTGTTGATGGCTTTTGTAGGTAAGGGTGAGTAATATGAACTGGATTCTGGAGAACACAGGGATTTGCATAGTGGTGTAGCAGATGTAGAGCAGTGAGAGAGGAAGATCAGTCTTGCTGTGGCATTTTCTCTGTATATGTACTTGTTTTTTGTATTTTTGAATTTGTGTTTGTATCTAAGTTAATTTTATATTGGAAATGCAACTTTCACATTTATTAATAACACTGTTCTCCCTTTGAGTATGACATTTCATTATATTATTATGTTGTGTACAAATAAATTAATGCAACTTTAACATTTACTGCTAACACTGTCAAACGAGAACACCACACATTCGTTACTTTATTGTGGGGCGTAGGTACACACACACTTAACACGCCTGCCGTATGTTTGGCATAAATGCTACTGTTTTCGAGCTGGACACATCTTAGGATATGTCTGACTGAACATATACATGTAAAAACACTGTGTTTACATGTATCTCTTCCCTACTTACATTCTGAGCGCATATGCGTCCACCTCTGTATAGCATCGCAAAAGCAACTTTAGAGACGCATTTATTAATGAATGGGGTTTTGCCCCGTTAATTATCATCTGTTATCGTAACTAGACAGATGATTTTTGGTAAACATTTATTTAAAAAAATCATCGCAGACAGCGCATTCAGCGATAATTTCACTTAGCTTAACAGTCCCGTCGTCTGCTTCTCCTCTCCGGTCACTATGGCAAAGTTGCTTTGCATGTTCATTACCTAAGGTCACAAATGTGCAGAGACGTTTATGCGATAGTAACTGGAGGGTAGAGCAGGTAAACTGCAGAGAGGGATTCAAACATCCTCCCTACCGCAATGCTCTCCCCATAGGGTTCAATGGCTAACGCCGTCTTCAGTTGGATTTACTGAAACTACCCTTACCGCAGTCTCTATTGACTATTATGGGGAATGCGGTTAATGCAGTAATTTGCCTAATGCAGGAGATATCTCCTGTGTTAGGATTTTCTTAAATTACAATAAGATTGCAGAATAATACAATGATATTTCAATAGAGCTATTATGAATGAATGCCGATTGGGTAGTTTTTGTTGGTTGTATGTTCTAATGTTTCTTTCTTTAGTACAGTAGTCCTTGACATGAAATAAATGCAGACATTAACACCTTCAGGTTGAAACTGTAGTATCAAGCTCTAAACGAGCATCTGCAGGCTATATTGGCATTGGAACATGGCATTGTGCGCCCTCCCCTGCGCAGAATGCCATTTAGCACTCTGTAAATTTATAATTAAAAGCTGGCACAATGAATGACAATTAATTTCACTGTGTGGTGTGGTTGGGGCAGGACTGGAGCCCCTTAAAGCTAAATCACTTTGGTCAAACAGATGTGGGATGAGGTAAAAATTTAGCTGAACAATTTTGACATGTGTGTATCTGTAGCGGTCAGATATCCCCATCACCCATAAAAAGTTACTTTTTCTTGGGTATTATGTGAAGATTTTGATGTAGAATTCACTAAAAGATATCACAGAAACATGACCCCAGTTAAAAAGGGAAGTGTTCTAGTAAGTTCACTTTCCATACTCTCACTTCTCTGCAAAATTATTCATCAAATGTCAGGCCAGCTGTTCTCGAGAGTGACAGGACAGTAGTGGGATCTCTTAACACTTTCCATGGTGGAAAAATAATACTGCATATATTTTGTGGATTACTTCTAATTTACATGTAGGTCTAAGCAATACAGAGTTTGTAAAAAATCAATAAACTAGGAATTGCAGATGCTCCTTAATGGAATGCTAATCCTTCATCCCATTCATGATATCTGTGAATGGTCATATTTTAAACATACAGCATTCTCTTGTCATTGTCTCGGTTGAATATGGTGGTCTTCACATGGAATTGATGATGAAGGAAACTTTCTCGGAGTTCCCAGAACTTTTTCATTAAACAGCTACCACATGCAGCTGCTCACTTCAGACAGCTGTTGATCTTTATGCATTGATATGTGGGAGAGAAGCTATTTTTTTAGCACCTTAACATATATTGAAAGGCACTATGAGTCATTGCATCTTAACAGCTTTGAAAACTCTCTGATTAGTGTTATTTCAAAGTGTTAAATCATTGGGTACCAGAGGAAAAATGAAACAGTGTAAATTGGTCATTTGTGCTTTTTCTATTTGATTCAAAAATGTTATATGTTCAGTAGTATATAAAAAGAAAATGTGTTTGAGAGCATTTTCCTTTTAATGTTAATGTTCAATGTTAATATTAGAAGGAAATATAAACAGTAACCAACTAGTTTTAATCAACCTAGGACAAGGCAGACTAATATAAGAAAATATTATTGATCTTACAAGTTTCAAAACATTGGTGCCATTATTCCTACTATACTAAACTGTCTCTGTATTTTGTTGTGACTGAGCATACAAATAATTTTGAACCCGTGTTAGTGTGGACTGTACAAAGTCGTAGTGATTCTCTTGATATTTGCCATCCTTGTATGTGATTTACAATAAATGTAAGCTTCTTTAGTTTTTTATATTTTGCTAACTGCTGTAATTGCAATCAGAGAACCGGACCACCCTATATAAACATTTGACGGATTAGTATCACCAGATTGCACTGCACTTTAGCACTTTGAGCTAAATTCAATCAGGTTCCACCATATGATCTCACTTCTTTGAGCTTATATGGCTACATTGTATAATTTTTTTTAACGGTTTTCCATGTGAACAGCAAACTCGTACTTCAAATTCAAACTTGAATACAGTAGAGTAGACATTTAAACTCAACTTTTAATATGTTCTTATTTAACTTCAAGCTCAACTTTCAAGCTTGAATATTGAACCCCAAATTCAGCTGCAACAGTTGAACTAAAACTGAACTGGTTCATGAAATCATGATCATACAAGGCCCTCAGACCGATAACATTTGATTGCATTTCAAACAGTTCCAATTATTTAAGCATCTCTAGGTGTAAGTCCATTTGTTTTCCAGTATTTGGACTTGCTAAGGTCTTTTACATGTTGTCTGTCTACTATTCTGATGGCATTTCTACAAATCTAGTTATTGTTAGGAAACAACATGTCAAGGACACATCACCTAAAGCAATACCAATGGTTAGTTTACATACGTTTTAATGCTATGTCAGCTTAATTTGTCATTTGTAATCAGTTGAAGAAGTGGACATGTGTGTACAAAGGGAGGCCCAGTTAATCCCACAACTGTGCAAATATATTTACATTCCATGTCCAATGTGTAAAATATTACCAGGCACCAACCTTTTAAAAGTCAGTTTGCTCATGAGAGATGCAGTAAGTTTCTGAGAACTGTACAGTGTTTATATTTTAATAATTAATTTGTTTTATTCCTAGTAATATGAAAATTGCTGTTTCAGTATCAATTTTTCCTGATCCAATGAGCGCTAAATATCTTTATTGATTTTGAACCTAGGACACAAAGCACCTGAGTAGCCTCTTTGAGACCATTACATGTGACTAAGCCATTTTTATATTTCTTTACACTCCATGGTGAGAGAAGAAAGAGGGTGAGGTGGTCAGTCACATAGTCATTGATCCAAATGGAGGGACTGATAATGCCGGCTCAGAAGAGGCTTCCTCTCTGCACCTTTGAGGCAGTAAGGGACTTGGTGACCTGGTAGTGATTGACCCCCTTCAGCTCTGGGCCCCGTAGCGGCCGGGACTCCTGTAGTTCCGCTCTTGCTACTCACATTCCAATTCTGTCATCTGCGTCTGTAAAAGGGCATTGGCCAACGATCTGTATGTGAGAATCAATCTCTCCTTTATTCCCCTTTTCATGTAAAAAACCGGAACAGGGGTTAGAAGGATGTAAAGATGGCCATGTATGCATTGCCTAAATTGACTAGTAATAGAAGAAAATAGATTTTACATATCTATCTAGTACTATTACATATAACATACCGTTATTTCATATGGCCAAAGAGAGACAGCTAAGATTTGTTAAGAAGATAAGGAGAAGGAGAAGTTATATTTGTTTTAAATATATATAAATTATTTTGCTCACGCAAATCATTTACTGGTTGGAAGAAGTCGGAGGTTTTTATTGGATTCAGTTGTTTTTGTGCTCTGCTGCACAATGCTGTTGGTGTATTAGGAGAAGATAACAGGCTGTACGCTCCTTAGAGATTTGGCTGTCCAACTTTTGACATCCACTGCTTGCACGTCCAGCACCTCTGTCCGTTTATACAATCGTGAAGTGTCAATGTGTGTCTGCAGTCAGTGTGTGCCTGTGATAAATCCATGCCAGTAACATCATTGTGAGCAGTACTTTCTTTCCTGGTCTACAGTATGTTTTCAGTCTCTCTATTTTTTATTTATTTTTACTTTAAGAGGAGAATAGTGATCCACAGGTTGAATGATTTCATGCAAATAGTTTTGAAATGTTGATTTTGAAAATAATCAATTATACAATTATATATTTTAAAGTCTGTGACTTTGATGCTTATATATGTAATATCTTATCACTGGCTGCAACAGGTTTCCTTAAACTGTCTTTAACCATGTTAACAGCTAGGCTTTGTCTGTATTCATTTATGATAATGAATTACTAATTAAAACAGTTAGGGAGAACAATTAAGAGACCACTCCTCCTTTTATGAAAATCACTGGCCTAAATCAATCAATGCTGCACAATCTGCATTGTAACTGTGCACTTGTGTTGAATATAGATTCATCAGGAGATGTTTGAAAAACAAGTGCAGGTTCTTGAATTTCACGACATGATCCTACAACATCAACAGCAATTTTGAACCAATACAGTCTGCACCAGACACATACGATTAGAATCTCATTATATAAATGTACTTTATGTAAACCTATGTGTATACATTTTCCTTCACCATAATGGCTTCCACCCACTGTCATAAAAAATCATGCTCTTACTAGCATCTATTAATGCTAGTAAAAGTATTGATTCCAATGATACCATAACCGCTTGCATTCGGGAGCTGTTGTTTTGTGGCTGCATTGTTTGGACTCTGCCTGCGCTATTGTGCTCCCTGGAAGTGAATGTATTGGGATTAATGGAGGCTGCCAAGTGCAAGCGTTGGTTAGCACGATGTGTGCCAATCACTATCACGTTTGACATGCAATGTCACTGGCATTTTTTCATTTTCCTTGCTTGATCCCGATAGCTAATGCCAATGGGGTGACGATCGCCAGAGATGTATCTCCTGAACCTTCCCGGGCAGGAATGATGCTCCTTCCCTCCCTCCTCTAACTAAACTGCCTCTGCGCATGACTTATGGTCACACATGCACAGTAAAGACTCCGGGTCATAATCCAGAGCTGTGAGCACACTCGTTGCAGGGACAGCCTCTTATCAAATATGATATTCCGTCATAACTTTTTTATATATAGGTCCAAAACTTCAGCTCTTATTTCTGCAAAAGCGGCCAAAAAGAATGATAATTAATGGGGAAATATTGCGGTGAATCATAAAACACAATAATATTTTGTAATGTAGTGAGCGCCTATTTTATCTACTGCCATTCTTTGCTGATATAATATTATGGGGTCTATGCATTAAGCTAATTTGACACTTAAAAGTGGTGGAAACGGCAGTTTCTGCATCGATTAAGCATAGTTGTCATGCGTTAACTGCCTAATGGAGGAGATTTCTGTTTAAACAAATACCTGCAGCATTGCAGTCCCCATATATTAATATGGGGACTGCGATGTTCTGCAACGCATGAAGCTTTGAAAAGCTTTGCATTGCGCAGACAGATAGCGCCTTCTCAGGAAGGCATTACCTGTCTTTTCCTGTTGGTTTCTGCTGAAGCCTCTCTGGCTTCACAGAGTCCGATACTGTGAAAGTGCAGTGCACATGCACACAGCATCTCCTCCTATCACCGGCAGTGCTAGGCTGCCAGTTAACAGGTAAAATGCGTTGCAGCACAGGGGATTTTCGCAAGTCTTGAAAAGAAGAGGGAGTCTTGCTGGATTCGGGCAGAACATCAATATGTAGCGCAGCAGAATTCTGCGCTACATATTGATAGATTCCGCATCCCCACTGTCACCAATGATACATAGACCCCTATAAGCTTAGCTACATGTTGTATGATATGATCAGATAATGTGGATGTCTTCACTAGCAGTAGGGTTAGTTTGCTGCAATTAATTTTCAAAGTCTTGTGAAAAATTATGTTCTTTATTTATTTATATTCCTTAAAGCAGAGTTGCAACACGTGATTTATTCCCCTGCTTGAATCGTGCCTATAAATTAAGCATACTTTTAAAGGCACTATCTTTTAAAAGTTTTATCAATCAGATGACAGCTGTTATTCTGAATTTTTACACATAATCAGGGGATTTGAGACAGTATTATTTACATTGTATCACATTTGATTCTTGCAGGCTTATGAGCTGCATAGCACAACGTTCTTCAGAATCAGCCCTGTCATGAATAGGGTACTTAGTTAGACTTGCCGCATTATGCAGCAGTATGAAGCAGACAGTGGTGTGGTTACAGTACAGTGCTGATTTACTGCAGTGCAGCATAATCTGCTATCACAGAATATTTGGGATCCATTCTGCTGAATGGAAACTGATAGTCACACCCATTTGGTGTCTGCTTTCTTAGCTCACGTTATTAAACTGGAAGCATCACTACTTCATTTATCACAAGCATTATGAGTGTGTGTAAGGTTTAGCTGTCATTGTTATATATATGTACATGCAGAATGTGCTAAATGTGTGTGAATTTTAAATTGTTTTGTTCCTATGTGTTACAGTGCAGTACAGTTCATGAATGTCTCTGTGACTTAATTTGTTTTAGTTTATAGAATAAATACATTTTAAAAGAATTCTATTCTGTGTGGATGCTGCAATTTAAGTGGATTATAGGGGGAGATGTTGCTGGGTAACAGAAGGGCAGGGATAGTGTAGTAAATCTTTTTTATGTGTTTCAGTAGGTATATTATGCAATGCCCTGAAAGCTATGGAATTCTCAGGAGGGCTATAGGCCATACAAAAGGCTTTTGTGCCACAACATCCTGTGGGCCACCAGTTGTTAAACTCAAGGGATAAATTGTGTGTGAACATTGACAGTTCTAGAAAAGAAGTATCAAGGTTCCCCAGCTACAATGGCTTACCGAAAGCATCCCTACACTCTTGATTACTGTTAGCAATTAACTAACATCATTACATCATAGAATTACTTAGAACAGGAAGTGTTAGTATAGAGAAATGTGATCTCTGCTTTTCAGCCATCTTAATTCGTAGCTTCATCGGCATTCAGGAGATCCTAAGATCAATCGTCCTTAGGGAGGCATGCTGTGAAATTTCTGAGCAGCTGGATGGCACAGATTCTGGATAAAGTTGCTGTCAACAGAAGACTTGTGAGAAACTAAGATACTGAGAATTCAAACTACGTTTTTGTGCTGTCTTTAAAATTACCTACATTTTGTCAATGGAGCCTCAAGAATCATTTGTCATTGGCTAACAGCTATTCAAGTTTTCTCATCATTGTCACAGTTTTTTGGCTTAGCTTTAAGAACTTGTGGTCAAAACTGGAACTAAGCATTATCAGACTCATGTTACATAACTAAGTAATTTGATCATATATTCATACACTGTTCAGTGGTAAAATCAGGTTCCCATAAAGCTGCACTATCATCTACTAAAACAGCTAATGTGCCCATCACCAGCCACACCTTACCTAGCCTGTGCCCCAAGGACTGGTTTGCCAGGGCTCCACAATTTCACTTACAGCTCTAACCAAAAATTAGGATGGTGTGAACAAGAGATCCAATAACAATCCACATTCAAACCATTGTGGTTTGTGATTGGTTCTCCCATTCACTTAAAGTTGGTTAGCAAAATTGATTTGCTGGTGAAGACCCGGGAATAACAATTATATCTAGCAGTCCCCATGGCTCTGGCTAGGATGTGGACATGTGACCCTAGTAAAATCTTTTAACTAGCTGATGATAGTGCAGTTTTAATTTGTACCCAGTTTATCACCAGTAGACCACAATATTGGCTATCATTAAATGCAAATCTGGGCTGAAGGACTAGTAGCTCAGGGTGTAAGGGTGCTGACCACATAATAATTGGACAATTCACTGTGACCCTCTGACACCTTCCAACAATTGTAAGGTTGACCAAGCAGAAAATCTGCATGAACATACATATTTATAAAAAGTACATAGATTTGCTTCAATCCAATGCTGAAGTTCCCAGAAAGCTGCTCAATATTGCATGGTACTAATAGAGGTGCTGAACCAGGTTGTACTGTGCTTTAGTTTGGGAAAAAACAGTATATAATAAGGATTTCTATTTCAGCGAGATTAGCAGTTCTTTCTTCAGAACAAATCAGCCGAGAAGTGTGTAACATGTGTTTAATTTTAAATGTTTGTTGAAGGAGCAGGACATGAACGAACTTATGACGTGCAAAAAAGAAATAAATGAAAAATATGAATGACACTATTCACCCTGTGATGCAGAAAGAAGCAATTGGTTAACTTCCTAGTCAAGTGGGCAGAATGGGAGCCTCCATGATGTGATTCACGTTGAATTGCATCATTTTGGCCCCATTCCCATGCCAGAATTATGCTTTTGAGTCATTGTTTCACGGGGGTGGAGCCAAAATGATTCAAGTCACCACTGACTGCCCTCTTCCATCATTACAGTTCACCTCCCTTCCGAGATCTTCCGGAGTGGAGGTGTAAAAAGTTGGCAGGTATGATTTTAAGTAGGTGTTTTATTTCACATGAAGTTGCACATACTGGACCTCATTTATAAAGCTTGAAACATCCAAGGTGAAGCACTAAACCTTCCTTGAAGGCGCTGTGCACCTTGATTTTTGCGATCAAAAGGAGGCGTTGAATGGCATAAGGGCATTTCTTGAAAAGTAGAGTAGGTGCACCAGTGAGTCTAATTTTGCAGATCAGTGCAAAAATAAGATTTTTAATTTGCAGATAAAGGGTTAGAGAGGGAGCATTTATTGGGACATTCCTTATTTGTGAAGTGTGCACCCCCACTTTGCTAAAGGACTTGCCTTTTGCCCCGGCTCTGAGCTTGTTGAGATCGGGTCCTATACTTTTGATGACACGTATTTCATGCCTTACAGTTGTACTTCAGTAGAGAAGTACATTTCAAGACACACTCTACCCAGTGTAGAGTACGCTTCAAACACTCAAATGTGCTACAACGATCGTTCCAATGTCTCTCATGATTACTTTAAGCCATAAATTAGCTAAACTGAGCAGAATTTTAGGAGAAAAGCAGAAACTATTATTTCTTAAATGAGGTGGTTCTAACTAAAGTGGTAGGAGGTTGAACCTTTGTTGTAACAGAGTGCCCTCTTCGTATTTTTTCAGTCCGTTGCACTCTAAACTGCACATCTAGTTTGGGGAGTAGTGAAATGTGTTGGATTGACCATCTTGATGCAAAACCAAACCAACCTCCACTGTAGCTTTTGGCCATATGTTATTCCATTGCCTGAAGAGATGGCTTATTGAAATGTTGCATTACTAGTAAATGCATTTTACATGATGATTTATTGCAACATATTCATTTTATTTTGGCATATCAACTCAGCTTGCCTAATTATACCACATGTATTCTTCGGTAATTAGCTGTGCTTATGAGCTGCTAATACCTGAAATCTGCATTAAAAATAGGCTGAATGGTGTCTAATGAGCTTATTCCCACCGCAGTTCTAAAATGTTATTTCTCTATGTTTTAGCATAGTCTACCAGTACAATAGATTGCATTGGTAAAGCCACAACATCAGAAAAGTGATTGGTTA
This sequence comes from Mixophyes fleayi, assembly GCF_038048845.1. Lineage (NCBI taxonomy): Eukaryota > Metazoa > Chordata > Amphibia > Anura > Limnodynastidae > Mixophyes > Mixophyes fleayi. The sequence continues at coordinate 181,688,008 of NC_134402.1, read as the reverse complement.
ATACTGCATTGGTAAACATGTGGCTAAAGAGTGCATTGGTTGAATTAGTTCATATGTTTTACCCGTTTTCCATGGTATATGTGTGCATGAACCCTCAATCATTCATCCTATATGATCTTTCACAACTTTTTGTTGGATCACCACATCATTATTCTGTCAAACCCATAGGGGATTTATTTGATTTGTCTATCTCTTAGTTGACAGAGAAAGGTAACCAGTGTGTACTTGGCTACTAGCGTCCAGTATGTATGGCATACATGTCCATTTTTAAGTTTTGTAGCCCATGTGACATGGGCTAGGAGGAGGGCATGATGACATTTCGCGTCACCATAGCCCCGTCCCCACTATGGAAAAGCCAAAATTCACAGCATTGAATGGAGGGGGCAGGGCTTAATGGCACGATTATGCCCCGCCCCCTCCTTTCACTCCTGTGAATTTCGCCAAATTTCAGGATTTTTGCCTACTCTTCCGGGAGTCCTGGAGGACTCCCCGAAATTCGGGAGCCTCCCGGGAATTCCGGGAGAGTAGGCAGCTATGATGTAGGGTTTAGGTTTTTTTTTTGTACTTTTAAGGTGCACATGACAGCTTTATTTTTAGCATTGACTAAAGCCTTATTTTTTTAACATAAAGCAAGTTATAATTGCTGAAAACTGTCTTCACAAATGTAATAACCATGCACTTTGAACAGTAGAAAGCTATAAAACATAATAATAAAACACATGTTGTGTTAACGTGAACAAAAATGAGCTTGTGTAGCCTCTGCCATATGGCCTCCATCACGGGGAAGCCTGTTTACCTCATCACATACTTTATCTCAGGATGCTTTATTGTTTAAATGAAACATTTTTTTCTTTTTCTATCTTTTTTATTTTTACTTAGATATTTTGCTTTCTTTTCTATTTTTTACACTTTTTTAAAATATGTAATAATTTTTTTCTTGGTAAAAGTTCCACTGTGCATGTGTGAACTGGCAACTGACAATTGCAGAAGGACCCTGCACTGGCTGGCGAAGAAGTAAGAGTCCTCTTACCGGTGCCAGACGGTATTGCCGGGGAGCTGAGCATCGCTCAATTGCCATGACACTATCTTACAGTGGTGGTATGCCGACTCGCGGGATGTCACAGCGATCTCAGTTCCGGACTGTCCTGTCTAAATCAGTACAGTTAGGAAGTATGTTAGATAGTATCCTATCTTAGCACACACCTAGGGATTCATGCTCTAAATGTTTAGTGAACAACGCATTGACTCATAAGGTGTGCATGTAAAGGAGCCAATAGTATTTGCACCACTAGTAAAGTTTTTGTTATATATTTGTCCCTAAGAAAAATAACTTATAAAATCTCCCTAACTTTTCAATTGACGCTTCCAGAGACAGCAAAGTATTTAGCTGAAGTCATTCAATAACCTTTCAGTATAGCATGAATCACTAACTTGTGTTCTTATTAGTGCTCTTACAGTAGTGGTTTCCTTTAAGGGTCCTAACCTTTTAGGCAGATTATGATTGTCAATCAACTGGTTCAGTTTTACATTAATAATGAATTCTTTAAAGTGACTTTAATGTCCACAAATTGATTACTAATAAAACACAATGAATAGAAAATGTGAGACATGTAAAGAAAACAAAAGTAATAACAAAATATAATGATTAAATTGCATATTATTTGGTAGTGCATGAAGAGGCTTACAAATAGAGGAACATATAGATCTCCTTCATTTCATGGTGGCTCATATTGTGGGCCCTTACCAGTAGATTAACTGTCTCTGCTCTAGGATGGCTACAATTGAATAAGTACTGTTAACCTGCACAATGGCTAAATAATACTGGTAAACATGTTCTGTGCACATTAATATCTATATCTATATCTATGAATACAGCAGTCCCATTGCAAATACATTAATGGATCTCCTTTACTTTACTTTCAGTCACTGTTGATTGTTGCCAGTGACTAATTTAAGGTGCCAAAATGTATAGAGCCATAATGTATAAAGCATGATTTCAGCTTGGCGGTAGATTGAAATTTTTGGTTTGACGATCATGTGGTTGTTGATTAAAATGTCGGTAAATTGATTTTACCTATCACAAGCATTATTATGACTTGCTTTGTGTTTAATAAACATCATAGAACAACACTGCCACTTTGTGGACAAATTAATGGTGCCTAAATATCATAGTTCACTCCATTTTAGTTATGTATTATAATTAGTTCAATTGTATTAAAGAAACTAAAACATGATTGATACAATTAGCATGTCATCGCCATTTGCTAGCTATGCACATGTAATAATAGCTGTAATAATATAATAATAGCTATGCACATGTAATACTATAACACAATGCTACCTACCCATTAGTAAATAGATCAACTTTTTGTTGCTTTAGATATAAATGTGTAAGACTGGGTATAAGTTATTAATTACCATATGGCTCATTAGAGGGTTTTTACATTAATGCCTTATGCATGTCCTTTATTGATTCAATCATTCATTATGTGATGATGGACTGATCATAAGTTTGGCACTTCCCCCAATTTCTGATTGGTCAACTAAATACACAGTTTCACTTCTGCCACCATTATAACGATTTTCAAAATAGAACCTAAAGAAGGGATACACATATTTATACAATATGATGATTATCAACATATAAAACAAAAATGATTATGTACACACACAGTGCAAGCAGCGGAAAAGAACATACAGGAGGCAGGCAGATATGTAAAGTCACAATAGGTAATATTATTGTACAGTCCTTGTCATACAGTACATTACAGTGCCTCACACAGTTTCCAGCCGTACTATAATGTGCCCGTACAGTACGTTAAAGTGCCTCACACAGTTTCCAGACGTACTGTGATGTGGCAGTACAGTACGTAACAGTGCCTCACACAGTTTACTGTAATGTTGCCGTACAGTACGTTACAGTGCCTCACACAGTTTACTGTAATGTTGCCGTACAGTACGTTACAGTGCCTCACACAGTTTACTGTAATGTTGCCGTACAGTACATTACAGTGCCTCACACAGTTTCCAGCCGTACTGTAATGTGGCCGTACAGTACGTTACAGTGCCTCACACAGTTTCCAGCCGTACTGTAATGTGGCCGTACAGTACGTTACAGTGCCTCTCACAGTTTCCAGCCGTACTGTGATGTGGCAGTATAGTACGTTACAGTGCTTCTCACAGTTTACTGTAATGTGGCCGTACAGTACGTTACAGTGCCTCTCACAGTTTCCAGCCGTATTGTGATGTGGCAGTATAGTACGTTACAGTGCCTCACACAGTTTCCAGCCGTACTGTGATGTGGCAGTATAGTACGTTACAGTGCCTCTCACAGTTTACTGTAATGTGGCCGTACAGTACGTTACAGTGCCTCACACAGTTTCCAGCCGTACTGTAATGTGGCCGTACAGTACGTTACAGTGCCTCTCACAGTTTCCAGCCGTACTGTGATGTGGCAGTATAGTACGTTACAGTGCCTCACACAGTTTCCAGCCGTACTGTGATGTGGCAGTATAGTACGTTACAGTGCCTCTCACAGTTTACTGTAATGTGGCCATACAGTACGTTACAGTGCCTCTCACAGTTTCCAGCCGTACTGTGATGTGGCAGTATAGTACGTTACAGTGCCTCTCACAGTTTACTGTAATGTGGCCGTACAGTACGTTACAGTGCCTCACACAGTTTCCAGCCGTACTGTAATGTGGCCGTACAGTACGTTACAGTGCCTCTCACAGTTTCCAGCCGTACTGTGATGTGGCAGTATAGTACGTTACAGTGCCTCTCACAGTTTACTGTAATGTGGCCGTACAGTACGTTACAGTGCCTCACACAGTTTCCAGCCGTACTGTAATGTGGCCGTACAGTACGTTACAGTGCCTCACACAGTTTCCAGCCGTACTGTAATGATGCAGTACAGTAATGTTGCAGTGTCTCAGACCATTTACAGCCTATAAATCACAGTACTGTATTTTTGTCAGTGTCATTACCATATTAAGGACACAGCTATGCCTGTAATTAGTGATCAACATACTAATACAGCCTCTACAATGATGTTATAAGTATTCTGAGCTAGAATTTGTTGGAAAATCGGACCATGCCTCAACTGGATTTCAGACATTTAGATATAAAGTGCTGCCTTAAATTTGTCATGCTAACTTGCGTTACTCATTGCAAAAGTAGCACATCCAAAGAAAGTAGTATATCATCTATGGCTCCATTTAATACAAGACAAGAATCAATACCTCTAAATGCTTACCCTTTTATCTAGGGCGAGCATTCAGGAAGATCATTTTAATTGATTTAGTACACCGAACTTAATAAAGAAAACACACAAGAAGCCAATAACCCATTAATTCCTTATTTACTATCCAAACTGGTAATAGTACATATAATACATTTAAACCTTTTTGTTGGTAAATGATTAAAAAACAAGACATTCTAGTCCATGTCATGTCTGAAATTGCATCAGGGGGAGTTTCTGCGGGAAAAGTGTGAAAATAACATGTGCAAGCAGATAATAAGTAAATTATTACACTTCTCTTAGACTTTAATTTGCTCACAAATTAATTAATGGTTAATCGGTCACATAGGCAAGAGATGACCTCTGTGCAGAAAAGGCTTTGGCTGCAAGATAGAAGGTATTGTAAAGGGACATGGCCAGACATGAGGCAATTTCCGAGCTGGCAGCACGTAAGGATTAAACTATTCTGCTTAAAAATAAAGGCCTTTATTTAATCAGATTCTCAATTAAAGCTACATTCATCTTGCAGACTTATGTATGTACTTGTTCATAATTACTTTCAATGTTTGCAGCATCCTACAACTGCATGCTTCTATTTAGAATCCTAGTCCATTACATGAACATTGTGGGAAATGTGGAGAAGGTGGATATTCACAGCTCTGTAGTGTTGTAGGAAAATATATGCATTCAGGAATGACATAAAGATGTACCAACAGGAGAAATTATACAACCTAATAATAATAATAATTATGACCGTAATAATATTACTAAACTCCCCAAATATCAGTACTATAAATGTTACTTTTCAATATTTGTTGGATATCCACAAGGCAAGTGCATAATATTCATATATCTGATATCTCAATAAAGCAACATTTCCACATAGCTTCAATTCCAGTGTAATATAATTTTAGTGTAATGGTGAGTTAATTATTGGATAGTGCAGAGAGCAACAGACTATCATCAGATCAGTGCAACCACATTCTAGATAATGCTTCCATAGTATACCAGTGCCACCAGATACCAGTTTGTGCCTCCACAGTATATCAATGCTAGTAACTCAACATACCAGCCTGTGCCAATATTGATTAACATCACCAGTGCTTCCACATACCAGCCTGTGCCCATAGATAATACCATTACCATGATACAACAGAATGACAGCAACTGTTTCTGCAAAATTACCAGGCAGTGCCCCCACAGTATACCAAACAGTGCTTCTATAGATTACCAGCAACAGTCCTCGCCCTATGGGGAGACAACAGCCACTACCATCACTAGCTAGTTAGTAAGTACAAGTGGATAATGTCAGTGTGCTGAAAGAATAGGTGAGTATACTCAAAACCCCATTCCTGCTGACTAGCTTTTCTTAATTGACAGGAGAGGTCATGCTTGCCTGGAGATTACATGAAAGAGGGCTATGCTAATGACAGAGATATTGTCTTTTATGTGATCGGCAGGCTCACCATGGTAACCAGGCAACTGGTATTTGTCCATCTTTGCCTTAACAGCTGACTAGATTACAGTACAGACCCCAATTCTGGTAACTAGTGTAGAAAGCAGATGGCGCACTAGTAATGTTGTAGTGCTGTGGACCAAAATCATGTGCAATTACTGGACTAGCTACGTGTCCCCCTTTCATTCATCAGTTGGGGAATACTTACATTTTTATATTTCTTACAGATCAACTATTTATACATTGTTTTGTGATCTGTAAAAGTTCTACAATATTTATTTGAGTAGATAAAACATCTATATAAACAAAACAGTCCATCCTCATATATCTTGTACTCTTCCTGTATCCATCCCATCTTCCTGCCACAGGCTCAGCCTTTTAATAAATCAATTACATAAATTGCTTAAAAGCTGGCCAATTCTTCTAATACAATAGCTGTGAAGGTTTTAAACAGTGCCAATTCTAATCTTTGAGATGGGTGTTTTTTCTTCTGATGTTGAGGTTTGTAACAGAAGTAATATTAATATATCTGTTTTCCTTAAATAAATATAATTTTGTTACAATAAAAAGTCGTTTGATTGCAATTAAGGGCAACTGCAATAAGCAACTCTATTAGATGTTACAAATACTATCTTCATCTGACTGCATTGTCTTCTTTATGTACCACTGATAACATAATAACCCTGGAAGGAGGTTCTGTAATAAGCCTGGACCAGTTATTGGACTCAGATATTGTTGAATTGACAAATATTTTATGATTGCTATATATATATATATATATATATATATATATATATATATATATATATTTATTCTGTTAGCCATTTAACACACATTCATTGTTTCCCTGAATTTTTACTGTGCACCTTTCAGAAAACCTCCTATATGCTCATAAAACATGTAGTGGTAGCATATAAGTTGCTTTGAAATAAGTTACTGTATTATATGACATGACTTATTATTTTCGCCTGGAGGAAGAATCCCTCCCATCAACTTACGTACATTGCCAATGTTTGTATTATGGCTATAGGCAAATAGATGGGTGTCCTCCTCTCAGGGAAGCTTTGCCAGCTGTCATCTAGTCATATATGCGGTGTTGCTTCCGTTTTATGATATTGAATCAGGATAGTTTATTAAGCTCACCTTGTTATTGGTAATAATAATAATAATAATAATAGTAATACTAATAACAATAATATATAGTAAATATAAACTTCACCATTATTACTAGCCATAAAAAGGCATGTAAGTTAAGTAATATTTAAATAATCATAATGCCACCACCATAATTATCATCATTATCATCGTCATCATCATCATCACTATTATTGTCTTACAAAAAAGATGTTTTGGTGGAACTGCACCTTTAACCTGTGTAAGTGGTATTGTTTTGTCAAGTTGATATCCATCTCTCTCTTTGCAATTATGTCACGCAAAGCAAGAGGACTCAGGATAAATTTTCACTGCCTCCAGCATAGCATAGAAACATGTCCTGCTTTGCTTTCATCAGTGAAAAAACATGAACTTAATCAAAAGAAAAAGACAGCTGCTTAGATTTTTTCTTTTTTTGTGCAAGAGAATTTAAGAATTCAAAACTGAACTTGTTTAATTTTACACTTGACTGTCAAGTATATTGCATTTGTATCTGATATAGTATGCATTTCAGTGACATGTACTTAGCTACAGTACTTGGGAAGCACAATACCAGCATGCCTTAAGTGGAATCCATGGCTGGGCAGTGTGTAGAGTTCCCAACTGGCTAGAATTTTACTGCCCTGGTAAGAATGTGCCAGTGTTATTGGTAGGACAGACACATGCAGAGAGAAGAAGGCTGGTATTTTTCCAGAGGAGGTGACAAGATTAGCATTGTGACAGCTGAGAGTTGATCTTTCATCATGTAAAAACATTATTATTTATTTTATGCTGCAAGCACATTTTTCCTGCGTGTTGTATAAAGGGTGGTAATAAATATCTTTTCCAGGTCTGTTTCACTGTTACCAAAGAAGCAAACAATTTTGGATGAATTTAAAGAGCCAGATATTTAGGCATGACAGCTACATATTGGATATATTGGGCCTGATTCATTAAGGCAGGCAAAACAAATGTACTGTGTGTTTTTTAAAATCGTACGAAAATCAGGCATATGCACGTCCATGTTCAATGAGCGGATCTAAAGATAGCATCTAAAACGCTGCAGACTACATCCAATGCATACGTGAAATATAAAGTCCCAAAAGAACGCAAAGAAAACAAAATCAATTATTGCCACCTGTTCATAATATAGTCATTAATGACAAAACATGTAAAAGAAACCCCTGCTGTACATAAAATGCATTTTAACAGTTGCTCCTGATTGTAAACACATGTTCTAGCATGCATATGTGATGTCATCAATAGTAATCAGCACTTACACCAGACCTGTAGCTTGTGCAAGTGAGACGACAGAGAAACACGTACCATTGAGATGCCCTAAGCTTGAATTGGACGTTGCAGCGTGCGATCGAGCTATACATTGGCTGCGTTCATATGTCCAGTCCCCTCCCTGTTCCACCTATGAAATCGTAGGCTGTAGCAAGGGTCCTTTACACTCAAAGATTAATTTTGTATGGTTCATATCTGGGCATGCGCAAAGCGATTTTACCCAAGACACAGCACTTATCGGCATTTAGGTGCCTTAACGAATCAAGTCCATTATCGCTATTATAAATTTAAAAGTATTTTAAACAGGGTCTAATTATCCAATAGGCTCACTAGACTACAGCCTAGGGTGCAAGGTTTTTGGGAGGGGGGGGACAAAATTGTGACAGGGACAGGTATCAACTGAAATTCATTTTAAAATATAAGAGAATAGTGAAAAGAAAACATTAAAGAAAAATGTAGTAAGGTTTCAATCTTGATGTATTCCCATGGTAAAGGCTGCAGACAATGTTCGAGAGACAATGATGGCGACAGGCACAGGCGTGACAGCCCGCAACCCCTCCACATCTTCACCATCAGTACTGCTCATTCATGCCTCCGTTCTGATATGCAGTTCTGATTTTAATGAAAACAAAATTAGTGTGAAGTATTGCCATGAACGTTTTAAAAAGCCAAGTGGAGCATAAACCTTGGTGTGGTGGGGGGGAGAAGGAAGACAGATTTTAAACAAAGGACAAGTTTGTTTTAACTTACCGCCTTTTAGCCTGGCATGAAAGGTGAGGGGGATCTACGAGTCAATTAGCCTACGGTCACCTGAACCCTTAAACGGGTGCTGATTATAAAGACTCCTCCGGTCATCAAAGTACTGACCACTGGATATAGGATTAAACCCCTCTGCTACCAAATGCTAGTGGAGTCTATGTCTGGATTATAAAATCCCCACCAATTAATTTAGTAATAAAACTGTGTATGAATATATTTTGCTAATGGTTTGATGCTTCGATAAGTAATGATCTCACTATAACCATATATTTACCTGTGTCAAACATGATACTGGGGCCTATCTAGTCTTAGGTCCCACTAGTGGTTCAACTCAATAATAATTGTAAATCTATTCCACAGCAGTAACTTTAACTTTGTTTCAAATTATTGCAATATTATTGTATAATTTGTGAATGTTATGAAGGGTAGTTTCCTAATTGTTCTCTTTCTGTACACATTCATTTAACATAATGTTTTTATCATCATTTTCTGTTATATGTTTTAGAGGCAAAACGCTTGTTGCAACATGTTTGTCGATGTTTGAAAATGATGTACCTCTTCTCAATTACAGTAAACAGAGAGAACTTGTACAATTAATACAATATTATTTCTATAATTAAGATGCCTCCTGTAAGACTGGCAACGTGTAAATAATATTTATATATTACAAGGTTGAACACGCCTGTGATTATTTAAAGATACATTTCCATTCCTAAATGCTTTACTATTCTTCTAACTATTTAGACGGAACTTTGGGCGTAGCATTACCAATAATGCAAACTTTACAAAAACATTTAGAAGCCACATCAGTACATGAACTTACATTGTTGATGATACTGTAGCATTCTATCACCATATGTTTTAGTGTTAGTTTATGTCAGTTTCTATAAGTGACAGTTTATGTTCACTATGGCATTCATATATTTATTGGAAAAAAATTAAAATATGGAGTAGAGGGAAGTTTGATCTTCTTTATGCAGATGCATCTATTTGTCTACCCGGTACATACACAACAATGTATTGCCCAGAAATTCATTGCAACTTTAAATTTTCTGTCTAAAATACTGCTTGATTTATCAAAATGTAATCATCATCATCATCACCATTTATTTATATAGCGCCTCTGATTCCGCAGCGCTGTACAGAGAACTCACTCCCATCAGTCCCTGCCCCATTGGAGCTTACAGTCTAAATTCCCTAACATACACAGATAGAGAGAGAGAGAGAGAGAGACGGGTCAATTTTGATAGCAGCCAATTAACCTACTTTTTTTTTTGGAGTGTGGGAGGAAACCAGAGCACCCGGAGCTGTCCATAAACCGTGAGAGTAACATTTATTTTATTCACTTCACTTAACTTATTGCATTGATTACATTGGTTTATGCGGTCATATAAAGATGCTTCTTTGAATCAACAAATAGTTGCGTGATGTCACAACAGGAGAAAAATAAGGCAATTATGTCGCACCTGTACATTTTCCACTGCAGTAAATGACCTGTTTTTATGAAACCTTCCATAATAAAAGGAGTAGAATGCCTTCTACTGGAGACTATTAATTATTGATATGAGACGTTACAAAGGAATACTATTTTGACCAGTAAAAAAAGGTACTTAGGAAGATTTAGACTAATTTTCAAATCATTTTACTTAAGCTTTCTGCTTCATCTAGATGCAAATAAGCCATGAATAATATATGATTGACATAAATATGCACATGTAATCCAATCTATTTAAAAATAGAAATTAAACTATTTGGGCCATGTTTTGCTGATCTTTGTGAAGCAATGAATGTGTTAAATTTCGACATACATCTGTATATGGGTTGACCAGTAAGAACATCACAATTGAGTTAATGTAGATGTGTTGTGTCCTGTAAGCTTTGTTCTTTGTAATCGATCCAGTAATATTGAATTCTAGGAAAGTAGCCAATCACATCTAATAAATTCCAATGACACTTGGGATCACTGAAACCTGGGGGGCATTAGTTAGAGCTAATAATAAAAAATAATTAAAGTATATAGGTTGGCCATAGTGCCCTACTGTATACAGAAAATGGTTATCTATCATTTGTAAAAGCTTACTTAAATATTAGCAGCTGTCATTCATATTGCTAATCGAGCAAGCAATATATCAAATTTGCTTGGAATAAATACAGCCCATTAACAAATGCTACAGCTGAATATATATTTTCTTTTGGAATGCAAAGTGTTAAGCCATTTATCCACTGTAATAGATTAAAAATGATAATGTATCTAACAGAAACAGTCCATGAATGTAAATTAGTTGCCCTCCTCTGTGTAGTGGATTTTCTTGTGTTTAAGAAGGATGTATGATTAAAAATAAAAATGTATGTATGTATGGTACAATATATCAGCCCACTTTCAACCACTGTATAGGTATGTATGAATACACACGCACGCACGCACCCACACACACACACACACACACACACAGGTATACCACCACTTCTCCTACTGCTTTCATTGTAAACTTAAGTTAATTCCATTCACTTACATTATCCGTACTGCAACTTCCAAATTTCTACTTCGACTGCTATATATATCTAATATATAAATGCTTAGTGGCGTCTGTGTGTGGAAAAAAAAACCAAGTTGCAGCGCCACCTGCTGGGCAGAGTTATACACTGACCTACTAAATTCTTAGTGTGTGTGGGGAAAAAAATTCAAAAAGGGCTGAAATTTGGTAGGGCTCAAACTCATTTTCGTGAGGTAATTTTACCTCATGAACACACATGTGTAGAGGCGTGCGTTAGTGTGTGTGTGTGTGTGTGTGTGTGTGTGTGTGTGTGTGTGTGTGGAAAAAACTATTTTCTCAGAAAGGGCTCATCCAATTGACCTGAAATTTGGTATACTGACATTATTTGACAAAAAAATTAGAATAGTGAAGTCAGTTAACTTCCATCATCCCCCCTTCCCCCCGTGGGAGGGGTAGTAAAGGCTAAATTTACGAGTTGAGGGGTCAAACTCATTTTCGTGAGGTAATTTTACCTCATGCACACACAAAAAAAGGACGCTTGCGTCGGGAAGTAACTCTTTTCCACTGAGGAGGCCTGGGCTAGGCCCAAATGCATGACAAGAATCTTTTTAAGACCTTAAGTATCTTGATTTGACTAAAATGCATGAGTATCATGCACGGGTTAACTTGTCTAATATATATATGCCTAGTGGCGTGTGTGAAAAAAAACAAAACTAAGCTGCAGCGCCACCTGCTGGGCAGAGTTATACACTGACCTATATATTTGTTGAAGGAGAAGTGACAGTTGGGAGTGGTTGGTGGTTGCCGGGGGTGACAGTGGGGAGTGGTTGGTGGTTGAGGCCTGGGCTATGACCCAAATGCATGACAAGAACCTTTTTAACACCTTAAGTAGCTTGATTTGACTAGAATGCATGAGTATCATGCACGAGTTAACTTGTATGTATATATATATATATATATATATATATATATATATATATATATATAAATATGTTAGGGAGTTTAGAATGTAAGCTCCAAATTTCTAATCATTATCTACTTATTTTCAAATTGATTTTATGCACAACTCCAGAACGACAGATGGAACTGAGTCCTGTCTTATAAGCATTTTACAGCTAATCTTGAATACACTGTAAATTAGAGTTGTAATCTTAAATCAACTTTTGTATGGCAAGATATCAAGAGCTACTACAACTGAGCGGCTTACTTTAATTTTTACATTTTTTTTCCTTTTATCATCAGAGTCCTAGTTTTTCAGAAATTCACGTTCACATGACATGTTGTGGGGGGTGCTGCTAAGCAGAGTGCAGTATCAATAAATGTAACATTCATTTGAAATGGGTGGATGTTAGGTCCTAGACATATTGAGGAAAAGTATACAACATCATTCAGTCGGCATACTTTACATTGCAGACTTTGTGCTTTATCAGCAAATACAACTGTTTAGATGTTGGCTATATATTCATAGGTCTGTCTGTCTGTCTGTCTATCTATCTATCTATCTATCTATCTCTTTACCGTCATTATTTTATGGAAAAAAAAATGCAAAAGAAGAAGGCTAGTTATATTGAATACTCCTTTTCCCCAGAGGCAGCACTTCCTTGCAAGAATACGAATCAGTTTGAATTAGTAAGGTTTATTACCACTGACTAAGACTTTTTTATCTCCTGTCTGTCTCCGAAATGAGGGTCAACAGCAGATCACAGCATGCTGCGGTTGTCTTTTTTTTTTCCTTCCACTCCCCAACGGCTAATAAAAACATAAAAGGAATAAAATGTTACCGCGTTAGACTGTCTGATCCCAGAGTGTGTTCACTAGCATTCTGGATGAATAGATGTATCTTTGGAATTTTTATTTAAGAATAAAATTATTGCAAAACAGCTTACTGTCATAATGTATGGCACCTGAGATATATTATTATGGCAGGTCCAGGGAAGAATTCATGGTACAAGGCATTTATTAATCAATATAGTGCATTACAGTTCATATACAACTATATTTTTCAGAACTCTTTGACCTCCCTTGGATGAACCTAGATCATGGCTTTCTTAAGATTACAATTGTTCTTAAATTTGAGTATTAAGTCAAGAAAAAAGGCAATTATATATCATGTGTGGCTGAAAATGCAGTTGTTTCAATACTTGCCTCAAATTGGGCAGTGTTACACATTGCAAAAATATTTGTGTGAGAAGTTCCCATCTATGAACATGACATTAGTTTTGTCCTATAAGAAACATGCAACACGACAGCAGCCTGCTTGGTGACCTAGGCTTTATTCATAACTAGGCAGTGCATCAATTCTAGTGATCCAGGGCCTCATTCATTAAGGATCTTAACTTAAGAAACTTCTTATTTAAGTCTCCTGGACAAAACCATGTTACAATGCAAGGGGTGCAAATTAGTATTCTGTTTTGCATATAAGTTAAATACTGACTGTTTTTTCTTGTAGCACACAAATATCAACTTTAAATTTCAGTGTACAAATAAGCTATCAAGTAGCTATCAAATAAGCTATCGCCCGCATCCGTCCCTTTCTCTCTCAGGATGCTGCCGAGACTATCATCCATGCACTCATCATCTCCCGCCTGGATTACTGCAACCTCCTCCTCACTGGCCTCCCCCACTCACATCTCTCCCCCCTCCGCTCTGTACTCAATGCGGCCGCAAGACTCATCTTCCTCTCACGCCGCTCCTCCTCTGCCTCCCCTCTCTGCCTCGCCTTGCACTGGCTTCCCTTCCCCTACAGAATCCTTTTCAAACTCCTCACCACCACTTATAAGGCTCTCTACAGCCTCCTACATCTCTAACCTCCTCTCCATTCACACTCCTGCCCGCTCCCTGCGCTCAGCCAATGATCGACGCCTCTCCTCCACTCTTATCACCTCTTCCCACTCCAGAATCCAAGATTTTTCCCGTGCTGCCCCCCTTCACTGGAATGACCTCCCTCGTTCTATCCGCCTCTCTCCTACTCTGTGCTCCTTCAAACGTGCACTGAAAACCCACCTCTTCCTTAAAGCCTACCAACCATCCGCATAACCCCTTCATCTCCTCCACTCGCTCTCTCCCTTGCCTCATCTGGCTCCCCTTGTGCCTATTCTGTTTTACCTCCCTTAGGATGTAAGCTCACTTGAGCAGGGCCCTCTTTCCTCCTGTCTCCTCACCTGTTCTTCTGCTCCGTGTTTATTGCTTTAACCTGCCTGGAGCTCCTGAAGTACTGGTATCTCTGTTTATTGTTTTGTACTGTTTCACCCTGTATAGTGTACTGTTTGTATGGTGTACGGCGCTGCGGAAATCTTGTGGCGCATAACAAATAAAGGATAATAATAATAATAATCAAGTATTTGTGTGCTACATGAAAAAACAGTGAGTATTTAACTTATGTGCAAAACAGAATACTAATTTGCACCCCTTGCATTGTAACATGGTTTTGTCCAGGAGACTGAAATAAGATACCTCTTCATTTAAGATCCTTAATGAATCAGGCCCCTAGTGATTGTAAAAAGCCACACATAACCTAGTATTGTTGGCTATAACTAAATATTAATTCATCATAAAATATATGTTTATTGTAAATGGAAAATAGCATTGTATTTATGATTTATGACTGTATTTACCGTGGCATTCATTTTTAACTCATAACTTCCCAGGATAATGATTCAGTCTGTTTATCTTTTCTACAGCTTCCCCTCCCAGACTAAAAGAAATAAAAAGTAAGAAAATAGCAGAGGGTGAGAAGTTGGCACTCAAGTGTGAAGTGGTATCGGAGCAGCCTGGTCTGTCATTCAAGTGGTTCAAAGAAGACAAAGAAATTAGAGGGAAAAAAAAAACAGACAGCACGCCCGTCGGCGTCCAGATACGGAAGAAATCGTACGTTTTATTTTGTTTTTTGTACATTAGTATACATAATTAGAATTTATGTTTTGCCTGCTCACAGTACCATCACGAAATAAATGTGATAACAAAGTGTTATGAATTATTAAAGTGCTAACTAATGCAAGTAGGGTAAAATTATATTTTTAGAGAAGCAATGTGCTAAATAAGCACTTTGTGGTTTTAAAACGTAGATAAAGAAATCTGGTTACTTACTTTATCATGGTCAGGGAGGAAGCACTGTGCAAACTTTGTGTGCCTCCAATGTGCATACAGTTGCCCGATCTCTGTTATTGGTTGTGAGCTGTACAGCTTTCATGTGAAAGAGGAAAGTCCAAGCACTGCATAACTGTATCCATTGGACCATCATCTAGTTAAATCACATTTACCATAGTACTGCTTGTTTGACCTACAGCATAGTTGTCAACTTTCTATTGTTGCCCTCTGGGAGATCACGAAGGGGGTGTGTGGTGGGAAGACCGAAGGGGGAGGACGCGGTGAATTGTGTCATTTTGACTCCGCCCTGTGACAAAATCGACATGTCAAAATGGCGCAATTCACTGGGAATCGCGTAATTTAGGCTCCCTACGGGCAGGTTGCGCGAGAATTGCCTGCTCTCCTGGGAGTCTGGGAGACCTACCTGGAATTCAGGAGTCTCCCAGACATTCCGGGAGAGTGGGCAACAGCTTAGTCCTTACCTAAATCAGTTTTCAAATGCACACCTGCACAATACTTGCAGTATGTGCACATGGATACTCAACTAGGTTCCCACTGAAATTCAGGCATAAGAGTATGTGTGACAGTTTCCCAATTATTACAGAAGTATGCTCCATCTGCATATAACATGTATATCATCAGGTACACTAAAAGTTGCAGAAAAACAGATTAAACTTAAAAGCACAGAATAGAACCATTCGATGTGCACACACCTCTTATAGATGATTGCTGTCATTTAAACTAGCCTTTGTTTTAATAATGTCCTATACCCTATGTGCAGCAGAATGAGGGGAGTCACTAGAGACATGACCCCTCCATGTATATGTGTATTTGTATAGTTTTCTGTTTGAATTGCAATACATTAAAAAAAATATACAGCAAGCAGACATTGTTAATAATTTATTTAAATACATTGAAAATCCAAGTTAGGATGTCCCTGCTTGGTAGTGCTTATAGTCTGAAGAAAATGTCAGACATGCTAGATTCCTATCTCACACATTTTAGACTACAGTAGATATATTATTATAAAATTATTCATGGGAACATTACTTAATGCCACATTGTTGAATCCACAGAAAGTATTCAGAGCTCCAGATTAAATCAACGTCAAATGCTGATGCTGGAGAATATAAATGCACCGTGTCGAACCAGCTGGGGAATGACAGCATGAGAGTCAATGTCACCATAACACCATGTAAGAAAGTCATTTAATATTTTTTTTCTGTTGCGCTTCCTTTAGTATACACCTAGTGCATGTCTGTATATTACAGGAAAATCTGCTGGCCTTAATACTTAAAAATAGTCAATTGAATTTCATTGTTACTACTGTACTTCTGGGAATAATTTACAGAATAATATAATAAAGGTAAGAAAAGGCACCAAGAACTATGAGACGATATAAATGTACAAACATTGGCTAAACCGTACACATATCACGTATCACAGAGATGACAATGTTTAATATGTATTTAGATGGCTAGCAGTGTGTTTTTATGTAGAGCACAAAACTCCAAAGAAACACGTGTGTTTTGTATCAATCTATAATAGGGGTTATAATGTTATTCCCAATAGTAAATAATATTAAGTAGTAATGTATAACTGAGGCATATCAAAGTGCTGTTTTGCATATATTGGACATTTTCCATGAAAGTTTTTGTGAATAATATTAGTATAATCAGCACGCTCTGATTATATCTGACCCCAATAGTTAGCCAATGTGCTGCAATTTCTCTGTACACCTTAAGAAACTGGTTAGTCTCATGATCAGAGCCTCTCATTTGCTGCTTAGTGTGAAGCTCCTATATACAGTAAATGTTTTTAATGAACCCACTCATCCGCAATCATGCAGGTATATATTGTATATCTATAACCATATGATAATGCTACTAATGTCTTCAGTTATATTAATATTATTTGCAGTCTGTTATTGCTCATTTGTTGAATATACAAATGGAACAACACCTCAAATGTATTGACCTAGACTTAAAAGGGAACTTTCATCTCCCTTTAGTCTACAGTCAATAAAGGAACTAAGGTCCTGATTCATTAAGGATCATAACTTAAAAAACTTCTTATTTCAGTCTCCTGGACAAAACCATGTTAAAATGCAAGGGGTGCAAATTAGTATTCTGTTTTGCACATAAGTTAAATACTGACTGTTTTTTCATGTAGCACACAAATATCAACTTTAAAACATGGTTTTGTCCAGGAGACTGAAATAAGAAGTTTCTCAAGTTAAGATCCTTAACGAATCCGGCCCTAAGTTTGTAATAAACTTGTGTATTGAAATACTTATCCATCCTGCCACAGCCAGGCTGCTCCCAGCAATGCGTCCTTCTACATACTCTAGACTAACCCTGGAGGATTGTTGACCGGTGCACAGATATTCTGTGTGTTCCATACAGTGTCAGTAGAAGCACATGGAGTACCATTGCGCATATTACTCATGCATACAAACTCATGCACATCATGGTGTATGTAGTAGTGATATAGATGCCTGGAAACAACCAGTCTGTAGCAGGACATATAAGTATACTACAAAGCTTCATCTCCTTTGCTACCTCATTACTAGGACAGACCCCACTGATATGAGGCTAACGGGGAGTTCACCTTTAATACAAACACTTTGTATGCAGCAGTGTGTTTGTGTGACACATAAATAAATGTGGATGGCCTCAACATATTGACTTGTTTTTTTAAAACATATGTATTGTGTAGATCTGTAAGTATATATGTAGTGAAATATTTACTGTATTTAACTAATCAGAAGATATATGTGTCACACAACAAGTCTAAACATTCCAGCATAATTGAATTAAGCATGCAATGTTTTAGACCACCAGCGTTCTTATTATTATGGTATATCATTTAGAGACATGTAGGCTACAGCAACACTACTGGGTCAGAGTTTGTAGATGTTCTAAAATGAAACCAAAAGTTTAGCCTTCCAAAAGATCTGTTCCATGCAAAGACAATAGGTAATGAGTTGAAATTATATGAAACTTTAACATACATATAAAAGAAAATGAATGATCAAAGTCCTATACTTTGGAATGTCTATAGAAACTAATTTATAGCAAATAAAATGCATGCATATATAGTATGTTCAGCATAGCTGCACCCATTCATAACATTCCTGTAAGGTCAAAAAAACAGCATTTTGTTTTACATCATGATATGCCGACAATTAATCATGCATTCAACAAACTCGTTTTTAAAGACAAGGGCTCATCCTCATAGAAATTTTTTAAGAACTTCCATAATGTGCCCTTCTGCATTGTGATCTTATCAAAACATTTTATAGGTTCTCAAAATAGACATATGCAGTATTGCAATTTATGTGTACATTATCTTTTTTTTATTGAAGCATAGTTATCCATATTCAAATATATTATGATACAATGTTAAATTATTCTTAAACTGAAATACTTGGCATGCAGTATTGGTTCCCAACTTTTCAAAGCAGCACAAACGCATGCTCATACATTTTCCATAAGAATAATTATTTTGTGACACACCAATGTTAATTATATGTATAGTTTAGTAAATAAACCAATAACAATGAATAATTAAATTAGACACATTTTATTAAATCTTTGCAGTTTCAGTAAAAATATATTTCACATATCATTCCCATTGAATGATTTCACCTTCTTTTGTGAAATCTCCACAACTTGTACTTTCCCTTTTAGAACAGTGCATATAGGAATATCACAAGATACTGAAATAACTTAGTGCTGACAACATACCTGCATTGTAGAAATGCAAAGAATGCCATACTGCTAAGCTACCTTTACTGTCAATGTAAACCAGAGTCAAACACAACTAAATAAATAAATCTTACATAGCATCTCAGCTATGTTACTTTCAGAGTTTCAGAAATGTTCTCTGATGGGCAAATATTGGCTACAAGGGGCCGGATAACTCGGGGCTGTCAGATGACCACACAGAGGTAATCCACATTCACCTGCAAACTGGATGCAGATCATTCTCAGGCATTAAGCTTCTTTTGGGCCAAACACGAAGAGACATACATCTGACAATATCACCTCTGTTGCCACTTATTAGGCCAGCATTTACATAGCTATCGTTGTTACAATATATGGTAATAACAAACACTTATTCTTAACTCCACTAAAAAGCTCAGCAATAGTTTCCCAAATGATATTTAAAATCTGTACTGTTCAATAATTAGTAAAATGTGTTGTCTTTCGCATCTTTCATGACACTTATTTTAGTTTTAGCCATTGTAGTTTTTAATACAGATTTTGTTGTTTTGAGTTTTTTTACACTTGTATGGAAATTTTAGTCTTTTTACTTTTTCTTTATTTTTTAGCATCAATCATTTTTTATTGAAGAAACATTTTTAAACAATAAGGGTACAGAAAGCAAACAGGGGAATGCTGGAAAGATTAACAATAGGGGAGATAGGACAGTTATAAAAGTATGTATTTGCAAATATAGTGTAACATTATAGCTATTACAAGTAATGCATAACTGTAGCAGTTAACAATTGTGTAGTCTCTTCATTTTGTGGCAGGGGATTTAAGCTGAAGAGTAGGTTGTCTGCATCAGTCTATTAATGTGAAACCTTCTCAGTCCTTAGCAAATTCATGCAAAGAAGGTCACTTAATAACGGGTGACAATGTAGAAGTTGAATATGGTACTCCCAGTGTTATCGTGAGGAGATTGAAACAAAGTTTAGATATTATCTTAGCCATAGTAGGGGGGACTGGTCCTTCCATTTTTGAGCAATGGCTGCTCTCGTTGCAATGAAAATGTGGCCCAACACATATGTATTATGCTTAGGGATTTTGGGAGGATAAAGGTGAAGGAGTGCTACTTCCAAAGAGGGAATTAAGTCAATATTGAGAACTTTCACACAAGTCTTTTTAAGTAATAGAGGGTGAATAAACAAGGGGTACAGCTACTAATTTGGGGTTATTTGGGTGAGTTACATATAGGTAAATGTAGGAATATAAAATACAAGCAGAAAGGGTTATAACTGCATTATGAAAGTATTAACAGATGGGCTAATATTAAATCATATTTTAATCTGAGTATTCTGTTTATGATAATTCTTTACATTCCGAGTTAAACAAGTTTGAATGACATTTTCTTGATGTGTAAGTACTACAATTGTTTACAAAAAAGCACAAGCTTAATAAACAAGAACTGAGCTTTGCATGCCTTAGTGAATAGGTATTTATTTTTTTTCTAAATCAGAATTGCTCACCAATTGGTTGATGCGTGCTTCCACTCGTGATAATGTATGCTTTCATTATCATTAATCAGAGTACAGGTAGCATTCACCCAATCTTGCAGTCATCTTTGCAGTCCATCCCTGAGTTAGTTGAATTATGCCGTTTTGTAACAAATCGATACAGATTTGGGATTTATCACTTACACATGCCTTCTGCACATAATATAATGTCCCACTCAGTGAAGCTTTTATATAAATATAATTACAGATACATATATACGTGTATTTATAAATGTGTGAGTATATATATATATATATATATATATATATATATATATATATATATGCACATAAATGATGTTGTTTAAAATTACATGCAGAACAGCAGGACATACGATTCAGTAATTACATGCTTATACCCCCACCATCACTACATACAGCTATTATTAATTTGTCTTTTCTTTTTGTCTGAGTGAGAAAATATTTCCTTTCATGATCCAATGAAGGAGTAAACAAATCTCCAGTAAGTGAAATCCTTCCTGCAATCATTAGTAAGAGCCGGCGAGGTCAATAGTAAGCACCTAGCAGAAGATAGGGAGAGGAAGTAATTTAGAGTACCAAAGTAACCTTAGAGAAATGCCTGACAAGCTATAGCTCCTTAATAAATGCCAGGACTCTGTGTTATACACACATATTCTCTCTCTAATGAATGATATCCGTTATAGCTTTAGAAGCAACCAAAAAAAAACCAGCAAGTTGAATGTGTTAACTATAGTTTGCATAGAAGTCCATTATACACATGTCCCCATGTAAGCAACGTTTTTATACCACATAATCACGGCGGCGCAAAAAGAATTGGGGGCTTACTCGACTATGAGGGGGGGCTCCATGAATTTGTCGTACCCGGGCCCTGGATTCCTCTTGGCAGCCCTGCACACACACACACACACACACACACACACACACACACACACACACACACACACACACACACACACACACACACACACACACACAGATGGAGACAGACAGAGACAGACAGACTAGGGAAAATTTGTTAGCAGCCAATTAACCTACCAGTGTGTTTTTGGAGTGTGGGAGTAAACCGGAGCACCCAGAGGAAACCCACGCAAACACGGGGAGAACATACAAACTCCTCACAGATAAGGCCATGGTCGGGAATTTAACTCATGAACCCACTACGTAGTAGTTACGCCACCGTGCTAAACTACAATCCCCAGCTATCAGCTGGCTATTCACTGGAAAAGCATGCTGGGGATTGTAGTTTCACAACACCTGGAGGGCCACAGGTTGACCAGGCCTGCCCTACTGTAAGGCACCTACAATCCAAGTATTACTTTAATTATACTAGCATTGGCCTTCTTTTTGCAGTACAGTGTAAAAGCACTAAAAACACATGAGTCACCTTATTTAGTGATCACCTTTGCTAAATTATTTTGGCTTATTGTTGCTTAACATATGTTTATTTATTAAGTTAGGTTTTGCTATTATTTCTAAAAGCTACTTTTAGTTATTTATTTTTGGTTTCATTTCAGGAGTTGTATGTTTTTTTTGACAAACATAAAATTGATCTTTTGTGCTCCTCTTTTGTGTTCAGGAGAAACAAAACGTTAAAGCCCTATTACAGTCTTCTTTAGCGAGGGTTAGTACTTACCATTGTTGCATTATTTAATGTTTTAAAACACAATACCTTATTTCTGGGGCAAAATGTGATGGCAACTGTTCTTCCATGCAGAAGAAGTGGCTTTTAGCTGATACAATATTAACAAACTCTTCATACAAACCTCTACAAGACTCAGAATGTTAACGGTTCTGAGGACTGAAAAACACTACAAAATGTAAGGAATGGAATTAGATGAAAAGATTATATGTACAATATATCAAGTATAGTATTTTTGTTTAAGAAGAAGGAAACGCATATTTGGTTGGTAATGTCAGACATAGGTCACATGAGATATTAATATTCATTCATTACTTCCTGTTGATGACACAAGTGGTTGCTCTAAACTTTTAGTGCTTGAAAATATGAATAAAAATATATATTTATTGCCAACATTAAATTACATATTTTATTTTCTATGTTAAGAAAAATAATCTTTTATATTAAATTATAGTCTTTTTTTATAAATATAACATGCCATGGCAACCTATATACTGTTAGATACTTATCTATGCTCATGAGGAGTTTTATTTTTAATCTGGCTCCTTGTCAAGACAGAAGGATAATTTATTCTGCACAAAGCTCCTTGGAACTGATGATGCTGAGTAACCAGAGACTTGCCAAATTGCAGCATCATCTACAATGTGACCTTGACGGGACACAAGCATTTCTGAAACCAATTGGGAAAATTAGATGGTAAGGTTTCTAATGCATTGCAACGAAAAGTGTTGTTGCCACTTTCTAGCAAAGCAGTCTGTAGTAAAAACTCCTAAGTAGGCAGAGAAGGCTTGAAAAACTTAGATTGTGCCAATATCATCTTGATTTGTTCATTTTTCCTTTTTTGAAGTAACTTAGAAGAACATTATTTTCTTGGTTAAGATGACATTTGTAAACTGCACATTTGTTGTTGCAAACTTTAGATGTACATATTTTACAGTCAGCTATATTATTATTATTATTATTATTATTATTATTATTATTATTATTACCATTTATTTATAAAGTGCCACTAATTCCGCAACGCTGTACAGAGAACTGACTCACATGAGTTCCTGCCCATTGAGGCTTACAGTCTAAATTCCCTAACACACACACACAGACAGACACAGACTAGGGTCAATTTGTTAGCAACCAATTAATCTAACAGTATGTTTTTAGATTTGTTACTCTTTAGAATGTTTATTAAACATGGATTAGTACTTCTTTTTACTTATTATTGTGCATTCTTAATTTCTGCTAGACTATCCTTAGCTTTTTATGAATTTTGGACTTTACCTTGCACCGTTACCTTTTAAGATAGAATATCTAATCCTCCCTGTAATAGTTATAGCAACTAACAGTAAAAGGGTATCTAGGTCAGCTGGGTGCTGTTCATCAAAGTGGTGCTGAAGGATTCTTGAAAGCAAGGGCTGAACAATAGAATATCCTTAATAAGATTGTCTTTAATTGATGACCATTTGGAGCAGAAGGAGTCCCTTGCACATTTGTGGCTACTGCTCTTCCTGTATGTATATCCATAGCAGGGGGGAAATGCAAACTGCCACTTGGTCATGCAAGTAGCTTCTCTGTGTTACTGTAAAACATACAATTTATCATTCAGCTCATCAACATAAGGATATGGCGGTGTAACCTTAACTGAGTCTAACTATGGCATGTGTGTTGCTGTCTATACGTATCCCTGTCTCTGTTTTGTATCAATGTTTTCTGTAATCTGTATGGTCTGAATGTGAATGAGATCAAACAGGATTTGTTATATAAAATGCATTCATCAGGCTAAGGGGGGGATATAATTCTGCATGAGGTGTCTCCGGAATGTTCACCTCGCAACATAGATTTTACAGAAATCTCAGCTAATTTTTTATCGAACCCCATAGAGGTGCTCAGAAAAATTAGCTGAGATTCCTAATGTAATATCCAGCAATAGGCGCAGCTGAACATAGAGGATATGTTCAGCTGCATCTCACGCTGAATTTAATCTCCCTTAAATGTCAGTCAATTGCAGTGTTTGGAACACACAAACATCTTGGTTGTCTGTCATTTCTTGGACACGTGTGTAGAACATTACAGTAGATTACAACATGTTAGTAATGCCAGTAGAATTTTAAATCTTTTGTAATTATGTTGTATTTTTTAAATATTTTACCAATTAACTAATTTATATTCACACAATAATAGAAGTGGTTATTTAACCACATGCTGTACTGTATGCAATAAACCACTTTTATTATTCAGAAGTATGTCACCTTTAGCCAAACTGCCTTTAAGGGGCGTATTCAATTGTGAGCGTTAACGCTGAAAAACGAGCGCTCGAAAAATATTACCGTTTATACGGTAATATTGCGCGTGAAAAGCGTTAATACGGTAGTTTACTCGCGGAATTTCAGCTCGCAGCTCAGGGAGCAGCGAGCTGAAATTCCGCGAGTAATTACCGTATTAACGCTAAGATTTTTCGAGCGCTCGTTTGTTAGCATTAACGCTAACAATTGAATACGCCCCTAAACATAAAGGACAATTGTGTTTTCAATGCAAGTTGCCTCATAATTTATTTTGGTAACAAATATATTTTTATGTATATATATTTGTGAATATTACACATTTCCTTGTAATATTAGATTAACTACTGAATTATTTTAGATCTAGTGTCCTTTTAAGACGAACATACTTAAGCTCACATTTTTAAACTGTATATGAATCATGCTGAGTTTTGAGATTTGAGGCTACATCATCGATCAATCCAGGTCACAACCTGATAAACCTACTCCATGCCCATTTGGATTTGTCCATACTTTAAGTCACTAAACCTTATGTATTTGCTACAGAAACTTAGGATTGTCCCTCAAAAACAAAGTGGTTGGTAGTCTGCAAGTCTGCTGCATTGTAGTGTCTCAGATAGAGAAGAGTCTTCCTTCTAGCATAACACTATGGGGCATATTCAATTGTTGGCGTTACTGCCTAAGGTAATGCGGCGAGCGCACTATTACCGTCATTACAGTAATAGTGTGCGTAAATACTGTTATTACGGTACTATTCTTGCTGGATTTCAGCTCGCAGCTCCCGAGCTGCAAGCTGAAATCCGGATTAGTATTACCGTAATAACGGTAATACTTTTTCCGCGGCGGAAACCGCCAACAATTGAATATGTCCCTATGAGGTATGAGCAAAAATGTAATGTTTTAATACCCTAACATACCGAGTCTCATCTTGCAAGACTCCAACAGTACTTTGCACTGCATGCTATTGCTCCCTCTGATATGAAGTATTTTCTTAGATGTGACACTTAAGCGTTAACAATGACTTGCACAATTCTTTCTGAATTATCTGCATTGACTTGGCAGACACTGTAGGTGAAAGCTGCACTTTTTTGTTTTAATAATCGTTATTACTATGCTATTTTTTGGCATAATTCTCCTCTATTCCATCTCCTAATGCACTGGCAAGATTCCTGCTGCCAATAGCTGGATCTTGCCACTGCAGTGCTAAGCCTCTGCAGCTATTTAAATTATGCATCCCACTTCCTGTAACTACATGAGCTTGCAGACTGATTACAATTTTTTATTGCAATGTATAGGAATGATCAGCATGTACTGTAGCAGAAGTAACGAGAAAGAACAAATATTTCTGTTATTTTTTAATTCTTATATATACTGGCCTAGCTGGTTTAGTTATAGAGTAGCAAATTATGAATGACATTTTGCTTAAACAGCCTTTTTTTAACGAATGCAATATTTTGCATTATTATGCCATATAAATTATTTACTATGTACTTTTGAAATATTGTATATCACAAAATAAATTATTGCAGAGCTATTTTTGTTTACCTATGAATGTTGTGCTGCCCACACAGGAGCAAATTCAATTGCTCAGGGTGTTTAGTATTGAAATAGAAAAAAAAAATATTTTGCCATTTCCAAACAAACTCCGATCAGATTTCGATTGAAATTAATGCCCACTTTGAACAAAACATAGGATTTTTTCTATGTGTTAATAGTTTATTAGAAAGCTTTGTTAAACATGTTGGGACTCAAGCTGAGTTGGGCATACACCCTTTTGCTTGGAGTTAAATGTGCACATTTGTTCTGTGCACGCTCACAAAAAGAGCGTACGTCTACGTCTGTGTGAAGATTGCTGCGGAACTGGGGAGGAAAGGGAAGTGTACTTCAGGGGTATGTTCATGTAATTGCAAACTGAGGCAGACCGACATGGACATGCTGATATGCCTGTCAATAGCTATATCACCTCTGGATGCCTAAGGGATAGTGCAGATACACAATGATGATCATGACGGTTGCGAGCACAAGCTAGCCACTTCTGATTGGTTGATTGCGGCTTGACTCTGAAGCTGATAGGTGCTTTCTTTATTGATCATGACTAAATTATATATTTTTTGTGGGCATGTTATGTATGTTAGAATGATTTGTTTGCTATTTTTATTAATACAGATGAAGGAATATTATTCCCGCTGTATTATGGAAGCAAATGTATTTTTTTCTATCAAATAAACTTTTCTAGTGCTTATGACCTGGTTGGGTGTTGCTGTATCTGATTGTATGCCTGACGTAAACCTGGCACATATGCCATTGCATTTTAGGCAAACTCATAGGCCTCTTGAGATCGGATAAGAGGGGTACAGTTGCCATTTTTAGGATTGTACACTTATTAATTTACCCATACTAATCCTCAGCAGACTGTATCACACATTTGGTAGCAAAGCAAAGTTCCTGTAATTAAAGCGAGTTTTTATATCAATAGTGAGCAGATCTAATATGTTTATGGTATGTTAAATCAATAATTAGGACAGTTATTTTTTTTCTTCCTTAGTTTAAAGAAGACAATTATTGCTTATTATGTCTGTGTCTGTTCTGCATGTATGATTCATGAGGCTGCATCACAGTCTCCATTGGTTCGTCTATCTTTTTACACATCTGAGCCTCACACACTCACCATCCATAACTCCACCCTTTATGTACAATTTAAATGAATTTACTGTTTTCTTCAGACACTATAGCATATGTTTACTTCGTCCTTTCATTGTCTGAGAGGTAAATTAGATGGAAAGTACAGTATTTAACTTACGTTGTAGAGGTCAACATATTTCATAATTGCAGTTAGAAAATGAATACATTAGTGTTTCCTGATTTACTGTAGCTTGTGGTATTAATTTCAGTGATATAGCATTTCTCAACTATCTGCCCTAGCTCTACGTTTTCCTAAAGAAACTGCATTTCTGAAGTGTATTATATTACGGTGCTATGCAGACCTTCAGCCATAAATGTATTGCATCATGTAATGGAACATTATAGATTATTCTCATGTACATTTGCCATCTAATGTTCCTGCATTGTGGCCTACATCTCTAGGGTATGCTGCACTCTATAGCAAAGCGCAACCCTAATTGTTGATAGAATATATATATATATATATATATATATATATATATATATATATGTATATATATATATATATATATATATATACATATATATATAAGCATCTGCTTTGGCATTAAGTACCTGAGAAAAGATCTGGTAGTTGTGTGTGTGTGTGTATGTGTATGTGTATGTATGTATGTATGTATGTATGTATGTATGTATGTATATATATATATATATATATATATATATACATATACATATATATATATATATATATATATATATATATATAAATAGATATATATAGATATATCCAAAATGCGCTGTTATGTCTTTACTGTTTCACATATCATCCACATCTCTGCATTTGTCTGATTTATCTGCCTATTAAGTCTTCTTGTGGACTGAGTGGTTACTTAGTCATTTGCATATCACTCTCTGACAGCTCTCTTTCACTTCTGCTCAGCAGTCAGCTAACATGTTTGTCTGAATGCATATAAACCAGTCTATGTCTGCAGAATGTAACTGAGGTGGTGAAGGGTATTTCTTTGTTTCTAATTATCCCCAAATGAAGTGGAGAGTACACTATAACCTAGAAAAAAAGATCCCATCAAAATGTCATAATTGCATACAAGCAAAGTTTTATACACTTTGGCTGCTGGTTGCCAGCAGCACATAGGAAGAAGCAACTTTCACAGCCTTTTGATGTTTGAGGGCTCAGTTTTATTCCTTACACAGGGCTCCCATGAATCTAAGTTCCCAAATGGCTGCTCTTGGCATAAATCCTTGCAGGTCCTACCACTAAATACACCATAGTTGCCTACTCTCCTGGAATGTCCATGAGACTCCCGAATTTCTGGGAGTCCTCCCACACTCCCAGAAGAGCAGGCAAACCTCCCGATTCCCAAAGAACTCAATAGTAAGGTGGCGAATTTCGCGTCATCGTGGCCACGCCCCCTTCTGTAATTGGTCCAAAAATAGATTGCTATTGAGTAGACGGGACCAAATGATGCGACCCACTGGGCCCCGCCCCCAACAGGTCCACCTCCCCCCTATCTCCTAGACTAATTGCCAATGTTGGCAAGTATGAAATACACTATAACAAAGAAACATAATAGCAAACATGTGGCACACAGTAAAAATAGCTTGGAGGATGTTATGTAACCTGCTGTATTATAACTCTCTATGGACTCTTTCATTTAGAAGTATAAGAGAGTGTAGGGGCTGCCTGATCAGTGCTTTTGTGCCACAATATCCTTTGCACTACCTGTTCTATCCGTATGCATGTTGTTACGTTTACTTATATATTTAGAGATTTGAAGAACTTTGCCCTGTATCAACTAACTTTTGACATATAGGGGCATATTCAATTAGCTTTTGGATTCGCGGTAACGCGCCGGAACAGCCGCGAAACGTAATACACGGTACCGCAATAACGTGGATTTTCGTTCGCAGCCCATAGGGTTGCGAACGAAAATCCGCGTTAATGCGGTACCGTAATACCCGCAAGAACGCGCACTTTTCGCGGCAACGCGCGTTACCGCGAATCAAAAAGCTAATTGAATATGCCCCATAGATGTTGATCTCTTCTTTACAGCTGCTGTGGGGCAGGGGGGCATCTGCAACCTACCTCCCATTCCTCTGAGCCGCTCCCATAGTGGGTTACCTTGGACAGGGTCACTGGACTACCAGCATTTTTTCCTTTAAAATGTTCCTAATAGGCTTCTGATTCGAGTCTCACCACCTGGGCTAAAATTTGCCAGCCAGACCCTGCTTGTTTAGAAATCAGGAATAATGTAAAACAGGATATTGTCTTCCCTTTTTTTAATTTGCATTTGCATTCAGAATATCGGTTGTAACCTTTTATGTATTGTGCTTCACATTTGAAGTGTCAATTAATCTCCCCCTCTTATGCAGACATGAGTTCACCACCATTTAAGCCAACATAATAAATGTATAGTTTTAAGTTAAATTAAAAAAAGTAAAATGTTTTGACTTCCAATTATATGTTTATACTTATGATTTCATTCCTCCACTCCAAGGCTATCTTTTTAGTCTTCTCCAAAACACCATGTGTGGGCAACTGTGTTACGACACTTCTGATGTTCATGGATTAATGTCAGGATTTTCTTTCTTTAAATTCCACTGGTTTATTGCAGAAAATCTCTACCTAGAGGGAGTAATGACACCAGTGTCTATTTCAGTTCAGTGTGGAAAGGGTGTGAAATGCAAGTGGGTGTATTCATTGAAAAGTCAAGCTGCATTAATGGGTGGCATTTGCTAGCTGCCTGTGCTAGATGGGAACACTGTGCTTCTGTTTTTTTTTGAATGAGACACCCGGATAGATGTAAAGAAATTAATCAGCATAATCCTAGAACTAGCTTTACTCCTGCATATGTGCTTTAAGAATGTGCAACTTCTAAGTGACTCCAGAATAAAATAATACAATGGTACCCTACCTATGGATACTCCTAGGTACTTTTGCATCAGGGCTGAGTAATATATCATACCAGAAGGAAAGTAGTAAATGACCTGAAATTTTGTGATATTGATCATCTCTTGTTGCAGTTACAGAGATAGTTAAACTGATTTAATCCAATACACTATATGGAGATTGGGAATATCAGAGAAGCAATATAGATCTTTTCATATCGTCTGGTGTGGAAGACGAGGGGGCACTACGAGCATTTTAGCCTAGGATGGTCTGAACCATACTTCCCAACTTTAGAATGTTGGTATCCGGGAGGCTGCGGGGAAGGTGGGTGTGATGGAGGGCGGGCCTCCAAAATGCGTGTCATTTTGGACCCGCCTCCCGTGTCGTCATGATGCAAACGCGTCATTTGACAGGGCGGCGGGGCCAAACACCGCGATTTACCGGAAATCGTGGCATTTGGGACCTAATTCTGCTCACTTCACTAGGAAGTGGGCAGATCCGGGAGATTGCCACACTCTCCCGGGAGTCT
The DNA here is from genome assembly GCF_038048845.1 of Mixophyes fleayi. Lineage (NCBI taxonomy): Eukaryota > Metazoa > Chordata > Amphibia > Anura > Limnodynastidae > Mixophyes > Mixophyes fleayi. Next base: position 181,657,332 of record NC_134402.1, on the reverse strand, counting down.
GTGAGACTCTCGCAAAATGCGGGAGTCTCCCGGACATTACGGGAGAGTTGGCAAGTATGGTCTGAACCCTTTATCAGGCCCTGTATTTGCATAAATGTGTACTTTTTCTTTTTTTGTACTTATAAGCTTAAAGGATATCCTGAACCAGACAGGCTTTGAGAGGTGCAAACTCTGAGTAAATTAATGTGTCTATCTGTGTATAATGTGTGTTGATTTAAAATGTTTCTGTGCATTATTGCTCCTAATGATTGCAGCAGATTGTGTCTTTTTGCCCCCCCCCCCCCCCTTCCTATACACTTACTACTTGACTTCCCCTCCAGGAGTATCTTAAACTTGGCAAGTATGGTTACCTGTGTATAAAATCTAACGTCCAAGTGTAATCTGAGCAAATTTTAGGCATGCCATTTTTCATTTTACATTTATTTATTTATTTATTTATTTGCATGTCAATATTACAGCCCTGTAGACATTATGACAGTGTGTTCACATTCTACATGTCGACATCTTGGATGTGTAGACATTATAAATGTCTACATTTTAAATGTATAGACATTATGATCATGTAGACATTTTGTTGGTCGTCATTATAACAGTGTAGACATTATGGTGTGGACATTATGAATCTAAACATTTCACACACAACCCATTTAGACATTTAACATTAGATGGTAATGTAGCTGTAAAATGCAGCACTGGCTATTTGCTAAGCAGTTATGGCTGCATTGCCACACACTCAGCATTCCTATACCTACTAAAATTTGTTTAATAATGGCTCTGTTAGTTTATAGTTACATTGCACTATGTTGAGTTAGCACAAAAATAATGCAACTGTTAATTTAGGTCAAATCATATCTAAAATACCAAGTAAAAAAAAAAGTCAGAATTGCAAAGCTACATCTTGATTTGGCAAAATCACTGCCACGCCTATCATTAGTCTGCAGAATTTAAGCAAAAAGAATCTGTCGCATGCTTAATACCTTCCCCATATTTCAAAAATAAGAGCTGCATTGTAGACTCACCCACTTCACTATCTGCATATAAATATTTAACCTCAAAGTTTGTACTGTCATGTTTAACAAGAATTCTAAACATTACTTCTGTCATTTCCTTTATCACAATATTCGTCTCACCCATTGTTATAGTTTTTTCTGCCCTGTAGCAGACTAATTTTAAGGAGCGAGCTGTGTATAAGCTACATTAATATATATTAGATGAATCAGCTACTGAACAATTATAAAATATTATAGTCATCTGGATCTATGTTCCTTGTTGGGGGTTTTGTGTGCAAAAAGATAACCCTTTACCAATGCTTGTACTATTTGAGTCTCACAAAATGCTGTTTCACTGATGGATAAACTTACAAGAGCAGAAGGCTAGAGGAAACAGCAGTTAGAAAAAAAAGTCTCTCTCTTGGGAGGACTCGAATATCAGACCTGCTAAGCTTTGGGTCCTGCCTCTACGGCTACCATCTCCATCTCCTCCCCATTGTAGCCTGGTAAGATTGCTGTAATCGATTGCTGCGCCTTTCTCTAACTAAACAGTAGAAGAAAGGTGAAAACACAAACTGAAGGAGAGAGAAAAATGTCATAAATGCAGCCTGCTGTCTCCTCTGATTTGATGGCCTTCATTCCTTCTAATTGGATAAAGTAGGAAGTCACTGTTCGTACTGTGTTGCTGAATGCACTAATTTTATTCAGACCAGCCCTGCAGTGGGTGGGGGAGAGCAGTCAGATGGGAAAGGAGAATCTTAGTGATAAGGTGCATGACTGGTTAAGTGGATAGGGAAAATCTCCTGTTCTAAAAACGAAAGACAAAACAAGGATGCTGAAGAAGACTGAGCAAAGGAAGGAAAAGAGAAGGGAGTAACCACACAGCTCTCACTATCGTTCCTATCAAGTCACAGCCTGTAATAATAGTGTTTGCAGTGATGCTCAGAGAGCAAGCACCTGCTGCTCTGTAATGATTCAGCCTCTTTCACTCGTAGCTTTAACACAACAGGATGATATTGCTGCTGTCACTGCTGTCTCATCTGCTGCTGCTGCTACTGCTGATCCTACTGCCTTTCTTGTTGTTGCTACTTCATGACAGCTATATTCTGCCAAGCAGATACTATCATCCTATGCTCCAGGTGAGAATACAGCAATTCACTCTTGGCTATTGGGTAACCTAACTAACTAAATAACAACTCTTTGTAAGGGTGTGAGAAGCATGCACAACCAACTACTAAACTGTCAAAGAAGAGCATGAACAAGCCACTCTCTTTGACTAAAGAATTATATTTTACTTGCTTCACTGGTAATGATCTTCTACTTAGACTCTGTATTGATTTGCAATGTAACATGCAGCATTGTTTCTTACTGTATGCCCCCCTTGTTGTTCTGGTAATGGACCACGTACAAATTTGTGTTTTACTAAGTCGAGGTGATTGAGATTTATGCCTATAAGATGCCTGGGGATACTGCAGAGGGTTTTCAGAATCATTGCTCTGAGCAGAGCTCAGACCCTCCCTCCACTGAACTTCAAGATGAAGGAAGCATGCCAGAGACTCAAGCTGAGGATGGAGCTACCCAGGGGATAGCAGGCCTAGCTATTACCTGCTGTGTGTGCCTGGAGGCAGACAGGCTGAGAATCTGCCTTAGCTCAGAAAAGATCTGTATCCTGCCCATACTGGCATGCCTGATAAGCCTCTGCCTTTGTATCGCTGGCCTTAAGTGGGTATTTGTAGACAAAATATTTGAATATGACTCTCCGACGCATTTGGATCCTGGGAGAATAGGCCAAGATCCTATCATTTATGCTGACTCTGCACCAAGTGCATTGGTACCATCTACTGTATTTACTCTGCCCGTTCTTATTTCTACTGCGGAAACTAAAGTTCAGGTTACTGTGGAAGTCGGAGCCTCACTTTTACCTACAGAACCTACTTTTCAGTCACTTTCCACAGACAATATTTTACCAAAAGTTACTTCGGTGGAAAAAATCTATCAGCCTTCTACAGTAAATCGTCTAGGAGCTTCAGAATCTAGTACACCAGTCACTACAAAAAAGGGTAAGTATGGTTTGTACCAATGTCTAACTTTTTATTTCTCAACATAATGTATTAATCCTAATGGGACCAGGATAAAGGATATGTTATCTCTGAAAATGCTCCATTAAGGTCTTATTAATCTATATACAAAAATGCTCAGATAAAAGAAACTCAGTCTCATAGTGGACAAGCTATTGTGCAAAATGCTCTAAATAACTGTATAACTAGTTACAGATTGATAATTGTAAGTCTGGTAAGCAGGTTTTTCCCAATAAGCTAAATATTTATTTTTACGAATGCATTTACATCTGGTTTGTGTGCTTGAAAATATTTTAATGATACTGTTCAATTTGCTCTTAAATGCTTGTACCAAAACGTATTTATAGTTGTAAATACCACTAGTACTAAAGAATCAAACGTTACTACTGATAAAGCTTTATCTACCGTCAAAACAAACTAGATGTCTACACAAAAATGTGCGTGAGACTCAACAAAAGGTGTGTTTGTAACCTGAAAATAGCTACTTTAAGATCAGGAATCAGAGCACCATATTTGAACTCTTAGCACATCAAGACAAATAATCTATTTGCCTATAAATAAAAACTACTGCCTAGTCTTTAAAATCACCAGGGACTATTCATTTTGTTACAGACTTCCAGTGTAGGCGTTGATTAATATACAGTAAAAATGATTAAATGCATTGAAGTGCAAAGACTGAATGCACATAAAAAGTCTGAATGAATCCTTTTGACACTTACATGAATCCTATATTCATAAACTCACACCCCCAGATTGGGTTAACAGAAATACCTGAAATATGGCTGTAAATTCACAGACTTTGTGTGGTTCATTGTTGCTATTCATCATACCTTTTCCTGGTTTTACACTGTATTTTATTGATATTATGTAGATGTTTAACCTTGTCATGTTTGTCCTTCCCTTGGAATGACACTGTATGTATGTCTAAACATGTAATCAGGTGACGAGTGCACCTGCTTGGCATTCCATTTGGGTAACAGGTTCCATCTCTATCTGCGACATCATTCTTTTCACAAGTTTAAGGGCGTGTTGTAAACTCCATTTTGTTCACAAGGAAGCAGAACTGTAAAAAAAAAGCAACTTTGGTTTGATTTTTTTTTTCCAACAGAAGAGTTCTTTGTCCGGATTTGATTTATTAATTGTTATCTCATCACAAGTTTACCTTTATAATATTTGACTATCCCAACAACATCATTGAAAAGGAAAAGCAAAATTGTTTGAGCTTAATGTGAACATTCTTATGATAAGATATAAGTGATGACAGCTTTTCTGTCCAAAATTAAGGATTTTTGACCAATATTTGGAATAGAAAAAACATGGCAATGCTAAAAGGGAGGAACTGACTAAAAATGACTGAAAACAGCAAATATAAAAGGAAATATACAATGAAAGAGTCAGTATTAAGCACAAACACACACACAACAGTTACACAAGGAGCAATCCTGTTATGTTGAATGTATCTCTCTATGTAACAAGCAGGTTCCATGTAAATATATCCTTCAAGGTCATAGCCTGGTAATGTATAATTGATTTTACTTTATGGTCGGTGCTGGGGGGAGGGAGACAGATAGGAAAATAGATATTGAAGTCAAACAAGGTATGAGGAGAAAAAGCTAATGTACACATTTCCTGGCCCTGTAGTACCTATTTAATGTCATAAAGTTTTGTTTTGTCTACAAATTATAGCAACATTTATTATTTCAGTACCACACACCTGAATGGGCAGATTAAATTGAATGTCTCAATGTACTTTCATTTTTTTCCTGTCTCTCTAATGCTTTTGTGTGCATTATTAATAAGCTGAGTGGAATACAGAACAAAAGCAAAGCTGAGATCTTTGCTTTCTGCTACCTATATAACAGTGATTCTGCCGTTTTTATGAAAAGATCTCACCTAAAAAGTAGTGGGTGCATGGCGCACTGTCTGAGCAAGCATGAAGGTGGAGAAAACAGTTAATGTAGTTCAGCAAGGTTATTATAAACATCCTGTTGATTCTGATTAAAAGAAGGCCCTAGACTACTTTAAGAACATAGCCATAGAGAGAGCACATTGGTTCAGCAATTAAGAAAGATGATCAGGCAGTGAATTCTAATAATCATTGTCTTGCAACTGTGCTTCCTCTGCCATATATGGGAGTGCCCGGTTCATATTTCAGAATAGCTAATTCAGTTCTATTTCTCCTAAAGCATCAATATTTAATGATACAATGGTTAAAACAGCTTACAAATCCTTGCTATTGTTGCTACAATCACATTATGGGATAAAGAATATGCATTCTTGTCATACCATTCTGCAGATATTTGAGTCAAGGTTAGCATAGTCTACTGTAAAGCAAGCATATAATATAACAAAGGTATATCCTAGCATCCTTATACAAATGGAACCAACATGTTTTTATTCAATGCAGAATGTAAGAGATCTTAAGAGATCACAATCTGAATTGTTTCAAAACATACTGGAAGAGGTTTCATTTCAGAAATCCAATACAAAATCAATATTGATTAGGTGAGACAGCTGTTTTGTTTTTACAAAAGTAGCAAAATGTAATCTAGATATGGAAGGAGATTCATTGTGTCCATGTAGAGTCAACACTGACCAAAACTCTGCATTTACTGGACAACATATAGCAATGTTGCGTTAATGTGTCAGTCAATATGCTCAACAATCTGTAAATATGTCAACAGAGATAGTTAAGGGTTTATCAGCCTTACTGGGATAAAAATGACTGTTTAATGCTTTACTTTTCAGACATGTCTGTATATGAGAAGACAGAGTAGGTTATTTTCATAATATAATTGTATCTAATGCAAGAATTGTGTTGCACCCAGGGATTAAGAAAAAACAAACATCATGTAGTTATAAAAACACGGCTGAAAAGCACAGAATATAGCTAGAGCGAGCAACCTCTTTAGTAAAGTTGCAGGAGGAAATGTAAAAGGAAGTAAATTATATCCTATTAATGATAAGTTTGGAATCTAAACCTTGGGAGACAAGACTCTAAAAAAGATTTTTCATTTTATTCTCATCCGAATGGAGGGAGTCTTTTATGTGTGTATATATTATATTATACATCCACATATCATTGCACATAATGTGTGGAGCCTGTATGTACTCCCCATTTGTGGGTGTCCTCCAGGTGATCCAGTTTCCTCAAACAGTCCCAAAACATATTGGTAGGTTGACTGGCTTCTGACAATAATGACTCTAGAGTGTGTGTGTGTGTGTGTGGGGGGGGGGGGGGGTGTGTGGGTGGGTGTGTGCTTGTGGCAGGGATTAAGAAGGTAAATTCTAATGAGGCAGGGCCTGTTATCAGTATACTGTATATATACCATGTATATAATATACCTGTATATAATATATAAAGAAACAATTAGAATCTGACAAAAATCACCTCTTTAACAGGAAATAATGTGAAGCCATTCTTTAGTTGCTATGTATTCACACACACACACACACACACACACACACACACACATATATATATATATATATATATATATATATATATATACAAGCAACTTGGACATATGTGAACTTCAATTGGTACTAGAAATCTGAAATCAACTATCTGACTCATTTGATTTTGTTTTTACCAGTTGACTTGAAACATTATTAATGTAAAAGTTTCCAATTTAATGAAATATTGCAAATATTGCATATTCTCAGAAAAGAGAGCAAGTATTGCAAACAGTCTGAATTTTATAACATAATTTTCAAAAATGTAAAAAACACAAATTTATTTCTATTTATTAAAATATGGTTTTCAAAGTAGAAATCAATTTAGGCTAATTATATCTGTAATAGTATTCTTGGTAATTATTGATTAAAGACTGTTAGTTATGCTCTTGGATGATGGAGTTAATGGATAGTTAGATAGATTTTTATATTAGAATTTAGCAGATTAGTACCACATAAGACTGGACTAACAGTAAATCACCAGTTGTATGACACCCAGGGGCTGGCTGGCAAGTTTTAGGGGGAACAAAATGCAGGCAGCCCATCGATCCAGCCCAAAGCAACCCACTATGGTACCAACCCAGGGAGCAGAAGTTCCCCTGCTCAACCAGCCCCTGATAACACTCATAGGGGACCTGTGGATTGTGCTCACCTACATAAAAATTAAATGATAATTTAACATCTGATAATGTTATACTATCCCTCGCAGACTATGCCACCCATGTAAATATCTAAATTCAATGGTAGAGATACCTAAGATTGCGGTGAGTAAGCAAATTGCCAAATAATACAATATGTAACACACTAATTATGCCTTGCGGACCTAAGCCGCATTGTAGTTCTACACTGATGTTATATAGTTTGATTCATTTGTAGCATGTAGATCAGTAGTCTAATTCACTTTTAACATAAATTGGGGACATGAGATCCGTAACGTACACTCCGAAGCGCGTTTCTCTACTACATACTTTGTCAAGGTATATAGCCTTGATAAATCATATTCTTTTGCCTTGACAAAGCATATAGCAGTAAAACATGCATCAGCTTGTACGCTGGAAATCTCATGTCCTCAATTTATATCTTAAAATTACATTAGACTACTAATTTACATATTACAAATGAATAAAAAAATGTGACATCAGTGTAGGATTACAATGAGGCTTAGATCTGCGAGGGATAGTTAGTGTGTTACTTTTTGTATTATTAGGCTTCTCGCTATCTGTGTGAGATAGAGATACTTAAGATCGCGTTGAGTAAGCTATCATTGAACTTAGATACCCACATGGAGTAAAGACATTTAAGCATAGCATTAAAATGTGGTATAGTCTGCGAGGGATAGTTAGGATATTATAACTACTTATAACCCAGTGACTCGCTACTTATGAGAAAGAGTTAATCCATGAGCCAGAGACTATTTTGTGTAACCATATCAGGTAATTCAAAATTATCATTTAATTTAAAAGTAGGTGAGCACAATCCACAGCTTCAATATTGCTGTTATACAATTTGTGATTCACTGTTAGTCCAGTCTTCTTTAGTACTAATCTGCTAAGCACTAATATAAAAATCCACAACTATCCAGTAACTCCATGATCCAAGAGAATAACTAACAGCTCTTTAATCAATAATTGCCAAGGATCCTATTACAGCTATAATTAGCCTAGGCTGATTTCTATCTTGAGGACTTATTACAATGTACTATTTAGATAAATATTATAATAATGAGATTACTCCCAACATACTTTTTTTTTACTCATCACACTTTACATGTTTTAATAAATTAGCTGAAACACTATCTTCATTGAGATAATGTAAGTTCATATATTAATAAAGAGAAATAAAGATGTTTTTAAAATTATTGTAAATTATATGTAATAAAATTCAGACTGTTTAGTGTTTGTGCACCAAAATGTAATACTTGCTCTCTTCTCTGCCTTTGTGAATATTTGTTTTGATGTAAGCAAAATCTCTGTGATTCCTGGATGCCCTGTGCTCCTGATTTATTAAATGTTCATTGTCAACAAAGCCATTCAAGACTCTGTCACCTTTCTGTTACACGTTTCAGGCCTTAATTAGTTCTGCTCCCATATGATTTAGTAGCTGTTTCCTTGCAGACAGCTGGATGCCTGTTCAAAATATAACCTGATATTCGATATTTAAAGAGTTAACTTGGGGTCAATTTAATTTGGCAGGTGATAAGTAGCTATTCTTATATTATAAATGCATACAAGTCATCTGGGGATTTCCTTTTCTCCTTTATAAAACATTACTGGTGTTTGGCATTTGTAGTGCCTCCATATTTTTGAACTTGGAGAAAGAACACAATTTAATACACATGGCAGAAGATATTAACATAGAAAATATACTAGCAACTTAACCTTAAACAATACAACATAAGTAGCCTTGTAATAGGAGGTACAATGCCCAAATTGTTGTAGACAAACAGCATAAAGTAGAACATTTTATACAAATTCAGTTTTTTGCTTATGCTGTACATAAAATGTAAGTTGTTACTTAATAACTCTTAATCTAATATTTGTCTGTAAATAAGTATTATTAAACAAAACATTTCATTTCATTAAAAATGGTTTTTTTTCTTTATATATAGCAATAACTGTCATTGTTTGCTTAATTTCACACATCATTAGAAGACTGAACATTTATTTATTTATTATAGTTTTTGTTGGCGCTTTTTCTGTATTGTCTATTTAAAAGTAATATATTTAGTTTTACTATATTAGTGGTGGTTAACAGATGTGTTTTAATATACATCTCAAGTCTGATCATTAAAACTTGGATAGACAGATCTATTTTCAGACCCCACCAAGTAATGTATGCATGTATGCAGTATTAATTCAATTATATAAAGAAGGGATGATGGTATTGAGGTTGAATGGGTTAGAGAAGACATAGTTGCTGTGTGTGTGATCATATTACTGCAGTGCTCTACCATTTGACAATCTATAGCATGCTGTTCTATATATTAAATGAGGCAACTAAAACAAAATATATGTTTTATTAGCCTGATCAAACAATCTATTTTAAAGTGGATTTGTGGGTGTTCTTATTTACACCGAACTGCACGGTTCATTCAGTAATCCATCTATGTGATTGGCATTCTATATGGACCTTCCACATTGACATGATTTGGTGAATCATTAAAGTAATTGACATGTATAATTATGTAAATGCCAAAAAATAACAATCGTAAGTTCAATCATTATTTGTCTATGTCTTATTTGTATGAATTCAATACCTCTGTGTCATCACTCATTTTAAAATGTGGTTTCTTCTATTTATGATAAATTATAGGCACCCGGAATGTGATATATGTATCTCCACTACTTGTCTCATCATTCAAATTGGTTGGTTGGTTTGCATATTAAAAAGGAAGAACGTAAACCCTTGAAATATTAAGTGGCCTATTTATCAATGGGTGAAAAGCCTTGAATACAGCGAAAAGTTTTTGCTGGATTTAGGGCTTCTCCCTCTAGTTAACAAAGCCCCAAGACCGGTTATGGCTATTAGGTAGCCTTCCCCGGAAGACTCCAACATAGCTTGTGCATACAGAACCTGGGGGAAGCCTATTTACAAAGGACAGCGGCAGTACGAGTACCTCAGGATAACGACAGCTGATGGCCAGCCGAGGAAAAAATGCTTTATTTTAATAAAGTGTTTTCCTTTCTTATCTTTAAATAAAGTTTTGTTTCTTATGAAACTATATATTTTATTTTTTTTAAGACCAAGTCCGGGCTTTCAGTTCTAGTGCGCAAAGAGTCTCACGCTTACCCAACGGGACCCTGCACTGGCCTGGTCTGCAGTAAGACTCCTCCTACCGTTGCCAGCCAGTATATCCAGGGAGCTGATCACCGCTCAGCTGCTCCAGTAACATTTTCATTCATAAATTGTGCAGCCGAAGGTTTTCTATCACTGCGATAGCAGTGAAAGAAAATCTTCAATGTTGCAAGGTCTTGATAAATAGGCCTCTAAATCTGTTGGGGTCTGTGCAAGTTGTTAACGCTACAGATTTTATCAGCACATATCTCATACTTAATTAAGTATCATTTGGAATCTTTGCTTTTATTAATTCTCCTTTATTAGTTATAACTATTTTCAAAATCATATTTAGGAGTGTTTTTGTGTAAGATAATAATTGTTCAACATAATGTTAAATTAAACATTACATTTCTATTATTTTTAACAATGTACAGTTGAATATTTTTTTATATTGTAAACTACTTAGTGTTAAGTTATATTTAATTTGCTTAGTT